>NC_069499.1:243790412-244092283 GCF_027579735.1 Bombina bombina | reverse complement strand
GGAATGGAATCGTGGACACTCCACATCATTGGAAAGAAAGATGATTTGTCTATATCTGTCTCTGAGTCAGAGGAAACCCCATCAGTAGAGGATACATCAGTATGCTAAAGGTCAGAACTTAATTCACTAGGTTTAGGAAAATGTTGCAAAACCCCTTTACGTTTATTTGAAGGCAGAATAGCAGTCATTGCCTTCTCTATAGCTGCAGCGATAAAATCTTTAATTTCTGCAGGAATGCTATGTAATAGACTAAGATGGAACAACAGTGGGTGCATTTGTACTCAGATATATTATCAGCATTTAACAAATTGTCAAAACAAGAGCCACATAATTGAGCTGAATAATTTAGGTCAGCTTTTTTACAACAAACACACTAAGCTTTGGTAGATACGTGTTCATGCAGCTTAAATCCTATGGTAACATCAGAGGCAGGTTCAGTTTGAGACATAATTGCAAAAAACTAAATTTGAAAAAAGAAAACGTATGCTTACTTGATAAATTTGTTTCTTTCTTGACACGGTGAGTACACGGATCATCATAATTACTATTGGGAAAATCACTCCTGACCAGCAGGAGGAGGCAAAGAGCATCACAGCAAAGCTGTTAAATACCACTCCCTTACCCACAACCCCCAGTCATTCGACCAAAGGGAAGGAGAAATGTAGTAATATAAGGTGCAGAGGTGCCTGATATAAACAAACTGTCTGAAAATACAGGGCAGGCAGTGGACTCACCCTGTCACGAAAGAAACAAATTTATCAGGTAAGCATAAATGTTCTTTTCTTTCTAATGACACTGTGAGTCCACGAATCATCATAATTACTATTGGGAATCAATACCCAAGCTAGAGGACACGGATGATAAGGGAAGGACAAGACAGTTAGCCTAAACAGAAGGCACCACTGCTTGAAGAACCTTTCTCCAATAAGAAGCCTCAGCTGAAGCAAAAGTATAAAATTTATAAAATTTATAAAAAGTGTGTAAAGATGACCAAGTGGCAGCCTTGCAAATCTGATCTACAGAAGCACCATTTTTGAAAACCGAAGTAGAAGAATGAGCCGTGATTTTCTCAGGAGGCTGCTGTCCAGCAGTCTCATATGCCAAGTGAATAATACTCCTCAACCAACACGAAAGAGAAGTAGCCGTAGCTTTCTGACCTTTACGCTTCCCAGAAAAAACAACAAATAAAGAAAATTACTGGCGAAAATCCTTAGTATAAAAAGAGAGAGAGATGCACTCAGCTGAGACAGAACAGAAGCTAGAAAAACTTCCGTGCCTGTTCATTTTAGGGTGCCACTCAGGGTGCATACTCTTTTAGCACACTATGCCCCTTCACAGAGAAAAAATATCCTGTAGCATATCAGTCTGACCCTGCCCAATGACAGTCCAGCACCGAAATACCAGGCAATTCTTCTCTGAACAACAGAAACAACAACACCAGACGATCGTTTCGGCCTTCTGTGGGCCTCGTCAGTGAGGTGCAGTCGCATCTCTCTAAGGGCATGTGTGCAAGGAGTCCACGTCTACTTTCCCCTTTTACTCTTAGGGAGACCCAAGAGCAATTTGCATAAATATAAAAAGAGAGAGAGATGCACTCAGCTGAGACAGAACAAAAGCTAGAAAAACTTCCGTGCCTGTTCATTTTAGGCCGAAACGATTGTCTGGGGTTGTTGTTTCTCTTGTTCAGAGAAGAAATGCCTGGTATTTCGGTGCTGGACTGTCATTGGGCAGGGTCAGACTGATATGCTACAGGATATTTTTTCTCTGTGAAGGGGCATAGTGTGCTAAAAGAGTATGCACCCTTAGTGGCACCCTAAAATGAACAGGCACGGAAGTTTTTCTAGCTTTTGTTCTGTCTCAGCTGAGTGCATCTCTCTCTCTCTTTTTATATTTATGAAAATCCTTAGTAGCCTGCAAATAATATTTCACTGCACAAACTACATCCAGGGTGTGCACAACGTTCCTTATGAGAAGAAGGATAAGGACACAAAGAAGGAACAACAATTTCTTGATTTATATTCTTATCAGAAACAACTTTGGGAAGAAAACCTAGAGCAGAATGCAGTACTACCTTATCAGAATGAAAAATAAGAAAAGGAGACTCACACTGCAACGCTGAAAGCTCGAAAACTCTTCGAGCCGAAGAGATAGCAACCAAAAACAAAACCTTCCAGGTTAACAACTTAATATTCAAAGAATGCATAGGCTCAAACGGAGCCTGTTGGAGAACTCTAAGAACTAAATTAAGACTCCAAGGAGGAGTTGCAAACTTAAACATAGGCCAAATTCTAACCAGGGCCTGACAAAAATACTTAACATCTGGCACATCCGCCAGACGCTTGTACAACAAAATAGACAAAGTTTAAATTTGACCCTTCAGGGTACTAGCAGATAAACCCTTCTCCAGACCCTCCTGGAGAAAAGACAAAATCCTAGGAATCCGAACTCTACTCCACGAGTAGCCCCTGGATTCACACCAATACAGATATTTACACCATATCTTATAATAAATCTTTCTAGTCACAGGCTTACACGCCTGAATCAAAGTCTCAATGACCGACTCAGAGAAACAAGATTTGGATAAAGGAAGGGCCCCTGAAGTAAAAGGTCCTTCCTTAATGGAAGACTCCAAGATGGAAAAGATGACATCTCCACCAGATCTGCATACCAGATCCTGTGAGGCCACACCAGTTCAATGAGAATCACCAACGACCTCTCTTGTCTGATCCAAGCAAGAAGAGCAAACTGAGGAAACACGTATGCCAGACGGAACCTCCAAGGAACTGCTAGATAATCTATCAGTACAGCCTGAAGATCCCTTGACCTTGATCCGTACCTCGTGAGCTTGGCATTCTGACGAGATGCCATGAGATCTAACTCCGTCTGCCCCATCTGAGAATCAAGCTGGAAAACACCTCAGGATGAAGTTCCCACTCCCCCGGATGAAAATTCTGTCTAGTCAGAAAATCCGCTTCCCAATTGTCCACCCCTGGGATGTGGATCGCAGACAGAAAGCAGTTGTGGGTCTCCGCCCACTGAATATTTTTGGATACCTCTGTCATGGCCAAGGAACTCCAAGTTCCTCCCTGATGATTGATGTAAGCCACTGATGTTATATTGTACGACTGAAACCTGAAACTGGACTGAAGCTAGCTGAGGCTAGGACCGAAGAGCATTGAAGATTGCCCTCAGCTCTAGGATATTTATGGGAAGAACCGACTCCTCCTGAGTCCATAGACCCTGAGCCTTTAACAAACCAGAGACAGCTCCCCCACCCAGTAGACTGGCATCCGTGGTCACCATCACCCAGGAAGGTCTGCGAAAACAGGTTCCCAGAGAGACAAGATCCCGAGACAACCACCACGGAAGGGAATCTCTTGTCGCCTGATCTAGAACAATCTTTGGAGACAGATCTGCATAATCCCCATTCCATTGTTTGAGCATGCATAACTGTAGAGGTCTGAGATGGAACCGAGCAAACGGTATGATGTCCATGACTGAGACCATCAGGCCAATAACCTCCATACACTGGGCCACTGAAGGCCGAGGAGAGGACTGAAGAGCAAGGCACAAATTGAACATTTTTTATTTTCTTGCTTCTGTCAAAAAAAATTTAATCTCTAGAGAATCTATAACGGTTCCCAAAAAAAAAAAAAAGATTCTAGTAGCCGGAATCAAGTCAATTTTTCCTAAATTCACCTTCCAACCGTGGGAGCGCAGAAAAGACAACAACTACTCAGTGTGGGAGCTTGCTAGTTGAAAAGATGGCGCCTGAACTACAATATCGTCCAGATAAGTCGCTACCGCAACCGCCTACAATCTGAGCACCGCCAGCAATGCTCCCAGAACCTTTGAGAACACCCTGGGAGCTGTTGCAATACCAAAAGGAAGGGCCACAAACTGAAAATGTTTGTCTAGGAAAGCAAATCTCAGAAACTTGTGATGTTCCTTGTGGATGGGAATATGCAGATACGCATCCTTCAGATCTACTGTTGTCATGAATTGACCCTCTTGAGCCAGAGAAAGAATGCACCGAATAGTTTCCATCTTGAACGACGGAACTCTGAGAAACTTGCTTACACTCTTGTGATCTAGAATAGTTCTGAAAGTCCCCTCCTTTTTGGGAATGATAAACTGATTGGAATAGAAACCCAGCCCCTGCTCCTGAATTGGAACAGGAACGATCACTCCCATGTCGGAAAGATCCTGAACACAACGTAAGAACGCCTCTTTTTTTTATCTGGTCTACAGATAATCTGGAGAGAAGAAACCTGCCCCTGGGAGGAAAAGTTTTGAACTCTAGTTTGTATCCCTGGGACACAATATCTACCACCCCAGGATCCGGAACATCACGAACCCAAGCCTGAACGAATGTGTCATACCTCAAGCAGCAAGAGACTGCTCACTGTTCCCCCAACTGAAGTTAATTGCTCTCAACAGTCCTGTGTGGAACAGCCATGGATTTTAGTGACGGTTGCTAAAATCATTTTCCTCATACAAACAGAAATCTTCATCTCTTTTCTGTTTCTGAGTAAATAGTACATACCAGCACTATTTCAAAATAACAAACTCTTGATTGAATAATAAAAACTACAGTTAAACACTAAAAAACTCTAAGCCATCTCCGTGGAGATGTTGCCTGTACAACGGCAAAGAGAATGACTGGGGTAGGCGGAGCCTAGGAGGGATCATGTGACCAGCTTTGCTGGGCTCTTTGCCATTTCCTGTTGGGGAAGAGAATATCCCACAAGTAAGGATGACGCCGTGGACCGGACACACCTATGTTGGAGAAAAGGAAAGTCCGCCCCCAACTCAATCCATTCCTGGATCGGGGGCAGACCCTTTATGCTGATTTGGAGTCAGCAACGGGCTTCTTAGATTGCTGCCCCTTGCTCCAGGACTGAATGGACTTCCAAGAGGACTTGGACTGATCCTGCTTGGAGGAAGAAGAGAAAGACTTACCAGAGAAGTTATGAAAGGAACGAAAATTACTCTGATGACCCTTCTGTTTATTTCTCTTATCCTGAGGGAGAGAATGACCTTCCCTCCCGTAATACCAGAAATAATCTCAGCCAAACCCAGCCCAAACAAGGTCTTAACCTTGTAAGGAATGAACAAAAGCTTAGATTTAGATGATACATCCGCAGACCAGGACTTTAACCATAAGGCCCTGCGTGCCAGAATAGCAAAGCAAGAAATCTTTGCTCCCATCTTGATGACCTGTAAAGAAGCATCCGCAATAAAAGAATTAGCCAACTTTAAAGCCTTAATTCTATCCTGAATCTCTTCAAGAGGAGTATCCTGCTGAATAGAATCAGACAAAACATCAAACCAATATGCAGCCGCACTGGTAACTGTAGCAATACACAAAGCAGGCTGCCATCGGAACCCCTAGTGAACATACATCCGTTTAAGTAAAGCCTCAAACTTCTTATCCATTGGATCCTTAAAAGAACAACTATCCTCAATAGGAATAGTGGTCCTCTTGGCCAAAGTGGAAATAGCGCCCTCTACCTTAGGAACCATCTGCCAAAGTTCCTTAATAGAATCCGCAATAGGAAACATCTTCCTAAAAATTGGAGAAGGGGAAAAAGGAATTCCAGGCTTCTCCCATTCCCGTGTAATAATCTCTGAAACACGATCTGGAACAGGAAAAACTTCCGCCACGGAAGGGACTTAAAAAAAACTTATTAAGTTTACTAGCCTTCATGGGAGTAACTATGACCGTCGAGTCAGAGTCATCCAAAGTAGCCAAAACCTCCCTAAGTAACAAACAGAGGTTCTCCAGCTTAAAGAAACCACCTCAGAATCAGCAGTAGGAAATACACTATCAGAGTCTGAAATTTCACCCTCAGACGCTACTGAAGTATCTTCTTCCTCAGACCTATGGGAAGAAACATTTGACCTAACTCCAACAGAGTCAGAAACCTTATACTTCCTTTGGCGCTTCCCCTGCAATACAGGAAAAGCAGACAAAGCCTCAGATACAGCAGAGGATATGTGAGTAGCCATATCCTGCAAGGAAAAAACAACCTAAGACCATCTGCAGGGCACTGCATGAGAAGAGGATAGAGATTGGTATGATTGGGGAGAAAGCTGCAGTATAGCTTGAACAGGAGATTCCTGAACAACATTCTCCTTAGATAATAAAGGCTCTGAATCAAAAAACCTATCCCTGTAATGCAATGTTCTCTCAATACAAGAAGAACAAAAAGGATAGGAGGCTCCACATTAGCATCTAAACAAAGTGCAAGTGACAGCTTGCAGGTCCTCTTGGTCCATCTCTAACACACAAATATTACAACAATACTAATAAAAAAAAAACAACAATCTATGTAAGAACTTACCTGATAAATTAATTTCTTTCATATTGGCAAGAGTCCATGATCTAGTGACGTATGGGATATACAATCCTACCAGGAGGGGAAAAGTTGCCCAAACCTCAAAATGCCTATAAATACACCCCTCACCACACCCACAATCCAGTTTAACAAATAGCCAAGTAGGGGGGTGATAGAAAAAGGAGTAAAAAGCATCAAAGAAAGGAACTGGAAATATATTTGTGTTTTATACAAAAAAACATAACCACCATAAAAACATAATTTATGCTTACCTGATAAATTCCTTTCTCCTGTAGTGTAGTCAGTCCACGGGTCATCATTACTTCTGGGATATTAACTCCTCCCCAACAGGAAGTGCAAGAGGATCACCCAAGCAGAGCTGCTATATAGCTCCTCCCCTCTACGTCACACCCAGTCATTCGACCGAGAACCAAACGAGAAAGGAGAAACTATAGGGTGCAGTGGTGACTGGAGTATAATTTAAAAATTTAGACCTGCCATAAAAAACAGGGCAGGCCGTGGACTGACTACACTACAGGAGAAAGGAATTTATCAGGTAAGCATAAATTATGTTTTCTCCTGTTAAGTGTAGTCAGTCCACGGGTCATCATTACTTCTGGGATACCAATACCAAAGCTAAAGTACACGGATGAGGGGAGGGACAGGCAGGATCTTTATACGGAAGGGACCACTGCCTGAAGAACCTTTCTCCCAAAAACAGCCTCCGAAGAAGCAAAAGTGTCAAATTTGGAAAATTTGGAAAAAGTATGAAGAGAAGACCAAGTTGCAGCCTTGCAAATCTGTTCAACAGATGCCTCATTCTTAAAGGCCCAAGTGGAAGCCACAGCTCTAGTAGAATGAGTTGTAATTCTTTCAGGAGGCTGCTGTCCAGCAGTCTCATAGGCTAAACGTATTATGCTACAAAGCCAAAAAGAGAGAGAGGTAGCAGAAGCTTTTTGACCTCTCCTCTGTCCAGAATAAACGACAAACAGGGAAGAAGTTTGGCGAAAATCTTTAGTTGCCTGTAAATAAAATTTCAGGGCACGGA
The DNA here is from genome assembly GCF_027579735.1 of Bombina bombina. Taxonomy (NCBI): domain Eukaryota; kingdom Metazoa; phylum Chordata; class Amphibia; order Anura; family Bombinatoridae; genus Bombina; species Bombina bombina. The sequence continues at coordinate 244,084,894 of NC_069499.1, read as the reverse complement.
CTACATCTAGATTGTGCAGAAGTCGTTCCTTCTTTGAAGAAGGGTTAGGACACAATGATGGAACAACAATCTCTTGATTGATATTCTTGTTAGTGACAACCTTAGGTAAGAACCCAGGTTTAGTACGCAGAACTACCTTATCTGAATGAAAAATCAGATACGGAGAATCACAATGTAAGGCTGATAACTCAGAGACTCTACGAGCCGAGGAAATAGCCATTAAAAACAGAACTTTCCAAGATAACAATTTAATATCAATGGAATGAAGGGGTTCAAACGGAACACCCTGTATAACGTTAAGAACTAAATTTAAGCTCCATGGTGGAGCAACAGTTTTAAACACAGGCTTAATCCTGGCCAAAGCCTGGCAAAAAGCCTGAACGTCTGGAACTTCTGACAGACGTTTGTGTAAAAGAATGGACAGAGCTGAGATCTGTCCCTTTAAGGAACTAGCAGATAAACCCTTTTCTAAACCCTCTTGTAGAAAAGACAATATCCTAGGAATCCTAACCTTACTCCATGAGTAACTCTTGGATTCGCACCAATGTAAGTATTTACGCCATATTTTATGGTAAATCTTTCTGGTCACAGGTTTCCTAGCCTGTATTAAGGTATCAATTACTGACTCAGAAAATCCACGCTTTGATAAAATCAAGCGTTCAATTTCCAAGCAGTCAGCTTCAGAGAAATTAGATTTTGATGTTTGAAAGGACCCTGAATTAGAAGGTCCTGTCTCAGAGGCAGAGACCAAGGTGGACAGGATGACATGTCCACTAGATCTGCATACCAGGTCCTGCGTGGCCACGCAGGCGCTATTAGAATCACCAATGCTCTCTCCTGTTTGATCCTGGCAATCAATCGAGGAAGCATCGGGAAGGGTGGAAACACATAGGCCATCCCGAAGGTCCAAGGTGCTGTCAAAGCATCTACCAGGACCGCTCCCGGGTTCCTGGACCTGGACCCGTAACAAGGAAGCTTGGCGTTCTGGCGAGACGCCATGAGATCTATCTCTGGTTTGCCCCAAAGTCGAAGTACTTGGGCAAAGACCTCCGGATGAAGTTCCCACTCCCCCGGATGAAAAGTCTGACGACTTAGGAAATCCGCCTCCCAGTTCTCCACTCCAGGAATGTGGATCGCTGACAGGTGGCAAGAGTGAGACTCTGCCCAGCGAATTATCTTTGATACTTCCATCATCGCTAGGGAGCTTCTTGTCCCTCCTTGATGGTTGATGTAAGCTACAGTCGTGATGTTGTCCGACTGAAACCTGATGAACCCCCGAGTTGTTAACTGAGGCCAAGCCAGAAGGGCATTGAGAACTGCTCTCAATTCCAGAATGTTTATTGGAAGGAGACTCTCCTCCTGAGTCCATGATCCCTGAGCCTTCAGGGAATTCCAGACAGCGCCCTAACCTAGTAGGCTGGCGTCTGTTGTTACAATTGTCCAATCTGGTCTGCTGAATGGCATCCCCCTGGACAGATGTGGCAGAGAAAGCCACCATAGAAGAGAATTTCTGGTCTCTTGATCCAGATTCAGAGTAGGGGACAAATCTGAGTAATCCCCATTCCACTGACTTAGCATGCACAATTGCAGTGGTCTGAGATGTAGGCGTGCAAAGGGTACTATGTCCATTGCCGCTACCATTAAGCAGATTACCTCCATGCATTGAGCCACTGACGGGTGTTGAATGGAATGAAGGACACGGCAAGCATTTTGAAGCTTTGTTAACCTGCCTTCTGTCAGGTAGATCTTCATTTCTACAGAATCTACAGAAGGGAACTCTTGTGAGTGGAAAGAGAGAACTTTTCTCTTCGTTCACCTTCCACCCATGCGACCTTAGAAATGCCAGTACTAACTCTGTATGAGACTTGGCAGTTTGAAAGCTTGACGCTTGTATCAGAATGTCATCTAGGTACGGAGCCACCGAAATTCCTCGCGGTCTTAGTACCGCCAGAAGAGCGCCCAGAACCTTTGTGAAGATTCTTGGAGCCCTAGCCAATCCGAATGGAAGAGCTACAAACTGGTAATGCCTGTCTAGGAAGGCAAACCTTAGATACCGGTAATGATCTTTGTGAATCGGTATGTGAAGGTAAGCGTCCTTTAAATCCACTGTGGTCATGTACTGACCCTTTTGGATCATGGGTAAGATTGTCCGAATAGTTTCCATTTTGAACGATGGAACTCTTAGGAATTTGTTTAAGATCTTTAAATCCAAGATTGGTCTGAAGGTTCCTTCTTTCTTGGGAACCACAAACAGATTTGAGTAAAACCCCTGTCCGTGCTCCGACCGCGGAACTGGGTGGATCACTCCCATTAGCAAAAGATCTTGTACACAGCGTAGAAACGCCTCTTTCTTTATTTGGTTTGTTGACAACCTTGAAAGATGAAATCTCCCCTTTTGGGGGAGAGATTTTGAAGTCCAGAAGATATCCCTGAGATATGATCTCTAACGCCCAGGGATCCTGGACATCTCTTGCCCAAGCCTGGGCGAAGAGAGAAAGTCTGCCCCCCACTAGATCCGTTCCCGGATCGGGGGCCCTCAATTCATGCTGTCTTAGGGGCAGCAGCAGGTTTTCTGGCCTGCTTGCCCTTGTTCCAGGACTGGTTAGGTTTCCAGCCTTGTCTGTAGCGAGCAACAGCTCCTTCCTGTTTTGGTGCAGAGGAAGTTGATGCTGCTCCTGCCTTGAAGTTACGAAAGGCACGAAAATTAGACTGTCTAGCCCTAGGTTTGGCTCTGTCTTGAGGCAGGGCATGGCCTTTACCTCCTGTAATGTCAGCGATAATTTCTTTCAAACCGGGCCCGAATAAGGTCTGCCCTTTGAAAGGTATGTTAAGTAATTTAGATTTAGAAGTAACATCAGCTGACCAGGATTTTAGCCACAGTGCTCTACGTGCCTGAATGGCGAATCCGGAATTCTTAGCCGTAAGTTTAGGTAAATGTACTACGGCATCTGAAATAAATGAATTAGCTAGCTTAAGGGTTTTAAGCTTATTTGAAATCTCATCTATAGTTATTGAGTCAAGAGTCTCTTCCAGAGACTCGGACCAAAATGCGGCCGCAGCCGTGACAGACGCAATACATGCAAGGGGTTGCAATATAAAACCTTGTTGAACAAACATTTTCTTAAGGTAACCCTCTAATTTTTTATCCATTGGATCTGAAAGGCACAGCTATCCTCCACCGGGATAGTGGTACGCTTAGCCAGAGTATAAACCGCTCCCTCCACCTTAGGGACCATCTGCCATAAGTCCCGTGTGGTGGCGTCTATTGGAAACATTTTTCTAAATACAGGAGGGGGGGAAAAGGGTACACCGGGCCTATCCCACTCCTTAGTAATTATCTCTGTAAGCCTCTTAGGTATAGGAAATACGTCAGTACTCGCTGGTACTGCATAGTATCTATCCAGCCTACATAATTTCTCTGGGATTGCAACGGTGTTACAATCATTCAGAGCCGCTAATACCTCCCCTAGCAGTACACGGAGGTTTTCTAGTTTAAACTTAAAATTTGAAATGTCTGAATCCACTCTATTTGGATCAGATCCGTCACCTGCAGATTGAAGCTCTCCGTCCTCATGTTCTGCAAATTGTGACGCAGTATCTGACATGGTCCTAATATTATCAGCGCACTCTGTTCTCACCCCAGAGTGATCTCGCTTACCTCTAAGTTCTGGTAATTTAGACAAAACTTCAGTCATAACATTAGCCATGTCCTGTAGTGTGATTTGTAATGGCCGCCCTGAAGTACTCAGCGTTACAATATCACGCACCTCCCGAGCGGGAGATGCAGGTACTGACACGTGAGGCAAGTTAGTCGGCATAACTTCCCCCTCGTTGTTTGGTGAATGATGTTCAATTTGTACAGATTGACTTTTATTTAAAGTAGCATCAATGCAATTAGTACGTAAATTTCTATTGGGCTCCACCTTGGCTTTTGCACATATAGCACAGAGATATTCCTCTGAGTCAGACATGTTTAACAAACTAGCAAATAAACTAGCAAGCTTGGAAATACTTTTCAACTCAATTTACAAGTAATATGAAAAACGCACTGTGCCTTTAAGAAGCACAGAAAAAAAACTATGACAGTTGAATAACAATGAACCGGAGAAATTATAAAAACCAAATTTTTCCCGGTAAAGGCATAAATTTAGCAAAGGATTGCCCCCATTAGCAATGGATAACTAACCCTTAATAGCAGAAAAAAATGTACAAAATATAAACGTTTTTTATCACAGTCAAAGCACAATCTCACAGGTCTGCTGTGAGTGATTACCTCCCTCAAAATAATTTTTGAAGACCCTTGAGCTCTGTAGAGACGATCCGGATCATGCAGGGAGAAAAACAGACTTGTGACTGAATTTCTGATGCGTAGCAAAAGCGCCAAAATAGGCCCCTCCCCCTCACACACAGCAGTGAGGGAAGTTCAGTAAACTGTCTTAAATTAAAATAAATGACAGCCAAGTGGAAAAACAGTGCCCAAAACAATTTTTCACCCAGTACCTCAGATAATTAAACGATTTAACATGCCAGCAAAACGTTTAAAATCAAATAACATGAAATGTCATTAAACAGCCTGTTGCTAGACGTTCCCACTGCAAGTTAGGCTAAAAGTTATATGCGTATAGTATTATCCCAGTGAAGTGCCATTCCCCAGAATACTGAAGTGTAAACATATATACATAACAGCCTGATACCAGTTGCTACTACTGCATTTAAGGCTGAACTTACATTATATCGGTATTGGCAGTATTTTCTCAGTCAATTCCATTCCTCAGAAAATAATATACTGCAACATACCTCTTTGCAGGTGAACCTGCCCGCTGTCCCCTGATCTGAAGTTTACCTCACTCCTCAGAATGGCCGAGAACAGCAAAATGAATCTTAGCTACGCCGGCTAAAATCATCCAAAAACTCAGGTAGATTCTTCTTCAAATTCTACCTGAGAAGGAACAACACACTCCGGTGCTGTTTTAAAATAACAAACTTTTGATTGAAGATATAAAAACTAAGTATAATCACCACAGTCCTCTCACACATCCTATCTATTAGTTGGGTGCAAGAGAATGACTGGGTGTGACGTAGAGGGGAGGAGCTATATAGCAGCTCTGCTTGGGTGATCCTCTTGCACTTCCTGTTGGGGAGGAGTTAATATCCCAGAAGTAATGATGACCCGTGGACTGACTACACTTAACAGGAGAAAAGGGTGGGTCTCATGGACTCTTGCCAATATGAAAGAAATGAATTTATCAGGTAAGTTCTTACATAAATTACGTTTTCTTTCATGTAATTGGCAAGAGTCCATGAGCTAGTATAGTATGGGATAGTAATAACCAAGATGTGGTACTCCACAGAAGAGTCACTAGAGAGGGAGGGATAAAAATAAAAACAGCCATTTTCTGCTGAAAAAATTAAATCCACATTCAAAAAAATAAGTGTTTCTCATAATTGAAAAGAAAAAAACTTAAAACATAAGCAGAGGAATCAAACTGAAACAGCTGCCTGAAGAACTTTTCTACCAAAAACTGCTTCCAAAGGGGTAAATACATCAAAATGGTAGAATTTAGTAAATGTATGATAAGAAGACCAAGTTGCTGCTTTGGAAATCTGATCAACTGAAGCTTCATTCTTAAAAGACCACGAAGTAGAAACTGATCTAGTAGAATGAGCTGTGATTCTCTGAGGCGGGGCCTGACCCACATAAGCCTGATGAATCAAAAAGCTTTAACCAGGATGCCAAGGAAATGGCAGAAGCTTTCTGACCTTTCATAGGACCAGAAAAGACAACAAATAGACTAGAAGTCTTCCTGAAATCTTTAGTAGCTTCAACATAATATTTCAAAGCTCTTGCATCCAGAGAATGTAAGGATCTCTCCAAAATAATTTTTTAGGATTAGGTTACAAAGAGGGAACCACAATTTCCCTATTAATGTTGTTAGGATTCACAACGTTAGGTAAAAATGCAAATGAAGTTTGCGAAACTGACTTATCCTGATGGAAAATCAGAAAAGGAGACTCACAAGAAAGAGCAGATAATTCGTAAACTCTTCTAGCAGTAGAAATAGCCAAAAGGAACAACAATTTCCAAGAAATTAGTTTAATATCCAAAGAATGCATAGACTCAAAAGGAGGAGCCTGTAAAGCCTTCAAAACCAAATTAAGACTCCAAGGAGGAGAGATTGATTTAATGACAGGCTTGATACGGACCAAAGCCTGCACAAAACAGTGAATATCAGGAAGCTTAGCAATCTTTCTGTGAAATAAAACAGAAAGAGCAGAGCTTTGTCCCTTCAAGGAACTTGCAGACAAACCTTTATGCAAACAAACCTTTATCCAAACCATCCTGAAGAAACTTTAAAATTCTAGGAATTCTAAAAGAACGCCAGGAGAATTTATGAGAAGAACACCATGAAATATAAGTCTTCTAAACTTGATAATAAATTTTCCTAGAAACAGATTTACGAGCCTGTAACATAGAATCAATCACTATTAACGATTTGAGATCCTGATGGAAAAACGGTCCTTGGGACAAAAGGTTTGGCCTTAAAGGAAGTGGCCAAGGTTGGCAACTGGACCATGCTGGTGCTACCAGAAACACAAACGATTGTTCCATGATGATCTTGGAGATCACTCTTGGAAGAAGAACTAGATGCGGGAAGATATAAGCAGGTTGGTAAAACCAAGGAACTGCTAACGCATCTACCGACTCCGCCTGAGGATCCCTGGACCTGGATAAGTACCTGGGAAGTTTCTTGTTTAGATGGGAAGCCATCAGATCTATTTCTGGAAGACCAATCTGAAAAAACACATCTGGATGGAGAGACCACTCCCCTGGATGTAAAGTCTGACGGCTGAGATAATTTGCTTCCCAATTGTGTACACCTGGGATATGTACCGCAGAAATTAGACAAGAGCTGGATTCCGCCCAAGAAAGTATCCGAGATACATCTTTCATAGCTAGGGGACTGTGAGTCCCACCCTGATGATTGACATATGCCACAGTTGTGATATTGTCTGTATAAAAACAAAATTAATGGTTCTCTCTTCAACAGAGGCCAAACCTGAAGAGCCCTGAAAATAGCACGGAGTTCAAAAATATTGATTGGTAACCTCGCCTCTTGAGATTTCCAAACCCCTTGTGCTGTCAGTGATCCCCAGACATCTCCCCAACCTGAAAGACTTGCATCTGTTGTGATCACAGTCCAGGTTGGACGAACAAAAGAGGCCCCTTGAACTATACGATGGTGATCTAACCACCAAGTCAGAGAGAGTCGAACATTGGAATTTAAGGATATTAATTGTGATATCCTTGTATAATACCTGCACCATTGATTCAGCATACAAAGCTAAAGAGGTCTCATATGAAAACGAGCAAAGGGGATCGCGTACGATGCTGCAGTCATGAAACCTAAAACTTCCATGCACATAGCCACTGAAGGAAATGAATGAGACTGAAGGTTTCAACAAGCTGAAACCAATTTTATTTGTCTCTTGTCAGAGACAGAGTCATGGACACTGAATCTATCTGGAAACCTAAAAAAGGTGACACTTGTCTGAGGAATCAAGGAACTTTTTGGTTAATTGATCCTTCAACCATGTCTTTGGATAAACAATACTAGTTGATTCGTGTGAGATTCGGCAGAATGTAAAGACTGAGCTAGTACCAAGATATCGTCCAAATAAGGAAACACCGCAATACCCTGTTCTCTGCTTACAATGAGTAGGGCACCGAAAACTTTTGAAAAAATTCTTGGAGCTGTCGCAAGGCCAAATGGAAGAGCGACACATTGGTAATGCTTGTCTAGAAAAGAGAATCTCAGAAACCGATAGTGGTCTGGATGAAATGGAATATGAAGATATGCATCCTGTAAGTCTATCGTGGACATATAATGCCCTTGCTGAACAAAAGGCAGAATAGTCCTTATAGTCACCATTTTGAAAGTTGGCACTCTTACAAAATGATTCAAAATTTCCAGATCCAGAGCTGGCCTGAATGAATTTTCTTTTTTTCTGGGACAATGAATAGATTTGAATAAAACCCCAGACCCTGTTCCTGAAACAGAACTGGTATGATTATCCCTGAAAGCATTAGATCTGAAACACACTTCAGAAAAGCCTGAGCCTTCACTGGATTTTCTGGAACGTGCGAGAAAAAAAATCTCACAGGAGGTCTTATTACTCTGAAACCTATTTGATACCCTTGAGAGACAATACTCTGAAACCATTGATGTTGGACAGAATCTGCCCAAATGTCTTGGAAAATTTGTAATGTGCACCCCACCAGCTGAGCTGGAATGAGGGCCGCACCTTCATGCGGACTTGGGGCTGGTTTTGGTTTCTTAAAAGGCTTGGATTTATTCCAACTTGAACAAGGTTTCCAAATGGAACCAGATTCTTTGGGGGATTGGCTTTCTGTTCCTTATTCTGTCAAAAAGAATGAAAATGATTAAAAGCTTTAGATTTACCCTTAGATCTTTTATCCTGAGGTGAAAAACTCCCTTTCCCCAGTGACAGTTGAAATAATTGAATCCAACTGACAACCAAATAAATTGTTACCTTGGAAAGAAAGAGATAGTAATCTAGACTTAGATACCATGTCAGCATTCCAATATTTGAGCAACAAAGCACTTCTAGCTAAAATATCTAAAGACATAAATTTAACATCACTATTGATGATAGATAAAATGATTAGTATGTTGAAAGCGAACAATGCAGTAACCACAGGAGGTTTATAAACAGAATTTAAACGTTTACTAGTTTTAGTATCAAGAGGACTAGTTTCCTCAATATCCAAAGTAATCAACACCTCTTTTAACAAGGAACGAATATACTCCATCTTAAAGAGATAAGTAGATTTGTCAGTGTCAATATCTGAGGTAGGATCTTCTGAACCAGATAGATCCTCATCAGAGGAGGATAATTCAGTATGTTGTCGGTCATTTGAAATTTCATCAACTTTATGAGAACTTTTAAAAGAACTTTAACATTTATTAGAAGGCGGAAAAGCAGACAAAGCCTTCTGAATTGCATCAGCAATAAAATCTTTTATATTCACAGGGATATCATGTACATTAGATGTTGAAGGAACAACAGGCATTGTACTAGTACTGATGGATACATTCTCTGCATGTAAAAGCTTATCATGACAACTGTTACATACTACAGCTGGAGATATAATTGCCGCTAACTTACAACAGATACACTTAGCTTTGGTAGAACTGTTATCAGGCAGCAGGATTCCAACAGTGGTTTCTGAGACAGGATCAGATTGAGACATCTTGCAAATGTAAGAGACCTTGCAAGCCTAATTTTGCCCGCGAAAATTAATGAAAAAGCAGTCAATTTGAAGAAAGACTAAAAAATAACTTCCTAAATATGTTTCCCAATTTGAAACTGATAGTCTGCAAAAGGAAATATACATAAACCTGACTCATGGCAAATATAAGTACAATACATATATTTAAAACTTTATATTAATACATAAAGTGCCAAACCATAGCTGAGGGTGTCTTAGGTAATGAAAACATACATACCGAAAGACACCCATCCACATATAGCAGATAACCAAACCAGTACTGAAACAGTATCAGTAGAGGTAATGGAATATGAGAGTATATAGTCGATCTGAAAAGGGAGGTAGGAGATGAATCTCTACGACCGATAACAGAGAACCTTTGAAAAGATTTCCTGTGAGGAACACCATAGAATCAATAGGTTATACTCTCTTCACATCCCTCTGACAAACACTGTACTCTGAGAGGAATAGGGCTTCAAAATGCTGAGAAGCGCATATCACAGAAGAAAATCAAGCACAAACTTACTTCACCACCTCCATAGGAGGCAAAGTTTGTAAAACTGAATTGTGGGTGTGGTGAGGGGTGTATTTATAGGCATTTTGAGGTTTGGGAAACTTTGCCCCTCCTGGTAGGATTGTATATCCCATACGTCACTAGCTCATGGTTTCTTGCCAATTACATGAATGAAAAAAACGTTGCTATCACTTAAAGAGAAAAATGTTACTAAAGAATGTAAAAAAATGAACCCAGAACCCCTGCTGCACACTTCTAAAAGCCTTGCTGAGGTGCTTACCTGACCTGCCCAGACCGGAGGAAAACTCAAGCAATCCAGACTTTAAATCTTGAACCAGAGAAATATCAGCATTTGCTCTGCAAACAAAAAGAAGTCTCTAAACAACTTCTCACTTCCTCAATGCAGCAGAAACACACAGGAAGAGCGCGCAAAACTCGCGCCAAGGAAACTCCGCCCATCATGGGTGTACCCAACCACCTCCCGGCCGCCATTATACTTAACACTGCAAACAGCCGCCGAGGAAAAGAAAGTGCGTGACTCGCTTAAACACCAAGCAGTCCGTACCTCCCCATCCAAAAACAAAATAATCAGCCTTAACAAGGAGAACTTTACAGCACTCCTTAATATAGCCAATATCATCTCACAGTGCCCCACAAAAACTAAACTGCCACAATAAAAACGTGCACATAAGTAGGATTAACATCCCAAAATTAACCCCATAAGTGCCAAAACTTTTCTGAACTTTCTCTATATCAGAAAAATAAAAGTAGCACTAACCTCCATCACAGTCTGCCCGGCAGCAGGGCAGCTCACAAGGTTTGAAAGGCTTCATCCCTCACATGGACCTGTGGAAAGCAAAAAAGACCAAGTAAACCTACTTATGCTTTTTAAAATAAGGGCAGCAAAAACTGATTGGGAGGCACAGTGGGGATTATACCCCACAAGTTCCCAAATGCTTAAAAGCCACCACTGCTCTACTGAAGAGACTGACGTGGACTACAGCTACACCCCAAGAAAACAGAGCAAACCTGCTTTGCTTAAAAATAAACTCTTGATTGAAGAATCAGACACCTAACTTCACCTCTCCTTGCAACTGATACTAGCAAAGAGAATGACTGGGGGTTGTGGGTAAGGGAGTGGTATTTAACAGCTTTGCTGTGGTGCTCTTTGCCTCCTCCTGCTGGTCAGGAGTGATATTCCCAATAGTAATTATGATCTGTTGACTCACTGTCATTAGAAAGAAAAATAAATTAATTCTGCAAATTTATATCCATGCTCATATATATATATATATATATATATATATACACACATATATAAATATACTGTATATTCAGGTGGCCCTCGGTTTACACCGGTTCAATTTGCGCTGTTTCAGAATAACAACCTTTTTTTCAGTCATGTGACTGCTATTGAAAAGCTGTGGAAAGCAGTGCACTAATTAAAATAGCCAGTAGGTGGAGCTGTCCGCTTGTTTAGCAGCAAAGTTATGCAACTTAACAGCCTGAAATTGATCTGTGTACACAGAGCAGACACTAACTATCGAGCAACAAAATTTAGCAGCCACTTCCCTATTATCTTTGTGTCCAGCTGCTTGAGGTGAGGGTGCCTAACTGCCTATTAATCACTGCAGATTGCAGACCCAATATTATCTAACATGCTAACAATACAGACAACTGATTGCAGAAAAATGCAAAACTAAAAAATGTTTTTGTTAATTAAACTTAGTTTGATGATGATACAATCTGTTGTGTGATTATTTAATTAGGTGCTGTTAGCAAATGTTTTTGTTCATTAAACTTAGTTTGATGACGATACAATCTATATTATTAAGTTTATAATGCTGTTTAGCATTTAAAGTCTTCATTTCAAAGCTTTAAAAATAATGTATTAGATGTTACTTATGACAATTTTGAGAGGGGCCTAGAACCTAACTCCCTCACTTCCCATTGACTTACATTATAAACTGGGTTTTAATTTACAACGGTTTCGATTTACAACCATTCCTCCTCGAACCTAACCCCGGTGTAAACTGAGGGCTACCTGTGTGTGTGTATATATATATATATATATATATATATATATATATATATATATATATATATATATATATATATATATACACATATATATACATATATACACACACACACATATACATACACACAGGTTAAACTCAAAAAATTAGAATATTGTGCAAAAGTTCATTTATTTCACTAATGCAACTTAAAAGGTGAAACAAATATATGAGATAGACTCATTACATGCAAAGCAAGATAGTTCAAGCCGTGATTTGTCATATTTGTGATGATTATAGCTTACAGCTCATGAAAACCCCAAATCCACAATCTCAGAAAATTAGAATATTACATGCAATCAATAAAACAAGGATTGTACATACCTGTAGAACAATACCGGACCTCTGAAAAGTATAAGCATGCATACTGTATGTACTCAGTACTTGGTTTGGGCCCCTTTTGCAGCAATTACTGCCTAAATGCGGCGTGGCATGGAAGCTATCAGCCTGTGGCACTGCTGAGGTGTTATGGAAGACCAGGATGCTTCAATAGCGGCCTTCAGCTCTTCTGCATTGTTCGGTCTCATGTCTCTCATCTTTCTTTTGGCAACGCCCCATAGATTCTCTATGGGGTTCAGGTCAGGCGAGTTTGCTGGCCAATCAAGCACAGTAATCCCACGGTCATTGAACCAGGTTTTGGTGCTTTTGGTAGTGTGGGCAGGTGCCAAGTCCTGCTGGAAAATGAAGTCAGCATCCCCATAGAGTTCGTCTGCGGAAGGAAGCATGAAGTGCTCCAAAATCTTCTGGTAGACGGCTGCGTTGGCCCTGGACTTAATGAAGCACAGTGGACCAACACCAGCAGATGACATGGCTCCCCAAATCAACACAGACTGTGGAAACTTCACACTAGACTTCAAGCATCTTACAGTGTGTGTCTCTCCACTCTTCCTCCATACTCTGGGTCCTTGGTTTCCAAATGAGATGCAAAATTTGCTCTCATCAGAAAAGAGGACTTTGGACCACTGAGCAACAGACCAGGTCTGTTTTTCTTTAGCCCAGGTAAGACGCTTCTGACATTGTTTGTTGTTCAGGAGTGCCTTGACAAGAGGAATACAACATTTGAAGCCCATGTCTACGATCCGTCTTGTGTGTGGTGGTTCTTGTGAAAGTCCCCAACACTTTTGAATGGCCTTTTCCTGACAATCCTCTCCAGGCTGTGGTCAACCATGCTGCTTGTACACCTTTTTCTTCCACACTTTTCCCTTCCACATAACTTTCTATTAATGTGCTTTGATACAGCACTTTGGGAACATCCAACTTATTTTGCAATTACCTTTTGGAGGGTGTCAATGATGGTTTTCTGCACAACTGTCAGGTCAGCAGTCTTTCCCATGATTTGGATTCCTACTGAACCAGACCATTTAAAGGCTCAGGAACCCTTTGCAGGTGTAATGGCTTAATTAGCTGATTAGAGTGGGACACTTTGACCTTAGAATATTGCACCTTTTCACAATATTCTAATTTTCTTAGATTGTGGATTTGGGGTTTTCATGAGCTGTAAGCAATAATCATCACAATTATGACAAATCACGGCTTGAACTATCTTGCTTTACATGTAATGAGTGTAACCTTTTAAGTTGCATTAGTGAAATAAATTAACTTTTGTACGATATTGTAATTTTTTGAGTTTCACCTGTGTGTGTGTATATATATATATATATATATATATATATATATATATATATATATATATATATATGTTAATAGGACAAGTGCACTCTCACGAACAGTATCACGATTTGACAGGGTGCATTAATGTGGGTAATAATAGCAAAAGATAGAAGACAGCACTCTCTGGTCTTAAATACAAAGGTCGTTTTATTTGTAGTGACGTTTCGGGGACCAGAGAGTGCCGTCTTCTATCTTTTGATATATATATATATATATATATATATATATATATATATATATATATATATATATATATATGAAACAGGATTGAGAGAATGGTAAACAGAGTGAATGTTAATAAAAAATAAAACTGATTCATAAAATAATGCTGCATGAAAGCTCTCTAAGCATTTTCTGAGAGCACTGAATGAGCTGGGGGTGGAGCTTAAAACGGCAAATTTGGCAGGAAATGTTGGCGCCAGAAAACCGTTGCGAAATGATGACGCGTTACGCATGACATAAATAACGTCATCACATGCACGTTTGCGCGCAAATTTCTAATACACATATCACTCTAAAAAGCAGGTAAGAATTTAGTTTGTATATACAAAAAAAAAATGTAGCTAAATAAAGCCGAAATGGATACTTCTATTAAACTGCATAAAACGTGATTATCAACATTCCATGAGACTAATATAATACGTAACACCCTAATTTGTAAATAAATTCTTAAACTACAAAAAACTAAATTTATCATCACCGCGAACCAGATCCTGTGAGGCCTTGCAGAAGCTATTAGAATCACAGAAGCTCTCTCCTGTTTGATGCGAGCAATTACTCGTGGAAGCATTGCAAACAGAGGAAACAGGTATGCTAGATTGAAGCTCCAATGAACCGCTAGAGCATCTACCAGAATGGCTTAAGGATCTCTTGATCTTGAACCGTACTTGGAAGCTTGGCGTTTTGACGAGACGACATCAGATCCAACTCCGGAACCCCCCACCTGAGAGATATTATTGTAAAAACCTCTGGGTGGAGAGCCCACTCTCCGGGATGAAAAGTCTGCCTGCTTAGAAAATCTGCCTCCCAGTTGTTCACCCCTGGTATGTGGATGGCAAAAAGATGGCAATCGTGAGACTCCACCCACTGGAGAATGCGAGACACCTTCTTCATTGCCAATGAACTCCGAGTTCCTCCCTGGTGATTGATGTAGGCCACCGAGGTGATGTTGTCAGACATAAAAAATTTATGTAAGAATTTACCTGATAAATTCATTTCTTTCATATTGGCAAGACTCCATGAGCTAGTGACGTATGGGATATACATTCCTACCAGGAGGGGCAAAGTTTCCCAAACCTCAAAATGCCTATAAATACACCCCCCACCACACCCACAATTCAGTTTAACGAATAGCCAAGAAGTGGGGTGATAAGAAAGGAGCGAAAGCATCAACAAGGAATTGGAATAATTGTGCTTTATACAAAAAAAAATCATAACCACCATAAAAAGGGTGGGTCTCATGGACTCTTGCCAATAAAAAAGAAAGAAATTTATCAGGTAAATTCTTACATAAATTATGTTTTCTTTCATGTAATTGGCAAGAGTCCATGAGCTAGTGACGTATGGGATAGCAAATACCCAAGATGTGGAACTCCATGCACGAGTCACTAGAAAGGGAGGGATAAAAATAAAGACAGCAAATTCCGCTGAAAAATTAATCCACAACCCAAATCAAAAGTTTTAATATTATAATGAAAAAAACTGAAAATATAAGCAGAAGAATCAAACTGAAACAGCTGCCTGAAGTAGTTTTCTACTTCAAACTGCTTCTGAAGAGAAAACATCAAAATGGTAGAATTTAGTCAAAGTAAGCAAAGAAGACCAAGTTGCTGTTTTACAAATCTGATCAACAGAAGCTTCATTCTTAAAAACCCAGGAAGTGGAAACGGACCTAGTAGAATGAGCCGTAATCCTCTGAGGTGGGGATTTACCCGACTCCAAATAAGCATGATGAATCAAAAGCTTTAACCAAGATGCCAAAGAAATGGCAGAAACCTTCTGACCTTTCCTAGAACCAGAAAAGATAACAAATAGACTAAAAGTCTTCCTGAAATCTTTAGTAGCTTCAACATAATAGTTCGAAGCTCTTACCACATCCAAAGAATGTAAGGATCTCTCCAGATAATTCTTAAGATTAGGACACAAAGAAGGGACAACAATTTCTCTACTAATGTTGTTGGAGTTCACAACTTTAGGTAAAAATTTAAACGAAGTCTGCAAAAACCGCCTTATCCTGATGAAAAATCAGAAAAGGAGACTCACAAGAAAGAGCAGATAAATCAGAAACTCTTCTAGCAGAAGAGATGGCCAAAATGAACAACACTTTCCAAGAAAGTAATTTCATGTCCAGAGAGTGCATAGGCTCAAATGGAGGAGCCTGTAAAGCCTTCAAAACCAAATTAAGACTCCAAGGAGGAGAAATTGATTTAATAACAGGCTTGATACGAACCAAAGCCTGTACAAAACAATGAATATCAGGAAGTGTAGCAATTTTTCTGTGGAACAGAACAGAAAGAGCAGAGATTTGTCCTTTCAAATAACTTGCAGACAAACCCTTATCTAAACCATCCTGAAGAAGGTGTAAAATTGTAGGAATTCTAAAAGAATACCAAGAGAATTTATTAGAAGAGCACCATGAAATGTAAGTCTTCCAAATTCGAAAATAAATCTTTCTAGACACAGATTTACGAGCCTGCAACATAGTATTAATCACTGAGTCAGAGAAACCTCTATGACTAAGCGTTCAATTTCCATACCATCAAATTTAATGATTTGAGATCCTGATGGAAAAACAAACCTTGAGATATAAGGCCTGGCCTTAATGGAAGTGGCCAAGGTTGGCAACTGGACATCCAAACAAGATCCACATACCAAAACCTGAGTGGCCATGCTGGAGCCACCAGTAGCACAAACGATTGCTCCATGATGATTTTGAAAATCACTCTTGGAAGAAGAACTAGAGGCGGAAAAATATAGGCAGGTTGATAACTCCAAGGAAGTGTCAATGTATTCACTGTTTCCGCCTGAGGATCCCTGGACCTGGATAGGTACCTGGGAAGTTTCTTGTTTAGATGAGATGCCATCAGATCTATTTCTGGAAGCCCCCACATCTGAACAATTTGAAAAAACACATCTGGGTGAAGAGACCATTCTCCCGGATGTAAAGCTTGATGACAGAGATAATCCGCTTCCCAATTGTCTATACCTGGGATATGGACCGCAGAAATTAGACAGGAGCTGGATTTTGCCCAAGCAAGTATCCGAGATACTTCTTTCATAGCCTGAGGACTGTGAGTCCCACCCTGATGATTGACATACGCCACAGTTGTGACACTGTCTGTCTTAAAACCAATAAATAAACCAACCTAAAAGACTCGCATCTATTGTGATCATGGTCTAGGTTGGATGAACCAAAGAGACCCGTAGAACTATACGATGGTGATCTAACCACTAAGTCAGAGATAGTTGAATATTGGGATTCAAGGATATTAAATGTGATATCCTAGAATAATCCCTGCACCATTAATTCAGCATTAAAAACTGAAATTTTTTCATATGAAAATAAGCAAAGGGAATCAAATCCAATGCTGCAGTCATGAGACCTAAAACTTCCATGCATATAGCTACTGAAGAAAATAATAGAGACTGAAGGTTCCGACAAGCTGAACCCAATATAAATTGTCTCTTGTCTGTTAGAGAAAAAGACATTGACACAATCTATCTGGAAACCTAAAAAAGGTGACACTTGTCTGAGGAATCAAGGAACCTTTGGTAAAATGATCCTCCAACCATGTCTTTGAAGAAACAACAGAAGTTGAATCGCATGAAATTCTGCAGAACGAAAAGACTGAGCAAGTACCACACCGAGAACCTTTGAAAAGATTCCTAGAGCTGTCGCTGGGCCAGAAAGGAAAAGCAACAAATTGGTAATGCTTGTCTAAAAAAAGAGAATCTCAGAAAAAGGAAATTTATGCTTACCTGATAAATTGATTTCTTTTACGATATGCCGAGTCCATGGGTTTCATCCTTACTTGTGGGATTTATCCTCCTGCTAACAGGAAGTGGCAAAGAGCACCACAGCAGAGCTGTTAGACACAGTTCCTCCCCTAACTCCTCCCCCCAGTCATTCGACCGAAGGTATAGGAAGAGAAAGGAAAAGCCAAAAGGTGCAGAGGTGACTGAAGTTTTGAAAAATAAAAAAAATCCTGTCTTAAAATGACAGGGCGGGCCGTGGACTCGGCATATCGTAAAAGAAATCAATTTATCAGGTAAGCATAAATTTCCTTTTCTTTTACAAGATATGCCGAGTCCACGGGTTTCATCCTTACGTGTGGGAAACCAATACCAAAGCTTTAGGACACGGATGAAAGAGAGGGACAAGACAGGAACCTAAATGGAAGGCACCACTGCTTGAAGAACCTTTCTCCCAAAAATAGCCTAAAAAGAAGCAAAAGTATCAAATTTGTAAAATTTGGAAAAAGTATGAAGGGAGGACCAAGTCGCAGCCTTACAAATCTGTTCAACAGAAGCATCGTTTTTGAAAGCCCATGTGGAAGCCACAGCTCTAGTAGAATGAGTCGTAATTTTTTCAGGAGGCTGCTGTCCAGCAGTCTCATATGCCAGGCGGATGATGCTTTTCAGCCAAAAAGAGATGTCCAGCAGTCTCATATGCCAGGCGAATGATGCTTTTCAGCCAAAAAGAGAGAGAGGTAACCGTAGCTTTTTGACCCCTATGCTTTCCAGAATAAACAACAAAAAGAGAGGATGTTTGTCTGAAATCCTTGGTCACATGTAAGTAAAAATTCGAAGCACGGACCACATCCAAGTTATGTAATAGACGTTCCTTCTTAGGAGGAGGATTAGGACACATGGAAGGAACAACAATTTCCTGATTAATATTCTTATTTGAAACAACCTTAGGAAGGAATCCAGGTTTAGTACGCAAAACCACCTTATCAGAATGGAATATAAGATAAGGTGAATCACATTGTAAAGCAGAAAGCTCAGAAACTCTTCGAGCAGAAGAGATAGCAACTAAAAATAAAACCTTCCAAGATAACAGCTTAATATCAATGGATTGCATGGGTTCAAACGGAACCCCTTGAAGAACATTAAGAACTAAATTCAGACTCCATGGTGGAGCAACAGGTTTAAACACAGGCTTGATTCTGATTAAAGCCTGACAAAAAGACTGAACGTCTGGGACATCCACCAGACGCTTGTGTAATAAAATTGACAAAGCAGAAATTTGTCCTTTTAAAGAACTAGCAGATAATCCCTTCTCCAATCCTTCTTGGAGAAAGGACAAGATCCTAGGAATCCTAATCTTACTCCATGAGTAACCCTTGGATTCACACCAATAAAGATATTTACGCCATATCTTATGGTAAATCTTTCTAGTGACATGCTTGCGAGCCTAAATCAGTGTATCAATGACCGACTTAGATAAGATCAAGCGTTCAATCTCCAGGCAGTCAGCTGCAGAGAATTTAGATTTGGATGTTGGAACGGACCTTGAATGAGAAGGTCCTGTCTCAATGGCAGTTTTCACGGTGGCAGAGACGACATGTCCACTAGATCCGCATACCAAGTCCTATGTGGCCACGCAGGAGCTATTAGAATTACTGAAGCTCTCTCCTGTTTGATTCTTGCAATCACACAAGGCAGGAGAGGAAATGGTGGAAACACATAAGCCAGGTTGAACGACCAAGGTACTGCTAGAGCATCTATCAGTACAGCCTGGAGATCCCTTGACCTGGACCCGTAGCGTGGAAGTTTGGCATTCTGTCGAGATGCCATCAGATCCAATTCCGGTGTGCCCCATTGATGAATCAATGATGCAAACACCTCCGGATGGAGTCCCCACTCCCCCGCATGAAAAGTCTGAGGACTTAGAAAATCCGCCTCCCAGTTCTCTACTCCTGGGATATAGATTGCTGATAGATGGCAAGTGTGAATCTCTGCCCATCGGATTATCTTTGATACCTCTATCATTGCAAGAGAACTTCTTGTTCCCCCCCTGATGATTGATATATGCTTCAATCGTGACATTGTCCGACTGGAATCTTATGAACTTGGTCAGTGCCAACTGAGGCCACGCCTGAAGCGCATTGAATATTGCTCTTGTTCCAGAATATTGATTGGCAACTGAGACTCCGTCGGAGTCCAAGTTCCCTGAGCCTTCAGGGAATTCCAGACTGCACACCGGCCCAAGAAGCTGGCGTCCGTTGTCACTATAACCCATGATGGTCTGCAGAAGCACATTCCCTGGGAAAGATGATCCTGTGACAACCACCAAAGAAGAGAGTCTCTGGTCTCTTGATCCAGATTTATCTGAGGAGATAAATCTGCATAAACCCCATTCCACTGTCTGAGCATGCACAGTTGCAGTGGCCTGAGATGAAAGCGAGCAAACGGAACGATGTCCATCGCTGCTACCATTAATCCAATGACCTCCATACACTGCGCCACTGATGGCCGAGGAATGGATTGAAGAGCTTGGCAAGTATTTAGAATCTTTGATTTTCTGACCTCCATCAGAAAAATTTTCATGTCTACCGAGTCTATCAGAGTTCCCAAGAATGGAACTCTTGTTTGTGGAACAAGTGAACTCTTTTCTATATTCACTTTCCAACCGTGAGTTCTTAGAAATGACAACAAGATGTTCGTGTGAGATTTGGTCAGATGATAAGTTTACGCCTGAACCAAAATATTGTCCAGATAGGGCGCCAGTGCTATGTCCCGCGGCCTGAGAACCACTAGAAGGGACCCTAGCACCTTTGTGAAGATTATGGGAGCTGTGGCCAACCCGAAGGGAAGGGCCACGAACTGATAATGCTTGTCCAGAAAGGCAAACCTTAGAAACTGATGATGATCCTTGTGTATAGGAATGTGAAGGTACGCATCCTTTAGGTCCACAGTGGTCATGTATTGACCCTCCTGGATAATTGGTAAGATTGTTCGTATAGTCTCCATCTTGAACGATGGGACCCTGAGAAATTTGTTTAGACACTTTAAATCCAAAATAGGTCTGAAAGTTCCCTCTTTTTTGGGAACCACGAAAAAGTTTGAGTAAAACCCCTGTCCCTGTTCCAGTTTTGGAACTGGACAAATTACTCCCATGGAATAGAGGTCTTTTACACAGTGTAAGAATGCCTCTCTTTTTGTCTGGTCTACAGACAAACGTGAAAGATTAAATCTCCCTCTTGGGGGAAAATTTTTGAATTCCAGTTGATACCCCCCTGGGTCACAATTTCTAATGCCCAGGGATCCTGCACATCCCTTGCCCAAGCCTGAGCAAAGAGAGAAAGTCTGCCCCCTACTAGATCCGGTTCCGGATCTGGGGCTGCCCCTTCATGCTGCCTTGGTAGCAGCAGCAGGCTTTTTGGCTTGTTTACCCTTATTCCAGGTCTGATTAGGTCTCCAGACAGACTTGGATTGAGCAAAATTTCCTTCCTGCTTATTGGTGGAAGGGGAAGCAGAGGGTACTCCTCTGAAATTTGGAAAAGGAACGAAAATTATTTTGTTTACCCCTCATCCTAAGAGGTTTGTCTTGAGGTAGGGCGTGGCCTTTACCTCCAGTAATGTCAGCAATTCAGGGCCGAACAGGGTCTTACCCTTGAAAGGAATAGTTAACAGGTTAGACTTTGATGATACATCAGCAGACCACGATTTTAACCATAGCGCTCTGCGTGCCAATATGGCAAAGCCTGCATTTTTTGCTGCTAATTTAGTCATCTGAAAAACAGCATCTGTGATAAAAGAATTAGCTAGTTTGAGAGCTTTAATTATGTCCAAAATGTCATCTAGGGGCGTCTCTACTTTCAGAGACTCCTCAAGGGCGTCAAACCAGAAAGCCGCCGCCGTAGTTACTGGAACAATGCAGGCAGCAGGTTGTAACAAGAAACCCTGGTGAATAAATAATTTCTTTAGAAGACCCTCTAATTCTTTTATCCATAGGGTCTTTGAAAGCACAACTGTCATCAATAGGTATAGTTGTACGCTTAGCTAGAGTAGATATTGCTCCCTCCACCTTTGGGACCGTTTGCCAAGAGTCCTTAATGGAGTCTGATATGGGAAACATTTTCTTAAAATAAGGAGGGGAGAGAACGGTATGCCTGGTTTATCCCATTCCTTTCTAACAATTTCCGAAATTCTTTTGGGAACCGGAAAAACATCAGTGTAAGTAGGAACTTCTAGATATTTATCCATCTTACACAATTTTTCTGGAGGAATTGTAATAGGTTCACAATAATCCAGAGTCGCTAGGACCTCCCTGAGCAACAGGCGAAGGTGTTCAAGTTTAAATTTAAAGGACGCTAAGTTCGTATCGGTCTGAGGTAACATATTCCCTGAATCTGAAATTTCTCCCTCAGACAATAATTCCCTAACCCCCAATTCAGAGCATTGTGAGGGTACATCGGAAATGGCTACTAAAGCATCAGAGGGTTCAGTATTTACGTTAATACCTGGCCTACTGCGTTTACCCTGCAAACCTGGCAGTTTAGATAAAACCTCAGTGAGAGTAGTTGACATAACTGCAGCCATATCTTGCAAAGTAAAAGAATTAGACACACTAGATGTACTAGGTGTCACTTGTGTGAGTGTTAAAGGTTGGGACACTTGAGGAAAATTACATGGCATATCCTGATTCTCTTCAGACTGAGAATCATCCTTAGACATACTTTCATTTCCTAAAATATGTTCCTTACAGTGTAAGGCTCTATCAGTACAAGAGGTACACAATGTAAGAGGGGGTTCCACAATGGCTTCTAAACACATAGAGCAATGAGTTTCCTCAATGTCAGACATGTTAAACAAATTAGTAATAACCACAACAGTTGGTGAATACTTTATTTATTGAAAAAAAAAGTTTTTGTAAAAAAATGGGTACTGGGCCTTTAAGAAATAAAAGCACACAATTTTTTCCAAACACACTAAGAAGTCTATAAACTATGAATATAAATGCAGAGTTGCCAAAAATTATTGCATGCCAAATGCAATAGCAGAATTTTACACTCTAGAGCAGAGCTTTCCAAACTTTTCATGTTGGTGACACACTTTGTAGACCTACATCATTTCACGACACAGTAATTCAGTTGTACTAGCAAAAAGGAGGTTAAACTAACTTGTTTTAAAAGATAGGGACACATACATAAATTATATAATAACAAAATGCAATTACAAGTAACAGAATGTATGTGCAAGAATTAAAAAAAGTTTAATATCACCAATAGCTACTTACTATTTTAATGGGATGTATGAGGTTGATGGGATGAACACAGTTTCGGAATATTTGGTGTAATATTAGATAAAGACACTCACATTTCATCATCAAGCATTTTTAAGCTTCCACTTCCTATCAATTTATCAAGAGCAGGAGCAGTAATGAACTACTGGGAGCTAGCTGCAAAAAAATACCACTGACTTCAGCTCAGCGTTTAAGCTGCCAGCCTCAGAGCTCTGTGAGTCCAACTGACTACTGCCTGTGCTGCAAACACACTGCTGTCCCACTCACTGGCTACACTTGCAGTCACGAGCCAATTAAGAAGACTACACGTGCAGTCAGGAGCCAATGTGACACCAAATCCACCAATGTTAATAGTTTCAGTTCAAACTGAGCTGTGCCAATTGGTTAAGATTATCTGTGACCCACTAGGTATCAATCACGTGTCAACCATGTGATATGCGTAGCAGGCAGGTGGAAAGTCAGAAACCAAAAAACAATTAAAAAAAAAAAAAAAAAAAAAATTAAAAAAAAATTGTGCTGAAGCAGGGACACACCTACACACTGCTGCCGACACACTAGTGTGTCCCGACACAAAGTTTGGAAAGCACTGCTCTAGAGGAACATTTAAGCAAAAAAATTACACTTTGCTAAATAAAGACCCCTGCACCTCGCCACAGCTCTGCTGTGGCGCCTACCTGCCCCAGAACACTGCCAAATGAAAAGACACCAATCCGGATAGTATAGAACACAGATAGGGCCCAACCGGAGCAAATGTCTGCTGTCTCCTTCAGTGTAAACTGCGCACCTGAGGCGCGAAAATAGGCCCCGCCCACAATGGACGTCGCACTGAAATTTAAACTACCTCATGTAAAACGGTTTAAAACTGCCATGTGGTCCCCAAAACACAATAAAAGCCATCCTTTTGTTTAGATATATAATAAAAAATTAGTAATATACCCCAGTGTCTTAATTATATGCTGCCTTTGAGTTGCATAAGTATTAGAAAACAAACACCCAGGAGTACAGTAACACCCTTTTGCATATAGGACTACTGCTTACCCTGTTCCCACTATGAGGAACCCAATCAGCCAGTTCTGATATATTAAATCTCCTCAGAAGTAAAAAGGCTGAAACATACCTCAAATGCTGCTTGCTGCATGAGACTGTTCTCCACACTGAAGAATTTTCCCATAATACCTTCAGATCTGTGGGAACCATAATTGATCTTAGTAACTGCTGCTAAAATCTTAAAATTCCGGTGGAAATCTTCTTCCATATCCCCCTGAGCCAAATAGTACTCACCGGTACCATTTAAAATAAAAAAGCATCTTGATTGAAGAAAATAAAACTATCATTTTATCACCACTATCACTTTACCCTTCCTATTACTAGCATAGGCAAAGAGAATGACTGGGGGGAGGAGTTAGGGGAGGAGCTGTGTAACAGCTCTGCTGTGGTGCTCTTTGCCACTTCCTGTTAGCAGGAGGATAAATCCCACAAGGATGAAACCCATGGACTCGGCATATCTTGTAAAAGAAATGAAAATAATCTGAATGAAAACAAAATATGAAGATATGCATCCTGTAAGTCTATTGTAGGCAAATAATGCCCTTGCTGAACAAAAGGCAGAATAGACCTTATAATCACCATTCTGAAAGATGGTACTCTTACATGACAATTCAAAAGGTTTTCTTTCTTTGGGACAATGAATAGTTCTGAACAAAACTCCAGACCCCGTTCCTGAAACGGAACTGGTATGAATACACACCAGATAACTCCAGGTCTGAAACACACTTCAGGAAAGTCTGAGCCTTTACTGGAATAGCTAGAATATGTGAGAGAGAAAAAGACTTCTCACAGGCGGTCTTACTCTGAATCCTATTCTGAACCCCAATCTAAGAAGTTTGGACCGAATTGAACCAAACAACCTTAGAAAAATCTTAACCTGCCCCCTACCAGCTAAGCTTCAGGAAAGTCTGAGCCTTTACTGGAATAGCTAGAATATGTGAGAGAGAAAAAGACTTCTCACAGGCGGTCTTACTCTGAATCCTATTCTGAACCCCAATCTAAGAAGTTTGGACCGAATTGAAACAAACAACCTTAGAAAAATCTTAACCTGCCCCCTACCAGCTAAGCTGGAATAAAGGCCGCACCTTCATGCGAATTTGGGGGCTGGCTTTGATCTCTTAAATGGCTTGAATTCATTCCATTTTGAAAAAAGCTTTCAATTAGAAACATGTTACTTGGGGAAGAATTAAGAACAAAAACTAATATAAGCTTAAGATTTACCCTTAGAACTTAATCTTGAAGCAAAAAAACTCCTTTCCCCAGAGTAACAGCTGAAAGTATTGAATCCAACTGTGAACAAAATAATGTATTACCTTGGAAGGAAAGAAAATAGAAATCTGGATTTTAGAAATCAAATCAGCATTCCAAGATTTAAGTCACAAAGTTCTTCTAGCTAAAATAGCTAAAGACATAGATTTAACCTTAATTTTGATAATATAAAAAAATGGCATCAGAATGAAATTATTAGCATGTTGAATCAAGTTAACAATGCTAAACAAATCATAATCCGATACTTGTTGCGCTAAAGTTTCCAACCAAAAAAGATAAAACAGCTACAACATCAGCCAAAGAAATTGCAGGCCTAAGAAAAGGACCTTAAAATAAATTAATTTTTCTTAGATAAGATACAAGTTTCCCATCTGAAGGATCTTTAAAATAAATACTATTTCCATAGGAATAGTAGTACATTTAGCAAGAGTAGAGATAGCCCCATTAACTTTGGGGATCTTTTCCCAAAACTCCGAACTAACTGCTGGCAAAGGATACAATTTTAAAACCTTAAAGAAGGAATAAAAGAAGTACCAGGCCTATTCCATTCCCTAGTATTAGGAACTGGAAAAAAACCTCTGAAGTAACCACAGGAGGATAATAACCAGAATTTAAATGTTAGCTAGCCTTAAAATTAAGAGGACTAGTATCCTCAATATCCAATATAATCAACACTTTTTCAACAAAGAACGAATGTATTCTATTAAAAAGTAAAAAAGTAGATTTGTTAGTGTCAATATCTGATGAAGGATATTCTGAATAAGGTAAATCATCATCAGAGAAGGATAATTCAGTATGTTGTCGGTCATTTGAAAATTCATCAACTAAATGAGAAGTTTAAAAAAGATCTTTACATTTTATTAGGAGGAGGGATGGCAGACAAAGCCTTCTGAATAGAATCAGAAAAATATTCTAAAAAAAATTGCAGGTATATCTTGTACATTAGATGTTAAAAGAATAGCAATAGACAATGCATTAATACTGATGGTCATTTTCTCTGCATGTAAAAGTTTATCATGATAACTTATTACAAACCATAGCTAAATATAAAAATTCATAACATTAAAATAAATGAACTTAGCTTTGGAAAGACTGATATCAGTCAGCAGGAATCCAACAATGTTTTCTGATACAGGAACAGTTTTGAGATATCTTGCAAATGTAAGAGAAAAAACAACATATAAAGCAACATATCAATTTCCTTATATGACAGTTTCAGGAATGGGAAAAAATGCAAACAAAATAAGCCTCTGGAAACCAGAAGCAAAATGAAATAAAGACTTAAATAATGTCAGAAATCTGGCGCCAAGAATGACGCCCACAACTGACAAAATATTTTTTGGCGCCAAGAACGTCTGCAACAAACACGAGCATCATAGATGACGCAACAACATGAAAATTCTCTGCGCCAACTAAGACGCCGGAAATGACGAAATTACGTCAACAAACTTAATTCTCGCGCCAAAAAAGTCTTGCGCCAAGAATGACGCAATAAATTATAGCATTTTGCGCTTCCACGAGCCTAACAGCCCGCAATTTAAAAAAAAAAGGAGAGTAAATTTGAAAATTTCAGGTAAGAATTTTTTTTTTCTTTTTATATGCTTTTCCCAAAATGAAACTCACAGTCTGCAAAAAGGAAATATACTGATTAACCTGAATCATGGCAAATATAAGTACAAAACATATATTTAGAACTTTACATATAAAGTGCCAAACCACAGCTGAGAGTGTCTTAAATAAAAGAAACATACTTACCAAAAGACACTCGTCTACATAAAGTAGATAGCCAAACCAGTAGAGAAACGAGAATCAGTAGAGGTAATGGTATATATGAGTATATCGTCGATCTGAAAAGGGAGGTAGGAGATGAATCTCTACGACCGATAACAGAGAACCTATGAAATAGATCCCCGTTAGGATGACCATTGTATTCAATAGGTAATCCTCCCTTCACATCCCTCTGTCATTCCCTGCACTCAGAGGAACCGGGCTTCAGCATGCTGAGAAGCGCATATCAACGTAGAAATCTAGCACAAACTTACTTCACCACCTCCATAGGAGGCAAAGTTTGTAAAACTGAATTGTGGGTGTGGTGGGGGGTGTATTTATAGGCATTTTGAGGTTTGGGAAACTTTGCCCCTCCTGGTAGGAATGTATATCCCATACATCACTAGCGCATGGACTCTTGCCAATTACATGAAAGAAATTGCTCTCAACTCCAAGATGTTTATTGGAAGACACGACTCCTCTAGAGTCCACAGACCCTGTGTCTTTAAGAAACCCCAAACTGCTCCCCAACCTAACAGATGGTCCTGTGAAACCCACCATGAGAGTGAAATTCTTGTTGGGGAATCCAAAATGATCTTCTGTAGGGGTCTTAGTGGTCCCCGTTCCACTGACTGAGCATGCAGAGGTGCAGATGGAACCGAGCAAAAGGAATGATGTCCATGGAGGCAACCATCAGTCCAATCACCTCCATGCATTGAGCCACAGGTGGACGAATAGCAGACTGGAGAGACAGGCAATAAACATGAAGCTTGGATTTTCTGACTTCCATCAGAAAGATCTTCATTGACAGGGAATCTATAATTGTTCCAAAAAACCAAACCCTTCTTATCTGGAACAAGGGAACTCTTTCCCAGATTCACATTCTACCTGTGGGAACGTAGAATAGACAAGATATCGGTATGAGATCTTGCTAGATGAAAAGATGGCGCTTAAACTACAATGTCATCTAGATAAGGTACCACAGCAATACCCTGGAACCTCACCACTGCCAGAAGAGCCACCAAACCTTAGAAACTGGTAATGAACCCTGTGAATAGGAACATGAAGATACGCGTCCTTCAGAAATATGGTCCTCATGAACTGACCCTTCTGGACCAAAATAAGAATAGAACAGATGGTCTCCATCTTGAAGGACAGAACCCTGAGGAATTGATTGAGACACTTTGTCCAGAATGGGACGAAAAGTGCCCTCCTTCTTGGGAACTACAAATAGATTTGAATAGAATCCTAGACCCTATTACTCTAGAGGAACTGGAACAATCACTCCCAGGGATGATAGGTCCATTACGCAGTTTAAGAAGGCCTCTCTCTTTATCTGATTCGCAGATAACCTTGACAGGTGGAACCTGCCCATGGGAGGACAATATTTGAATCCTATTCTGTAACTGTAGGATACTATATCTATGGCCCAAAGATATGGAACATCGCGTATCCAAGCCTGTTGAAAAAAAGAAAGCCTGCCCTCCACTCGATCCACTACAGGATTGGGGGTATCCCCTTCATGTTGATTTGGAATCAACGGAAGGGCTTCTTAGCTTGCTTCCCCCTATTCCAAGACGACTTGGATTGATCCGACTTGGAAGAGGAAGACTTCTGTCACTTAAAGATACAAAAGTATCGAGAATTTGAATTCTGGCGACCCTTAGGTCTATTCTTTTTATCCTGAGGTAGTAAAAAACCTTTTCCACCTGAAATGTCAGAAATAATTTCTGCTAGACCTGATTCAATCAAGGTTTTACCCTTATAAGGCAGAGATAAAAGCTTGGACTTGGATGTAACATTGGCAGACCAAGATTTTTACCAGAGAGCTCTGCGAGCTAAAACAGTAAAACCAGAAATCTTAGCACCCATTCTAAGAACTTGCATGTTGGCATCACAAATAAAGGTATTGGCTAGCTTGAGTAGTCTATAGTAGTCTCTTCTAGGATAAGATTAGATAAATCACTGCACCAATAAGATGCTGTCCTCACAACTGTAGCAACACTAGCAAAAGTTTGACACTGTAATCCCAGATATGTGTACATCCCCACTAGCACAGAAAACCGAACACACCCAGTAGCAAAAAACACCTCCTTGTTACCGGAACAGCCCAAATCCACTTGCCATTGTAGATAGAAGAAAATACAGCCTCCACAATCGCTGCGGCAAACTTTGATCTGAACAGAGAAGGCGAAAACCGGAAGTGCTGAGGAGCGATCACATGACCGCAATAAAAAAACTTTTTTTTTTAAATTGCACCAAACAAAAACGGCGTGAAAACTAACAGTAGCACAGCAAAAGTGATTGGGCCAATAAGCTGAGCTGAAAAGTGACTGCAACAAGAAGTAAAACAAACACCTGTCAAACACTTCATACACTCTCCCATCTCTGAGCCCCCAATAAAAAATTATGCCTCTTTTCACATAAAAACAGTGCCCCGAAAACAGATTGAAATGCTTTTCACAAGGATTTAACCTATATAGTGTCGATACCTTCAAACCTAGAAGGAAAAGCACTTACCTGTGGATCCTGCACTATCAGACAGGAGCCGTTTTATGAGGTGTGGCAGCTTCACCATATCTACCAGGGACCTATACAAAAGAAAGAACAGAGTAACCAACTCTGGCTTTCTATAATAAGGGTAGCAATAATTTTAGAAGTTTAAGCAAACACTACCTCGCCGTCTTGTAACTGCTAAAAGCCACCAATACTCTTTCTAAAGAGATTGACATTGACACAGCATAGCCCCAATCCTTGCTTGCAGGGAAAAGTACCCACTAAAAGGATTAAAATCTTCAGACACCATCTTCACCATCCTCACGTGATCAAGGCAAAGAGAATGACTGGGGGTTATGGGTAAAGGAAGTGATACTTAACAGCTCTGCTGGGATGCTCTTTGCCTCCTCCTGCTGGCCAGGAGTGACTATCCCACTAGTAATTAGAATGTTTTGTGGACTCTCCATGCCACAGGAAAGAAAAACTCTGTATGTTTCACAGACCAACCTTGACAAACATTTAGCCACTAATTAAAGTGGCTAAAAAATGAGCACTGAATTACTGACTCAAGGTATGTATACAAATAATATATAACAACTTTACTTAAAAAGGGCCCAATCCATAGCTGAGTGTCTTTATTTACTCACACAGTGATTTTATTATATTTTTTGTATTTTCATTGCGATTTTTCATTCTTATTATTTATTTTATGTTATGTATTTTAAAGGGCATGCATGATTTTTAATTTTTAAATTTCTATTTATTGGTTTAATTATTGCACACGTTATATAGTACTTGGAGCTCCTGCGTTGTAGCTTTTGTATCTTATGAATCATATAGAGCATGCTATTTTAAGCAACGTTCTAATTTACTCCTATTATCAATTTTTATTTGTTCTCTTGCTGTCTTTATTTGAAAAAAGGAAATTTATGCTTACCTGATAAATTGATTTCTTCTATGATACGACGAGTCCACAGATTCATCCTTTACTTGTGGGATATTATCCTCCTGCTAACAGGAAGTGGCAAAGAGCACCACAGCAGAGCTGTCTTTAGACCGAAGGTATAGGAAGGAAAAGGAGAAACTAAAAGGTGCAGAGGTGACTGAAGTTTTAAACCAAAAAATATAATCTGTCTTAAATTGACAGGGCGGGCCGTGGACTTGTCGTATCATAGAAGAAATCAATTTATCAGGTAAGCATAAATTTCCTTTTCTTCTATAAGATACGTCGAGTCCACGGATTCATCCTTTACTTGTGGCATACAATACCAAAGCTACACGACACGGATGAACGGGAGGGACAAGACAGATACCTAAACAGAAGGCACCACGGCTTGAAGAACTTTTCTCCCAAAAATAGCCTCCGAAGAAGCAAAAGTATCAAATTTGTAAAATTTGTAAAAGGTATGAAGGGAAGACCAAGTCGCAGCCTTACAAATCTGTTCAACAGAGGCATCGTTTTTAAAAGCCCATGTGGAAGCCACCGCTCTAGTGGAATGAGCTGTAATTCTTTCAGGAGGCTGCTGTCCAGCAGTCTCGTATGCCAAACAGATGATGCTTTTCAGCCAAAAAGAAACAGAGGTAGCCGTAGCTTTTTGACCTCTACGTTTTCCAGAATAGACAACAAACAGAGAAGATGTTTGACAGAAATCCTTGGTCGCTTGCAAGTAAAACTTCAAGGCACGAACCACGTCCAAATTATGTAACAGACGCTCCTTCTTAGAAGAAGGAACAACAATTTCCTGATTAATATTCTTATTTGAAACAACCTTAGGAAGGAATCCAGGTTTAGTACGCAAAACCACCTTATCAGAATGGAATATAAGATAAGGTGAGTCGAATTGTAATGCAGATAGCTCAGAAACTCTTCGAGCAGAAGAGATAGCTACTAAAAACAGAACTTTCCAAGATAGAAGTTTAATATCTATGGAATGCATGGGTTCAAACGGAACCCCTTGAAGAACATTTAAAACTAAATTCAAACTCCATGGCGGAGCAACAGGTTTAAACACAGGCTTAATTCTAATCAAAGCCTGACAAAACGACTGAACGTCTGGGACATTTGCCAGACGCTTGTGTAGTAAGATTGACAAAGCAGAAATCTGTCCCTTTAAGGAACTAGCTGATAACCCCTTCGCCAATCCTTCTTGGAGAAAAGACAAAATCCTAGGAATCCTGATCTTACTCCATGAGTAGCCTTCGCACCAATAAAGATATTTACGCCATATCTTATGATAAATTTTCCTAGTGACAGGCTTTCGAGCCTGAATCAAGGTATCAATGACCGACTCAGAGAATCCCCGCTTAGATAAAATCAAGCGTTCAATCTCCAGGCAGTCAGCCGCAGAGAAACTAGATTTTGATATTGGAACGGACCCTGAATGAGAAGGTCCTGTCTCAGTGGCAATTTCCACGGTGGCAGAGATGACATTTCCACCTGATCTGCATACCAAGTCCTGCGTGGCCACGCATGGCTATCAAGATTACCGAAGCCCTCTCCTGTTTGATTCTGGCAATCAGATGAGGAAGGAGAGGAAAAGGAGGAAACACATAAGCCAGGTTGAACGACCACGGTACTGCTAGAGCATCTATCAGTACTGCTTGAGGATCCCTCAATCTGGACCCGTAACAAGGAAGTTTAGCATTCTGACGAGATGCCATCAGATCTAATTCTGGTGTGCCCCATTGATGAATCAATTGTGCAAACACCTCCGGATGGAGCTCCCACTCCCCCAGATGAAAAGTCTGACGACTTAGAAAATCTGCTTCCCAGTTCTCCACTCCTGGGATATAGATTGCTGATAGATGGCAAAAGTGAGTCTCTGCCCATCAAATTATTTTGGAAACCTCTATCATCGCTAGAGAACTCTTTGTTCCCCCTTGTTGATTGATATATGCTACAGTCGTGATATTGTCCGACTGGAATCTTATGATTTTGGCCGAAGCCAGCTGAGGCCACGCCTGAAGCGCGTTGAATATCGCTCTCAGTTCTAGAATATTTATTGGAAGTAGGGCCTCCTCCTGAGTCCACACACCCTGAGCCTTCAGGGAATTCCAAACTGCACCCCAGCCCAAAAGGCTGGCGTCCGTCGTCACTATGACCCATGCTGGCCTGTGCAAACACATTCCCTGAGACAGATGATCCTGTGACAACCACCAAAGAAGAGAGTCTCTGGTCTCTTGATCCAGATTTATCTGAGGAGATAAATTTGCATAATCCCCATTCCACTGTCTGAGCATGCACAGTTGCAGTGGTCTGAGATGCAAGCGAGCAAACTGAACTATGTCCATTGCCGCTACCATTAGTCCGATTACCTACATACATTAAGCCACTGATGGCCGAGGAATGGAATGAAGTGCTCAGCAAGTGGTTAAGATCTTTGATTTTCTGACCTCCGTCAGAAACATTTTCATGTCTACTGAGTCTATCAGAGTTCCTAGGAATGGAACTCTTGTTAGAGGAACAAGTGAACTCTTTTTTATGTTCACCTTCCACCCGTGAGATCTTAGGAAAGCCAACACAATGTCCGTGTGAGATTTGGCTAGATGGTAAGTTGACGCCTGAATCAAAATATCGTCCAGATAGGGCGCCACTGCTATGACCCGCGGCCTTAGAACCGCCAGAAGGGACCCTAGTACCTTTGTGAAAATTCTGGGAGCTGTGGCCAACCCGAAAGGAAGGGCTACAAACTGGTAATGTTTGTCCAGGAAGGCGAACCTGAGGAACTGGTGATGATCTTTGAGGATAGGAATGTGAAGATCCACGGTGGTCATATATTGACCCTCCTGGATCATTGGTAAAATTGTCTGAATGGTCTCCATCTTGAAGGATGGGACTGAGAAATTTGTTTAGAATTTTGAGATCTAAAATCGGTCTAAAGGTTCCCTCTTTTTTGGGAACCACAAACAGATTGGAGTAAAACCCCTGCCCCTGTTCTACTTTTGGAACTGGGCAGATTACACCCATGGTATATAGGTACGTCTCTCTTTTTGTCTGGTTTACAGACAAACGTGAAAGATGAAATCTCCCACTTGGAAGAGAATCTTTGAATTCCAGACGATATCCCCGGGTCACGATTTCTAAAGCCCAGGAATCCTGAACGTCTCTTGCCCAAGCCTGAGCGAAGAGAGAAAGTCTGCCCCCTACTAGATCCGGTCCCAGATCGGGAGCTGCCTCTTCATGCTGTCTTGGTAGCAGCAGCGGGCTACTTGGCCTGTTTACCTTTATTCCAGGTCTGGTTAGGTCTCCAGACTGACTTGGATTGAGCAAAATTCCCCTCCTGCTTTGTGGCAGAGGAGGAAGTAGAGGGTCCACCTTTAAAGTTTCGAAAGAAACTAAAATTATTTTGTTTGGCCCTCATTTTATTTGTCTTGTCCTGAGGAAGGGCATGGCCTTTACCTCCAGTGATGTCGGAAATTATCTCCTTCAGTTCAGGCCCGAATAGGGTCCTACCTTTGAAAGGAATAGCTAACAGCTTAGATTTTGATGAAACATCAGCAGACCAGGACTTAAGCCATAACGCTCTACGCGCTAAAATGGCAAAACCTGCATTCTTTGCCGCTAATTTAGCCATCTGAAAAGCGGCATCTGTAATAAAAGAATTAGCTAGCTTGAGAGCCTTAATTCTATCTAAAATATCATTTAATGGGGTCTCAACCTTAAGAGACTCCTCTAGAGCCTCAAATCAAAAAGCAGCTGCAGTAGTTACAGGAAAAATGCACGCTATAGGTTGCAGAAGAAAACCCTGATGAATAAACAATTTCTTTAGAAGACCCTCTAATTTTTTATCCATAGGATCTTTGAAAGCACAACTGTCCTCAATAGGTATAGTTGTACGCTTAGCCAGGGTAGAAATAGCTCCCTCCACCTTAGGGACCGTCTGCCACGAATCCCGAATGGTGTCAGATATGGGAAACATTTTCTTAAAAGTAGTAGGGGTGGGAGAAAAAAAAACCTCCCTGTGTAACAAGCGGAGGTGTTCAAGCTTAAACTTAAAGGCCGTCATATCTGAGTCTGTTTGAGGGAGCATCTTTCCTGAATCAGAAAGCTCTCCCTCAGACAGCAATTCCCCCACCCCCAAATGAGAACACTGTGAGGGTACATCGGAGATGGCCAATAAAGCATCAGAGGGCTCAGCATTTACTCTAATACCGGACCTACTGCACTTAACCTGTAAACCAGGCAGTTTAGATAATACCTCTGTAAAGGTAGTAGACATAACTGCAGCCATATCTTGCAGGGTGAAAGAATTAGACGCACTAGAAGTACTTGGCATCGCTTGGGCGGGCGTTAAAGGGTGTGACACTTTGGGAGAAGTAGATGGCATAACCTGATTCTCTTCTGACTGAGAATCATCCTGAGACATACTTTTATCAACAAAAATATGTTCTTTGCAATGTAAGGCCCTTTCAGTACATGAGGGACACATTTTAAGTGGGGGTTCCACAATGGCTTCTAAACACATTGAACATTGGCTTTCCTCAATGTCAGACATGTTAAAACAGGCTAGTAATGACCACAAACAGACTTGAAAACACTTTATTTTGTGCAAAAAATAACAGTCTGAAAAAACGGTACTGCGCCTTTAAGAGAAAAAAAAGCATATAATTTTTCCAAAACTGCTTTAAAACGATAAAATTATCACAATTTTATGATAAATGCATCCCAACTTGTCAGCTAAGTTTGCCCCACAAGGAAAGAAATACTTAACCCTTAAGACCAAAAAAACGTTGCTAAAAAACGTTAAATTCAAACAAAAACACCTACCTGCCCTCAGGGGTCTGCAAAATTGGATTAACCCTTCGATTAGGCCCAAACTGTCTCTGAAAGGCCCACCGGAGTTGGAGCTTGCTGCTTGTCTGGGAAAAACAACTGCGCAACTGAGGCGCGAAAATAGGCCCCGCCCATCTCACTCGATGTCTCACAGCCTAAAATAACCGCACCAGAGCTGTCTAAACCTAGCCATGTGGGTTCATAAACCCATTTAGTGAAGCCATGTGTACCCTCCATTCATAAAGTAAAAACGTTATCTTTCACTCCCAACATATAAACATTTGCCCACAAACATATCATCAGTGTCAACCATATTTTTTATAGCCCAATATACAGGTCCAGTAATACCCCTCTCTATGCATTAGGATTACTGCTTACCCTTTCCCTCATGGGGATACTGTCAGCCAATTCTGAAATAACACAGTCTCTCCAGAAAAATATGACTGAACATACCTCAATGCTTGTAGCATGAAAACCGTTCCTCACACTTTAGTTTCTTAAGTACTCCT
The DNA here is from genome assembly GCF_027579735.1 of Bombina bombina. Classification (NCBI taxonomy): domain Eukaryota; kingdom Metazoa; phylum Chordata; class Amphibia; order Anura; family Bombinatoridae; genus Bombina; species Bombina bombina. The sequence continues at coordinate 244,049,228 of NC_069499.1, read as the reverse complement.
CAGCCATTCTGTGGGAACTACTCTGGATCTTAGTAACAACTGCTAAGATCATCAGTCTCCAGGCAGAAGTCTTCATCCATCTGCTGCCTGGGAAAAAATAGCACTCACCGGTACCATTTAAAATAAAAAAGTCTTGCTTGAAGAAAAAACATAATTTATGTAAGAACTTACCTGATAAATTCATTTCTTTCATATTAGCAAGAGTCCATGAGCTAGTGACGTATGGGATATACATTCCTACCAGGAGGGGCAAAGTTTCCCAAACCTCAAAATGCCTATAAATACACCCCTCACCACACCCACAAATCAGTTTAACGAATAGCCAAGAAGTGGGGTGATAAGAAAAAAGTGCGAAAGCATAAAAAATAAGGAATTGGAATAATTGTGCTTTATACAAAAAAATCATAACCACCACAAAAAGGGTGGGCCTCATGGACTCTTGCTAATATGAAAGAAATGAATTGATCAGGTAAGTTCTTACATAAATTATGTTTTCTTTCATGTAATTAGTAAGAGCCCATGAGCTAGTGACGTATGGGATAATGACTACCCAAGATGTGGATCTTTCCACGCAAGAGTCACTAGAGAGGGAGGGATAAAATAAAGACAGCCAATTCCGCTGAAAATAATCCACATCCAAAATAAAGTTTAAATCTTATAATGAAAAAAACTGAAATTATAAGCAGAAAAATCAAACTGAAACAGCTGCCTGAAGTACTTTTCTACCAAAAACTGCTTCAGAAGAAGAAAACACATCAAAATGGTAGAATTTAGTAAAAGTATGCAAAGAAGACCAAGTTGCTGCTTTGCAAATCTGATCAACAGAAGCTTCATTCCTAAAAGCCCAGGAAGTAGAGACTGACCTAGTAGAATGAGCTGTAATCCTTTGAGGCGGAGTTTTACCCGACTCGACATAAGCATGATGAATTAAAGATTTCAACCAAGATGCCAAAGAAATGGCAGAGGCCTTCTGACCTTTCCTAGAACCAGAAAAGATAACAAAAAGACTAGAAGTCTTTCGGAAATTCTTAGGAGCTTCAACATAATATTTCAAAGCTCTAACTACATCCAAAGAATGCAATGATTTCTCCTTAGAATTCTTAGGATTAGGACATAATGAAGGAACCACAATTTCTCTACTAATGTTGTTAGAATTCACAACCTTAGGTAAGAATTGAAAAGAAGTTCCCAACACTGCCTTATCCTGATGAAAAATCAGAAAAGGAGACTCACAAGAAAGAGCAGATAATTCAGAAACTCTTCTAGCAGAAGAGATGGCCAAAAGAAACAAAACTTTCCAAGAAAGTAATTTAATGTCCAATGAATGCATAGGTTCAAATGGAGGAGCTTGAAGAGCCCCCAGAACCAAATTCAAACTCCAAGGAGGAGAAATTGACTTAATGACAGGTTTTATACGAACCAAAGCTTGTACAAAACAATGAATATCAGGAAGATTAGCAATCTTTCTGTGAAAAAGAACAGAAAGAGCAGAGATTTGTCCTTTCAAGGAACTTGCAGACAAACCTTTATCCAAACCATCCTGAAGAAACTGTAAAATTCTCGGAATTCTAAAAGAATGCCAGGTAAAATGATGAGAAAGACACCAAGAAATGTAAGTCTTCCAGACTCTATAATATATCTTCCTAGATACAGATTTACGAGCCTGTAACATAGTATTAATCACAGAGTCAGAGAAACCTCTTTGACTAAGAATCAAGCGTTCAATCTCCATACCTTTAAATTTAAGGATTTGAGATCCTGATGGAAAAAAGGACCTTGCGACAGAAGGTCTGGTCTTAACGGAAGAGTCCACGGTTGGCAAGAGGCCATCCGGACAAGATCCGCATACCAAAACCTGTGAGGCCATGCTGGAGCCACCAGCAGAACAAACGAGCATTCCTTCAGAATCTTGGATATTACTCTTGGAAGAAGAACTAGAGGCGGAAAGATATAGGCAGGATGATACTTCCAAGGAAGTGACAATGCATCTACTGCTTCCGCTTGAGGATCCCTGGATCTGGACAGATACCTGGGAAGTTTCTTGTTTAGATGAGAAGCCATCAGATCTATTTCTGGAAGTCCCCACATTTGAACAATCTGAAGAAATACCTCTGGGTGAAGAGACCATTCGCCCGGATGCAACGTTTGGCGGCTGAGATAATCCGCTTCCCAATTGTCTATACCTGGGATATGAACCACAGAAATTAGACAGGAGCTGGATTCCGCCCAAACCAGAATTCGAGATACTTCTTTCATAGCCAGAGGACTGTGAGTCCCTCCTTGATGATTGATATATGCCACAGTTGTGACATTGTCTGTCTGAAAACAAATGAACGATTCTCCCTTTAGAAGAGGCCATGACTGAAGAGCTCTGAAAATTGCACAGAGTTCCAAAATATTGATTGGTAATCTCACCTCCTGAGATTCCCAAACTCCTTGTGCTGTCAGAGACCCCCAAACTGCTCCCCAACCTGTCAGACTTGTATCTGTTGAAATCACAGTCCAGGTTGGAAGAACAAAAGAAGCCCCCTGTACTAAACGTTGGTGATCTGTCCACCACGTCAGAGAGTCTCGTACAAATGGTTTTAAAGATATCAATTGATGTATCTTTGTGAAATCCCTGCACCACTGGTTCAGCATACAGAGCTGAAGAGGTCGCATGTGAAAACGAGCAAAGGGGATCGCGTCCGATGCAGCAGTCATAAGACCTAGAATTTCCATGCATAAGGCTACCGAAGGGAATGATTGAGACTGAAGGTTTCGACAGGCTGAAACCAATTTTAGACGTCTCTTGTCTGTCAGAGACAGAGTCATGGACACTGAATCTATATGGAAACCTAAAAAGGTTACCCTTGTCTGAGGAATCAATGAACTTTTTGGCAAATTGATCCTCCAACCATGATCTTGAAGAAACAATACGAGTCAATTCGTATGAGATTCTGCTAAATGTGAAGACTGAGCAAGTACCAAGATATCGTCCAAATAAGGAAATACCACAATACCCTGTTCTCTGATTACAGACAGAAGGGCACCGAGAACCTTTGTAAAAATTCTTGGAGCTGTTGCTAGGCCAAACGGCAGAGCCACAAACTGGTAATGCTTGTCTAGGAAAGAGAATCTCAGAAACTGATAGTGATCTGGATGAATCGGAATATGCAGATATGCATCCTGTAAATCTATTGTGGACATATAATGCCCTTGCTGAACAAAAGGCAGGATAGTCCTTATAGTTACCATTTTGAATGTTGGTATCCTTACATAACGATTCAATATTTTTAGATCCAGAACTGGTCTGAAGGAATTCTCCTTCTTTGGTACAATGAAGAGATTTGAATAAAACCCCAGTCCCTGTTCCAGAACTGGAACTGGCATAATTACTCCAGCCAACTCTAGATCTGAAACACAATTCAGAAATGCTTGAGCCTTCACTGGATTTACTGGGACACGGGAAAGAAAAAATCTCTTTGCAGGAGGCCTTATTTTGAAGCCAATTCTGTACCCTTCTGAAACAATGTTCTGAATCCAAAGATTGTGAATTGAATTGATCCAAATTTCTTTGAAAAATCGTAATCTGCCCCCTACCAGCTGAGCTGGAATGAGGGCCGCACCTTCATGTGGACTTGGGAGCTGGCTTTGGTTTTCTAAAAGGCTTGGATTTATTCCAGACTGGAGATGGTTTCCAAACTGATACCGCTCCTGTGGATGAAGGATCAGGCTTTTGTTCCTTATTGTGACGAAAGGAACAAAAAAGATTATTAGACCTAAATTTACCTTTAGATTTTTTATCCTGTGGTAAAAAAGTTCCTTTCCCTCCAGTAACAGTTGAGATAATAGAATCCAACTGAGAACCAAATAATTTATTACCCTGGAAAGAAAGGGAAAGCAAAGTTGACTTAGAAGACATATCAGCATTCCAAGTCTTAAGCCATAAAGCTCTTCTAGCTAAAATAGCTAGAGACATATACCTGACATCAACTCTAATGATATCAAAGATGGCATCACAAATAAAGTTATTAGCATGTTGAAGAAGATTAACAATGCTATGAGAATTATGATCTGTTACTTGTTGCGCTAAAGCTTCTAACCAAAAAGTTGAAGCTGCAGCAACATCCGCTAAAGATATAGCAGGTCTAAGAAGATTACCCGAACATAAGTAAGCTTTTCTTAGAAAGGATTCAATTTTCCTATCTAAAGGATCTTTAAAGGAAGTACTATCTGCCGTAGGAATAGTAGTACGTTTAGCAAGATTAGAGATAGCCCCATCAACTTTAGGGATTTTGTCCCAAAACTCTAATCTGTCAGATGGCACAGGATATAATTGCTTAAAACGTTTGGAAGGAGTAAATGAATTACCCAAATTATTCCATTCCCTGGAGATTACTTCAGAAATAGCATCAGGGACAGGAAAAACTTCTGGAATAACTACAGGAGATTTAAAAACCTTATTTAAACGTTTAGATTTAGTATCAAGAGGACCAGAATCCTCTATTTCTAATGCAATTAAAACCTCTTTAAGTAAAGAACGAATAAATTCCATTTTGAATAAATATGAAGATTTATCAGCATCAACCTCTGAGACAGAATCCTCTGAACCAGAGGAACCACTATCAGAATCAGAATGATGATGTTCATTTAAAAATTCATCTGAAAAATGAGAAGTTTTAAAAGACCTTTTACGTTTACTAGAAGGAGGAATAACAGACATAGCCTTCTTAAAGGGACATTATACACTCATTTTTTCTTTGCATAAATGTTTTGTAGATTATCTATTTATAAAGCCCATAAAGTTTTTTTTTTAAAATAAATGTATAGTTTTGCTAATTTTTAAATAACATTGCTCTGATTTTCAGACTCCTAACCAAGCCCCAAAGTTTTATGTGAATACTGTCAGCAACCTTCTCCAGCTTGCTGCTGTTTGTGTAAAGGGTCTTTTCATATGCAAAAGAAGGGGGAGGGGGGGGGAGTGTCTTATTTGCCACTTGCAGTGGGCTTTTCAGCTGCCTTTTCAACAGAGCCAAACTGACAGCTTCTAAGTAAGTTTTTAAACAGTTTTATACTGGATTTTTATATCAGTATCTGTGCATCTTATTCTTTATAGTAGTGGCTATTACATGCAGTTATATGAAAATGAGTGTATACTGTCCCTTTAATGGATTTAGACACAAAATTTCTTATGTTAACAGGAACACTAGTATTAGATGTTGATGGAACAACAACAGGTAATGTAGTATTACTAAAGGAAATATTATCTGCATTAACAAGTTTGTCATGACATTCATTACAAACAACAGCTGGAGGAACAGATACCACAAGTTTACAGCAGATACACTTAACTTTGGTAGATCCAGCACCAGGCAGTGATTTTCCAGTAGTATCTTCTGACTCAGGGTCAATCTGGGACATCTTGCAATATGTAAGAGAAAAAACAACATATAAAGCAAAATTGATCAAATTCCTTAACCCCTTAATGACCGAGGACGTGCAGGGTACGTCCTCAAAAAAAAGGCAGTTAATGCCTGAGGACGTACCCTGCACGTCCTCTGTGTGGAAAGCAGCTGGAAGCGATCCTGATCGCTTGCAGCTGCTTTCCGGTTATTGCAGTGATGCCTCGATATGGAGGCATCCTGCAATAACCTTACATGGCCTTCCGGTGCAGAGAGAGCCACTCTGTGGCCCTCTCTGCACCGGACATCGATGGCCGGTATCGTTGGTGGGTGGGAGCCGGCTTGGGAGGCGGGTGGGCGGCCATCGGTGGGTGCCGTGAAGTCAAGGGGGGCGGGATCGGGGGCGGGAACGTTAGGGGGCGCGCGCGGGCGCGCGCGCGTGCACGGAGGGTGGCGGGCGGGCGCGTGCACGGGCGGGAGCGGGTGGGAACCGCTACACTACGGCAAATATATTTAATAAAAAATACCAAAATCTTGTTTGTGCAAAAGCACAAAAAGAGATCGTGGAGGGGTGGGGGTTGGTTTGGTGTGGGGGGAAGCTACACTACAGAAAAAATTAGTAAAAATTTAAAAAAAGCATGTTTTTCTTCTAAACTGGGTACTGGCAGACAGCTGCCAGTACCCAAGATGGCGCAGATTAAGTTAGAGTGGGAGGGTTATAGAGCTGTTTGGGGGGGATCAGTGAGGTTAGGGGATAAGGGGGGATAGTACACAGCAGCATATGTAAATATGCCTTTTTAAAAACACACAAAAAAACCAAATATAGCTTTTATTTTAGTACTGGCAGACTTTCTGCCAGTACTTAAGATGGCGGGGACAATTGTGGGGTGGGGGAGGGAAGAGAGCTGTTTGGGAGGGATCAGGGGGTCTGATGTTTCAGGTGGGAGGCTGAGCTCTACTCTAAATGTGATATTAACCCTGCAAGCTCCCTACAAGCTACCTAATTAACCCCTTCACTGCTAGCTATAATACACGTGTGATGCGCAGCGGCATTTAGCGGCCTTCTAAATACCAAAAAGCAACGCCAAAGCCATATATGTCTGCTATTTCTGAACAAAGGGGATCCCAGAGAAGCATTTACAACCATTTGTGCCATAACTGCACAAGCTGTTTGTAAATGATTTCAGTGAGAAACCTAAAATTGTGAAAAATGTTACGTTTTTTTTAATTTGATCGCATTTGGCGGTGAAATGGTGGCATGAAATATACAAAAATGGGCCTAGATCAATACTTTGGGATGTCTACTAAAAAAAAATATATATATGTCAATAGATATTCAGAGATTCTTGAAAGATATTAGTGTTCTAATGTAACTAGCGCTAATTTTGAAAAAAAATGGTTTGGAAATAGCAAAGTGCTATTTGTATTTATTGCCCTATAACTTGCAAAAAAAGTAAAGAACATGTAAACATTGGGTATTTCTAAACTCAGGACAAAATTTAGAAACTATTTAGCATGGGTGTTTTTTGGTGGTTGTAGATGTGTAACAGATTTTGGGGGTCAAAGTTAGAAAAAGTGTATTTTTTTTCAATTTTTCCTCATATTTTATATTTTTTTTATAGTAAATTATAAGATATGATGAAAATAATGGTATCTTTAGAAAGTCCATTTAATGGCGAGAAAAACGGTATATAATATGTGGGGGTACGGTAAATGAGTAAGAGGAAAATTACAGCTAAACACAAACACCGCAAAAATGTAAAAATAGCCTTGGTCCCAAACGGACAGAAAATGGAAAAGTGCTGTGGTCATTAAGGGGTTAAATGACAGTTTCAGGAATGGGAAAAAATGCCAGTGAACAAGCTTCTAGCAACCAGAAGCAATAAATAATGAGACTTAAATAATGTGGAGACAATAATGACGCTCATATTTTTTAGCGCCAAAAAAGACGCCCACATTATTTGGCGCCTAAATGCTTTTGGCGCCAAAAATGACGCCACATCCGGAACTCCGACACTTTTGGCGCAAAAACGTCAAAAAGATGACGCAACTTCCGGCGACATGTATGACGCCGGAAATAGAAAAATATTTTTGCGCCAAAAAAGTCTGCGCCAAGAATGACGCAATAAAATGAAGCATTTTCAGCCCCCGCGAGCCTAACAGCCCACAGGAAAAAAAGTCAATTTTAAGGTAAGAAAAAATTATAAATTCATATGCATTATCCCAAATATGAAACTGACTGTCTGAAATAAGGAACGTTGAACATCCTGAGTCAAGGCAAATAAATGTTTGAATACATATATTTAGAACTTTATATAAAAGTGCCCAACCATAGCTTAGAGTGTCACAGAAAATAAGACTTACTTACCCCAGGACACTCATCTACACGTAGTAGAAAGCCAAACCAGTACTGAAACGAGAATCAGTAGAGGTAATGGTATATATAAGAGTATATTGTCGATCTGAAAAGGGAGGTAAGAGATGAATCTCTACGACCGATAACAGAGAACCTATGAAATAGACCCCGTAGAAGGAGATAATTGAATTCAAATAGGCAATACTCTCCTGACATCCCTCTGACATTCACTGCACGCTGAGAGGAAAACCGGGCTCCAACCTGCTGCGGAGTGCATATCAACGTAGAATCTAGGTTTGGGAAACTTTGCCCCTCCTGGTAGGAATGTATATCCCATACGTCACTAGCTCATGGACTCTTGCTAATTACATGAAAGAAACTAACATTTTATCACTTCTTTCACTTTACCCTTCCTATTACTTAGAGTAGGCAAAGAGAATGACTGGGGGGTGGAGTCAAGGGAGGAGCTATATAGACAGCTCTGCTGTGGTGCTCTTTGCCACTTTCTGTTAGCAGGAGGATAATATCCCACAAGTAAAGGATGAATCCGTGTACTCGTCGTATCTTATAGAAGAAAGCAGGAATCTAACCCAAGGAGCTGGCCCATTTTTGATTCAGGACCCTGGATAGCGCTTGTGATTTGTGGCTAAATTTAGCTACCAATCAGCAAGCACAACCCAGGTGCTGAACCAAAAATGTGCTGTCTCCTAAGCTTACATTCTTGCTTTTCAAATAGATAGCAAGAGAACGAAGAACAATTGATAATAGGAGTAAATTAGAAATTCGCTTAGAATTAAATGCTGTATTTGAATCACCAAAAAAAAAAAAAAAGTGGGTTTAGTATCCCCTTAAGCTATAAGGCTAGCCTAGCTAAAACAGCATTTTTAGCATTAAAGCAAATCGTTGCTGCCTCACAAATAAAGAAAACAAAATTTATGCTTACCTGATAAATTCATTTCTCCTGTAGTGTGGTCAGTCCACGGGTCATCATTACTTCTGGGATATTATCTCCTCTCCTACAGGAAGTGCAAGAGGATTCACCCAGCAGAGCTGCTATATAGCTCCTCCCCTCTACGTCACCTCCAGTCATTCGACCAAAGGACCAACGAGAAAGGAGAAGCCCAAGGGTGTAGTGGTGACTGGAGTATAATCCAAAAATTTTTTTAGCCTGCCATAAAAAACAGGGCGGGCCGTGGACTGACCACACTACAGGAGAAATGAATTTATCAGGTAAGCATAAATTTTGTTTTCTCCTGTTAAGTGTGGTCAGTCCACGGGTCATCATTACTTCTGGGATACCAATACCAAAGCAAAAGTACACGGATGACGGGAGGGACAGGCAGGCTCTTTATACGGAGGGAACCACTGCCTGAAGAACCTTTCTCCCAAAAACAGCCTCCGAAGAAGCAAAAGTGTCAAATTTGTAAAATTTGGAAAAAGTATGAAGAGAAGACCAAGTTGCAGCCTTGCAAATCTGTTCAACAGAAGCCTCATTCTTAAAGGCCCAAGTGGAAGCCACAGCTCTAGTAGAATGAGCTGTAATTCTTTCAGGAGGCTGCTGTCCAGCAGTCTCATAGGCTAATCGTATTATGCTACGAAGCCAAAAAGAGAGAGAGGTAGCCGAAGCTTTTTGACCTCTCCTCTGGCCAGAATAAACGACAAACAGGGAAGACGTTTGACGAAACTCCTTAGTTGCCTGTAGATAAAATTTCAGGGCACGGACTACATCTAGATTGTGTAGCAGACGTTCCTTCTTCGAGGAAGGATTAGGACACAAGGATGGAACAACAATCTCTTGATTGATATTCCTGTTAGTGACCACCTTAGGTAGGAACCCAGGTTTAGTACGCAGAACTACCTTGTCTGAATGAAAAATCAGATAAGGAGAATCACAATGTAAGGCAGATAACTCAGAGACTCTTCGAGCCGAGGAAATAGCCATTAAAAACAGAACTTTCCAAGATAACAACTTGATATCAATGGAATGAAGGGGTTCAAACGGAACACCCTGTAAAACATTAAGAACTAAGTTCAAACTCCAAGGCGGAGCAACAGTTTTAAACACAGGCTTGATCCTAGCTAAAGCCTGACAAAAAGCTTGAACGTCCGGAACTTCTGACAGACGTTTGTGTAAAAGAATGGACAGAGCTGAAATCTGTCCCTTTAAAGAACTAGCGGATAACCCCTTTTCTAAACCTTCTTGTAGAAAAGACAATATCCTTGGAATCCTAACCTTACTCCATGAGTAACTCTTGGATTCGCACCAATATAAGTATTTACGCCATATTTTATGGTAAATCCTTCTGGTAACAGGCTTCCTAGCCTGTATTAAGGTATCAATAACTGGCTCAGAAAACCCACGTTTTGATAAAATCAAGCGTTCAATTTCCAAGCAGTCAGCTTCAGAGAAGTTAGATTTTGATGTTTGAATGGACCCTGGATCAGAAGGTCCTGTTTCAGAGGTAGAGACCAAGGCGGACAGGATGACATGTCCACTAGATCTGCATACCAAGTCCTGCGTGGCCATGCAGGTGCTATTAGAATCACTGATGCTCTCTCCTGTTTGATTCTGGCAATCAATCGAGGAAGCATCGGGAAGGGTGGAAACACATAAGCCATCCCGAAGGTCCAAGGTGCTGTCAAAGCATCTATCAGAACCGCTCCCGGATCCCTGGATCTGGACCCGTAGTGAGGAAGCTTGGCGTTCTGACGAGACGCCATGAGATCTATCTCTGGTTTGCCCCAACGTCGAAGTATCTGGGCAAAGACCTCCGGATGAAGTTCCCACTCCCCCGGATGAAAAGTCTGACGACTTAAGAAATCCGCCTCCCAGTTCTCCACTCCCGGGATGTGGATTGCAGACAGGTGGCAAGAGTGAGACTCTGCCCAGCGAATTATCTTTGATACTTCCATCATTGCTAGGGAGCTTCTTGTCCCTCCCTGATGGTTGATGTAAGCTACAGTCGTGATGTTGTCCGACTGAAACCTGATGAACCCCCGAGTTGTTAACTGGGGCCAAGCCAGAAGGGCATTGAGAACTGCTCTCAATTCCAGAATGTTTATTGGAAGGAGACTCTCCTCCTGATTCCATAGTCCCTGAGCCTTCAGAGAATTCCAGACAGCGCCCCAACCTAGTAGGCTGGCGTCTGTTGTTACAATTGTCCAGTCTGGCCTGCTGAATGGCATCCCCCTGGACAGGTGTGGCCGATAAAGCCACCATAGAAGAGAATTTCTGGTCTCTTGATCCAGATTCAGAGTGGGGGACAAATCTGATTAATCCCCATTCCACTGACTTAGCATGCACAATTGCAGCGGTCTGAGATGTAGGCGTGCAAAAGGTACTACGTCCATTGCCGCTACCATTAAGCCGATCACCTCCATGCATTGAGCTACTGACGGGTGTTGAATGGAATGAAGGACACGGCATGCATTTTGAAGCTTTGTTAACCTGTCTTCTGTCAGGTAAATCTTCATTTCTACAGAATCTATCAGAGTCCCCAAGAAGGGAACTCTTGTGAGTGGAAAGAGAGAACTCTTCTTTTCGTTCACCTTCCATCCATGCGACCTTAGAAATGCCAGTACTAACTCTGTATGAGACTTGGCAGTTTGAAAGCTTGAAGCTTGTATCAGAATGTCGTCTAGGTACGGAGCTACCGAAATTCCTCGCGGTCTTAATACCGCCAGAAGAGTACCCAGAACCTTTGTGAAGATTCTTGGAGCCGTAGCCAGTCCGAATGGAAGAGCTACAAACTGGTAATGCCTGTCTAGAAAGGCAAACCTTAGATACCGGTAATGATTTCTGTGAATCGGTATGTGAAGGTAAGCATCCTTTAAGTCCACTGTGGTCATGTACTGACCCTCTTGGATCATGGGCAAAATTGTTCGAATCGTTTCCATCTTGAACGATGGAACTCTTAGGAATTTGTTTAGGATCTTTAAATCCAAGATTGGCCTGAAAGTTCCCTCTTTTTTGGGAACTACAAACAGATTTGAGTAAAACCCTTGTCCTTGTTCCGACCGCGGAACTGGATGGATCACTCCCATTAATAAAAGATCTTGTACGCAGCGTAGGAACGCTTCTTTCTTTATTTGGTTTGTTGATAACCTTGACAGATGAAATCTCCCTCTTGGGGGAGAGGATTTGAAGTCCAGAAGGTATCCCTGAGATATGATCTCTAAAGCCCAGGGATCCTGAACATCTCTTGCCCAAGCCTGGGCGAAGAGAGAAAGTCTGCCCCCTACTAGATCCGGTCCCGGATCGGGGGCCCTCGATTCATGCTGTCTTAGGGGCAGCAGCAGGTTTCCTGGTCTGCTTGCCCTTGTTCCAGGACTGGTTAGGTTTCCAGCCTTGTCTGTAGCGAGCAACAGCTCCTTCCTGTTTTGGTGCAGAGGAGGTTGATGCTGTTCCTGCTTTGAAATTACGAAAGGAACGAAAATTAGACTGTCTAGCCCTAGGTTTGGCTTTGTCCTGAGGCAGGGCATGGCCTTTACCTCCTGTAATGTCAGCGATAATCTCCTTCAACCCGGGCCCGAATAAGGTTTGCCCTTTGAAAGGTATATTAAGCAATTTAGATTTAGAAGTAACATCAGCTGACCAGGATTTTAGCCACAGTGCTCTGCGTGCCTGAATGGCAAATCCGGAATTCTTAGCCGTAAGTTTAGTTAAATGTACTACGGCATCTGAAATAAATGAGTTAGCTAACTTAAGGACTTTAAGCTTGTCTGTAATCTCATCTAGTGTAGATGATTGAAGTGTCTCTTCCAGAGACTCAAACCAAAATGCTGCTGCAGCCGTGACAGGCGCAATACATGCAAGAGGTTGCAATATAAAACCTTGTTGAACAAACATTTTCTTAAGGTAACCCTCTAATTTTTTATCCATTGGATCTGAAAAGGCACAGCTATCCTCCACCGGGATAGTGGTACGCTTAGCTAAAGTAGAAACTGCTCCCTCCACCTTAGGGACCGTTTGCCATAAGTCCCGTGTGGTGGCGTTTATTGGAAACATTTTTCTAAATATCGGAGGGGGTGAGAACGGTACACCGGGCCTATCCCACTCCTTAGTAACAATTTCAGTAAGTCTCTTAGGTATAGGAAAAACATCAGTACTCGCCGGTACCGCAAAATATTTATCCAACCTACACATTTTCTCTGGTATTGCAACTGTGTTACAATCATTCAGAGCCGCTAACACCTCCCCTAGTAATACACAGAGGTTTTCCAGCTTAAATTTAAAATTTGAAATATCTGAATCCAATCTATTTGGATCAGAACCGTCACCCACAGAATGAAGTTCTCCGTCCTCATGTTCTGCCGCCTGTGACGCAGTGTCTGACATGGCCCTAATATTATCAGCGCACTCTGTTCTCACCCCAGAGTGATCACGCTTGCCTCTAAGTTCTGGTAATTTAGCCAAAACTTCAGTCATAACAGTAGCCATATCCTGTAATGTGATTTGAAATGGCCGTCCAGATGTACTCGGCGCTACAATATCACGCACCTCCCGAGCGGGAGATGTAGGTACTGACACGTGAGGCGAGTTAGTCGGCATAACTCTCCCCTCGTTGTCTGGTGAAATATGTTCAATTTGTACAGATTGACTTTTATTTAAAGTAGCATCAATACAGTTAGTACATAAACTTCTATTGGGCTCCACTTTGGCATTAGCACATATAGCACATGTATCTTCCTCTGAATCAGACATGTTTAACACACTAGCAATTAACTAGCAACTTGGAAATGCTTCTTTAAGTAATTTACAATAATATGAAACGAACTGTGCCTATAAGAAGCACAGAAAAAATTATGACAGTTGAAAATAATTAAGTTATAGCATCAATCTTTGTCAGAAATATACAATTTTAGCAAAGGATTGTTCCCATTAGCAAAGGATAACTAACCCAGGCAGCAGAAAAAAAATACACAAATAAACGTTTTTTTTTTATCACAGTCAACTACAATCTTCACAGCTCTGCTGTGATGATTACCTCCCTCAAAAAAGGCTTTGGAGATCCCTGAGTTCTGTAGAGATGAACCGGATCATGCAGGAAGAAAATGAACCTCTGACTGAGTTTTTTGATGCGTAGTAAAAGCGCCAAAAATGGCCCCTCCCCCTCACACATAGCAGTGAGAGAGATCAGTGAACTGTTTTAATTTAAACAAAAACTATTGCCAAGTGGAAAAATAGTGCCCAAAACATTTTTTTTTTCACCCAGTACCTCAGAGAAATAAACGTTTTTGCATGCCAGCAAAAAAACGTTTAACCTCAATAAATTAATTGTTATTTAAAACCTATTGCAAGTCCCTGCAAATTAGGTTAAGTCTATGCATACAGTATAAATCCAGTGAAGTACCATTCCCCAGAATACTGAAGTGTAAAATATACATACATGACAGCCTGATACCAGCTACATCTACTGCATTTAAGGCTGAGTTTACATTATAACGGTATGGCAGGATTTTCTCATCAATTCCATGTCAGAAAATAAACTGCTACATACCTCTTTGCAGATTAATCTGCCCGCTGTCCCCTGATCTGAAGTTTACCTCTCCTCAGATGGCCGAGAAACAGCAATATGATCTTAACTACTCCGGCTAAAATCATAGAAAAAAACTCCGGTAGATTCTTCTTCAAATTCTACCAGAGAATGAATAACACACTCCGGTGCTATTATAAAATAACAAACTTTTGATTGAAGTTAATAAACTAATTAAATCACCACAGTCCTCTCACACATCCTATCTATTCGTTGGGTGCAAGAGAATGACTGGGGGTGACGTAGAGGGGAGGAGCTATATAGCAGCTCTGCTGGGTGAATCCTCTTGCACTTCCTGTAGGGGAGGAGATAATATCCCAGAAGTAATGATGACCCGTGGACTGACCACACTTAACAGGAGAAATTAGCTGTTCTCAGAAGATTAATTTGACCCTGAATCTCATCCATAGTGGTTTCATTGGAAACAAGTTCAAAGAGATTATCACACCAAACAGTTGTAGCAGCAGGGACACAGGCTACACTGACTTCCGCCTGAAAGTCCGCCTCTGCGAAAAAGGGCCCCCGGCACCTGGACCGTGGATAAAGAGGGCCCTGGCGTGGATGAAGATTGCAGAGAAGAGACGGCAGAAGAGGACGTCTGGAAGTCCGCCTCTGCGATAATAGGCCCCGGCACCTGGATAAAGAGTGTTCAGTGTTGGATCATGAGGAGCTGGATTTTCGGATTGAGGAGTTTAAAGTTTGGTTTTAGGTGGAATTTTTTCTATGGTGTTTTTTTTTTATTTTAAAGAATATAATTTCTTATTTTAGATTTTAATTTAAAGTATAGGTTTTGGAGTTAGCCTTTATTACTTTGGGGGGTGGAGGTTACATGTATTGTAGAGGGGGGTGCAATTAATTTTATTGCAAAAGAGCGGAATTCACTTTAGAGCAATGCCCTACAAAAGGCCTATTTAAGGGCTATTGTAATTTAAATTAAGTGTTAGGTTTTTTTTGTGTGTGGGTTTTATTTTTTATGAGGCATGTAGGTGAGTGTTAGGTATACTGGTGGGTTTTTATCCTGATACTTTCTTTTTTTCCTGTAACTTAGGGGGTTTAGTTTAGAGGGAGGGTTGGGTAGTTATAGTTTGTGTTGGGAGGTGGCAGTTTAGGGTATGGTCACCTAACAACCCCAATACCTATATGGGGTTTGATTAGTGTTGGTTAGCATTTAGTAGGCCTTAATCACCTAACCACCCTCATACATATATGGGGGTTGATTAGGTGATAAGTGTTGGTTAGCATTTAACCTATATGAGGGGTGGTTAGGTGATTAGGTTAGGGTAGCTTAGGGGTTAAAAGTGTATTTTAGCATTACACTTACAATTGTAATACTAATGACTTTTTTAACCTAAATATATTTATGTTACAAAAGTCATTAGTATAACAATTGTATCATTACTTAACAGGCATGCAGTTATGTAATAATATAATTATAATGCAACTGTCAAATATATTTTAAAACTATATATTTAAAATAACACAACAATCAAGAATATCTACATTTTAATTTATATCCAATAATTGATATTTAATATTTAAAATGGTATGCATGGTCATGTATATTGCATATTAATTTAAATGTATTTATGTTAGCTTGTTGTGTATTAGTAATAAGATATATATGTTAATATATATTTATGTTATAGTTTCCAATAGCATTTAATTATATTTTTACATAACAGGCATGCAGTTATGTAGAACTATTATAATTTTAATTATACTGTGCTTGATATGAAGCACATAAACTAATGCCCTCTAGTGGTGAAAAACTATAAAAATACATTTAGATTAGAGGCGGCCTTCAAGGTCTAAAAAATTAGCATATGAACCTCCTAGGTTTAGCTTTCAACTAAGAATACCAAGAGAGCAAAGCAAAATTGGTGATAAAAGTTAATTGGACAGTTTTTTAAAATGACATGCCCTATTTGAATCATTAAAAAGTTTTTTTTGGACTTGACTGTCCCTTTAAGAATGTTCTCGTGGCCTCTTACTGCCAATAGAAGGAAATACAATTTTAAGATCCATGGCTCCAGGAAATTCTCCAGCTCTGTTTACAGAAAGGTCACAAATACAAATTTAAGTTAATTTTCAGAAATTTATATGCAAATATTTTATCTATTGCCTGTGTTTTACATTTAATATTGTTTCAAACATTTTTTTAAGTAGTGGTTGACTAGTTATACTCTGGAACACAATATACATTTTAAATTTACATGAAATTCCCAACATAACTTTAAATGCATAAATATTCACAGAAAGGCAATATAAAAAGTATTTAAAAGTCAAAATAAAATAAAACTGATCACTAAATACCATGACAAACATGCTGTTTTTGCCAAACTTTTTACGTGAGAGAAGTGGCTTGAGACAATCACAAGTGTTCCTGCAGCCTAGACACATTCTTTTTAAGATTAAAGTACTCACTTTTTCCATAGTAATTGCAATATGCATACGGCGCCCTCTGCCGTAAGTGAATAGATGATCTGTATCCTCTAGAGTTACATCAGACAAAGCTTTTGTGACCTCCAGGGAATCTTGGTCTGTCTTTTTAGTTACTGTCCGTCTACCCTGTTAATAATATGCCACAATTATCTCCAAAGAATTGAGAATGATTACAAATTATTAAATTAAGAAAAGTCTAGTTATACAAAATCAGATACAGGATAGACAGAAAAGAGACAGTTAACCTTGACATTACTGTCCATTGTCACAGCCAGTTGCATTTGGTTTCCCATATGAAGTGTGAACCTGTGCTCATCATCTTCATCATCAATGATGTTAGACTCTCTCCAGCTCTCATTTACAACTCTTTTCTCCTGAAAAAAATGTGAAACAGTTACTAACCAATTTAATAACCTATCAGAACAATCTATAGTGTGCAAGTATGAAAAGCTAGAAAGTGTAGCAGTCATTTTAGGTTACAGGGCTATAATGAAAGGGAGACATTTCTCACATAGGGCTCTATTCAAGAAGCTGTGAGAGCAAGCCTGCCGTCTAACGACCACTGTTTAACACACTTCACCAACTGAATGGTGACGGAACTCAATCCCCCCGGACTTTTCCGGCCAGGGTGATTGACAGTTCTACTCACACATAATTGGCCGTGTGTGCAATGGTAAATGCGGGTAGCTTATTGTTGCCTGCCAGCCACGATGCCGGGCGGACAGGGGCGCAGTCTGCCTGTTTGAGCACAATACATCTTGGAACATATCGACAGTCCAGGGACTTATACAAGGATCTTGTTTGTGGACTTCAGTTCAGTTTTTAATACTATAATTGAATCATTTAATACCATCAGAACTCCTCTTGTCCAAATTAACTAAGCTCTTTGTTCTCACTTCAACCTGCCAGTGGAAATTCAATTTCCTAAAAGAAATGCAGCAATTAGTTAAAGGGACATAATACTCATATACTAAATCACTTGAAACTGATGCTGTATAACTGTAAAAAGCTGACAGGAAAATATCACCTGAGCATCTCTATGTAAAAAAGGAAGATATTTTACCTCACAATTTCCTCAGCTCAGCAGAGTAAGTTCTGTGTAAAAAGTTATACTCCGCTGCAGGTAAAAAATAAATTAAAAAAATGAAGAAATGAACAACAGCCAATCAGCATCAACAGTGCTGAGGTCATGAACTCTTTTACTGTGATCTCATGAGATTTCATTGTAAACTTCCTTACACTGAATAGGGAAATAATATGAGTGTGCACGAATGCTCGCTCCTTCCTCTGTCCTGGGACAGACATACTGATTTGCTGCTTAGAAGTCCTTTACAATGGGATGTGGCTACTGAGAAACTTTTGAGGTAAAATATCTTTCTTTTTTACATAGAGATGTTCAGGTGATATTTTCTAGTCAGCTTTTTACAGCTATACTGCATCACTTTCAAGTGTTTAAACATTTGGGTATTATGGCCTTTTAAGTAGGGTAAATTCACATCCAGCACCTGTTCAATCAGCAATCAAGGATGTACTCTTCTCCCTTTACACAAATTATTGCACCTCATCTGAGCATACTGTTAAAGGGCCATGATACCCAAATGTTAAAACACTTGAAAGTGATGCAGCATAGCTGTAAAAAACTGACTAGAAAATATCACCTGAACATCTCTATGTAAAAAAGATATTTTACCTCCAAATGTCCTAAGTATTCAAACCCCATTGCAAAGGACTTTAAGCAGCAAATCAGTATGCCTGTCCCAGGACAGCCAAGGGAGTGAGTTTCGTGCACACTCATTATTTCCCTATTCAGTTTAAGGAAGTTTACTATGAAATCTCATGAGAGTTAAGCGAAATATCATGAGATCACAGTTATGAGTTCATGACCTCAAAACTGCTGATTGGCTGCAGTTCATTTTTTTTTTTACCTGCAGCTAAGCAGCAGCTGAATTATAACTCTTTACACAGAACTTACTCTGCTGAGCTGAGGAAATTGTGAGGTAAAATATCTTCCTTTTTTACATAGAGATGCTCAGGTGATATTTTCCTGTCAGCATTTTACGGTAATACTGCATCAGTTGAGTATTATGTCCCTTTAAGCTTTTGAAGTTTGCAGATAACACCAATGTCATTGTCCAAAATAAAAATGAAGAGGAGTGTGCTTACATACATGAAGTTCATCAGTTCTAGTGCAGTAAAAATAACAGAGCTAAACACGCTTAAAACAGTGGAGATGATAGTGGACTTGAGGAGGAACACAGCACTTTCTGCTCTCACCATCCTGAATAGAATTGAAGCCCCTGTGGAGTCCTTCAGGTTCTTGGGCTCTACCATTTCACGAGACCTAAAGTGGAAGACTCACATTGATTCTGTGGTGAAAAAGGCCCAAAAGATGCTATATTTTCTTCCAAATTGAAGAAGTTCAATCTGTCACAAGAGATGCTGAGTTTTACACAGCTGTAATTGAATCCGCTCTGTGCACTTCACTAATTGTCTGGTTTGGATCAGCTACCAAATCTGACATTAGCATTATTGGTGTTCCTCTGCCCTCCCCTTTAGGATCTGTATTCACCCACAATGCAAAAGAGAACTAGCAAAATCATTAGTAACTACTCTCACCCTGACCACATCATCTTTGAATTTTTTCCTTGTGGAAGGCGTCTGCTTGTGGAAATAAAGCTGGTCCTGTACCTAGATTTTCTAGTAAATAGTGCTTTCAATTTACCTTATAAACAATTATTCAGCCTCGAAAGTTCTTCTCACGTGAACCCTACCATTACTAGTGCAATCCTTACTGTTAGTACAATTCTCTATGGTAATACAGTCTCTTCTATAGATCCCATTTTTTGCACATAAGTGTACTACCTCCTAGAAAATGCTATCTGTCTTAGTAAATATGTTTTGCATTGTACATTGCATCTCTTTTTCTACTTATGTATTGAATGTTCAGGTATACCTCCCTTTACAGCGCTATGCTAATACAGCGCTTTGTGTAGCTAAGTTCAACCTCCAAGGATTTTGAAACAGTGCTGTACTCATCGTGAGATTCCGAGAAAAGTGACTGGCACTATTTTGTTATGCGCAGTTCACTTTGTTTACAACATTACAGTGCAATCTGTGTCTCAGCTGCAATTAGCAGCATTCTAAATGCTAAAAACTAATTGCAAAGTCATGCATGTCTGTTGTTTCTGAACAAAGGGGATCCCAGAGAATCTTTAACAACCATTTGTCTTATGACTGCAGTAGTTCTGTGTAAATAATTTTTGTGAAATTGTTAATGATTTTTTTAATATGATTGCATATGAAGGCGAAACAGTGGCATGATAATTACCAAAATGGGCCTAGATGAATACCTTTGGTTGTCTACTAAAAAAAGGAAATTTATGCTTACCTGATAAATTGATTTCTTCTACGATACGACAAGTCCACGGATTCATCCTTACTTGTGGGATATTATCCTCCTGCTAACAGGAAGTGGCAAAGAGCACCACAGCAGAGCTGTATATATAGCTCCTCCCTTCTCTCAACCCCCAGTCATTCGACCGAAGGTATAGGTAGAGAAAAGAAAAGCTAAAAGGTGCAGAGGTGAATGAAGTTTTGAAATAAAATCTCGTAGAAGAAATCAATTTATCAGGTAAGCATAAATGTCCTTTTCTTCTACAAGATACGACGAGTCCACGGATTCATCCTTACTTGTGGGATACAATACCAAAGCAACAGGACACGGATGAACGGGAGGGACAAGACAGATACCTAAACGGAAGGCACCACTGCTTGAAGAACCTTTCTCCAAAAATAGCCCCAGAAGAAGCAAAAGTATCAAATTTGTAAAATTTGAAAAAAGTATGAAGGGAGGACCAAGTCGCAGCCTTACAAATCTGTTCAACAGAAGCATCATTTTTAAAAGCCCATGTGGAAGCCACAGCTCTAGTAGAATGAGCCGTAACCTTTTCAGGGGGCTGCTGTCCAGCAGTCTCGTATGCCAGGCGGATGATGCTTTTCAGCCAAAAAGAAAGAGAGGTAGCCGTAGCTTTTTGACCCCTACGTCTTCCAGAATAAACAACGAATAGAGAAGATGTTTGACGGAAATCCTTGGTCGCTTGTAAGTAAAACTTCAAGGCCCGAACCACGTCCAAGTTATGTAACAGACGTTCCTTCTTAGAAGAAGGATTAGGACACAAAGAAGGAACAACAATTTCCTGATTAATATTCTTATTCGAAACAACCTTAGGAAGGAATCCAGGTTTAGTACGCAAAACCCCCTTATCAGAATGGAATATAAGATAAGGCGAATCCCATTGTAACGCAGAAAACTCAGAAACTCTTCGAGCAGAAGAGATAGCAACAAAAAACAAAACTTTCCAAGATAAAAGCTTAATATCTATGGAAAGCATGGGTTCAAACGGAACCCCTTGAAGAACATTGAGAACTAAATTCAAACTCCATGGCGGAGCAATAGGTTTAAACACAGGCTTGATTCTGATTAAAGCCTGACAAAAAGACTGAACGTCTGGGACATCCGCCAAACGCTTGTGTAGTAAAATTGACAAAGCAGAAATTTGTCCCTTTAAGGAACTAGCTGATAATCCCTTCTCCAATCCTTCTTGGAGAAAGGACAAAATCCTAGGAATCCTAACCCTACTCCATGAGTAGCCCTTGGATTCGCACCAATAAAGATATTTTTACGCCATATCTTCTGGTAAATCTTTCTAGTGACAGGCTTGCGAGCCTGAATCAAAGTATCAATGACCGACTGAGAGAATCCCCGCTTAGATAAAATCAAGCATTCAATCTCCAGGCAGTCAGCTGCAGAGAATTTAGATTTGGATGTTGGAACGGACCTTGAATGAGAAGGTCCTGTCTCAACGGAAATTTCCACGGTGGCAGAGAGGACATGTCCACTAGATCCGCATACCAAGTCCTGCGTGGCCATGCAGGCGCTATTAGGATTACCGAAGCCCTCTCCTGTTTGATTCTTGCAATCACACGAGGCAGGAGAGGAAATGGTGGCAACACATAAGCCAGGTTGAACGACCAAGGTACTGCTAGAGCATCTATCAGTACAGTTTGGGCATCCCTTCACCTGCACCCGTAACGAGGAAGTTTGGCATTCTGACGAGATGCCATCAGATCCAATTCAGGTGTGCCCCATTGACGAATCAACGATGCAAACACCTCCGGATGGAGTTCCCACTCCCCCGGATGAAAAGTCTGACGACTTAGAAAATCCGCTTCCCAGTTCTCTACTCCTGGGATATAGATTGCTGATAGATGGCAAGAGTGAGCCTCCGCCTATCGGATTATCTTTGAAACCTCTATCATCGCTAGAGAACTCCTTGTTCCCCCTTGATGATTGATATATGCTACAGTCGTGATATTGTCCAACTGGAATCTTATGAATTTGGCCAAAGCCAACTGAGGCCACCCCTGAAGCGCATTGAATATTGCTCTCAGTTCCAGAATATTGATTGGTAGTAGAGCCTCCTCCTGAGTCCAAACACCCTGAGCCTTCAGGGAATTCCAGACTGCACCCCAGCCCAGGAGGCTGGCGTCCGTCGTCACTAATACCAATGCTGGCCTGCGGAAGCACATTCCCTGGGACAGATGATCCTGTGACAACCACCAAAGAAGAGATTCTCTGGTCTCTTGATCCAGATTTATCTGTGGAGATAAATTTGCATAATCCCCATTCCACTGTCTGAGCATTCACAGCTGCAGTGGTCTGAGATGAAAGCGAGCAAACGGAACGATGTCCATTGCCGCTACCATTAATCCAATGACCTCCATACACTGAGCCACTGATGGCCGAGGAATGGACTGAAGTGCTCTGCAAGTATTTAGAATCTTTGACTTTCTGACCTCCGTCAGAAATATTTTCATGTCTACAGAGTCTATCAGAGTTCCCAAGAATGGAACTCTTGTTTGTGGAACTAGTGAACTCTTTTCTATATTCACTTTCCAACCGTTAGTTCTTAGAAATGCCAACACGATGTCCGTGTGAGATTTGGTCAGATGATAAGTTGACGCCTGGATCAAAATATCGTCCAGAGAACCGCCAGAAGGGACCCTAGCACCTTTGTGAAGATTCTGGGAGCTGTGGCCAACCCGAAAGGAAGGGCCACAAACTGATAGTGTTCGTCCAGAAAGGCAAACCTTAGAAACTAATGATGATCCTTGTGGATAGGAATGTGAAGATACGCATCCTTCAGGTCCACGGTGGTCATATATTGACCCTCCTGGATCATTGGCAAAATTGTTCGTATAGTCTCCATCTTGAACGATGGGACTCTGAGAAATTTGTTTAGGCATTTGAGATATAAAATTGGTCTGAAAGTTCCCTCTTTTTTGGGAACCACGAACAGATTTGAGTAAAACCCCTGTCCCTGTTCTAGTTTTGGAACTGGCAAATTATTCCCATGGTATAGAGGTCTTTTACACAGCGTAAGAACGCCTCTCTTTTTTTCTGGTCTACAGACAAACGTGAAAGATGAAATCTCCCTCTTGGGAGAAAATCCTTGAATTCCAGCTGATACCCCCTGGGTCACAATTTCCAATGCCCAGGGATCCTGAACATCCCTTGCCCAAGCCTGAGCAAAGAGAGAAAGTCTGCCCCCTACTAAATCTGGTCCCGGATCGGGGGCTGCCCCTTCATGCTGTCTTGGTAGCAGCAGTGGGCTTCTTGGCTTGTTTACCTTTATTACAGGCCTGGTTAGGTCTCCAGACTGACTTGGATTGAGCAAAATTCCTTTAGAAAGGAACGAAAATTATTTTGTTTACCCCTCATCTTAACAGCCTTATCCTGAGGCAGGGAATGACCTTTACCTCCAGTAATGTCAGAAATGATTTCCTTCAATTCAGGCCCGAATAGGGTCTTACCTTTAAAAGGAATAGCTAAAAGCTTAGATTTTGATGACACATCAGCAGACCAAGATTTGAGCCATAATGCTCTATGTGCTAAAATGGCAAAACCTGCATTTTTCGCCGCTAATTTAGCCATTTGAAAAGCGGCATTGGTAATAAAAGAATAGCTAGCTTGAGAGCCTTAATTCTATCCAAAATGTCATCTAATGGGGTCTCAACCTTAAGAGACTCTTCTAGAGCATCAAACCAAAAAGCTGCTGCAGTAGTAACTGGAGCAATGCAAGCTATAGGTTGTAAAAGAAAACCCTGATGAATAAATAATTTCTTTAGAAAACCCTCTAACTTTTTATCCATAGGATCTTTGAAAGCACAACTGTCCTCAATAGGTATAGTTGTACGCTTAGCCAGGGTAGAAATAGCTCCCTCCACCTTAGGGACCGTTTGCCAAGAATCACGAATGGTGTCAGATATGGGAAACATTTTCTTAAAATTAGGAGGGGGAGAGAACGGAATACCTGGTCTTTCCCATTCCTTTGTAACAATGTCCGAAATTATTTTGAGAACTGGAAAAACATCAGTGTAAGAAGGCACCTCTAGATATTTGTCCATCTTACACAATTTCTCTGGTGGTATCACAATAGGGTCACAATCATCCAGTCGCTAAAACCTCCCGGAGTAACAGGTGGAGGTGTTCAAGCCTAAATTTAAAGGACATCACGTCCGAATCTGTCTGATGAGTCTGAAAGTTCTCCCTCAGACAGCAATTCCCCGACCCCCAAATCAGAGCACTGTGAAGGTACATCGGAAATGGCCAATAAAGCATCAGAGGGTTCAGTATTTACCTTAATACCTGACCTACTGCGTTTCCCCTGTAAAACTGGCAGTTTAGATAATACCTCTGTAAGGGTAGTAGACATAACTGCAGCCATATCTTGCAGAGTAAAAGAATGAGACGCACTAGAAGTACTTGGCGTTAAAGGTTGCGACACTTGGGGAGAATTGGATGGCATAACCTGATTCTCTTCAGACTGAGAATCATCCTTAGACATACCTAAAATATGTTCTTTGCAGTGTAAGGCCCTTTCAGTACAAGGACGACACAATGTAAGAGGGGGTTCCACAATGGCTTCTAAACAGATAGAACATTGACTTTCCTCAATGTCAGACATGTTGAACAGGCTAGTAATAACCACAAAAGTCGTGAAAAACCTTATTTATTGATGAAAACAAATTTTTGAAAAAACAGAATTTATGCTTACCTGATAAATTACTTTCTCCAACGGTGTGTCCGGTCCACGGCGTCATCCTTACTTGTGGGAATATCTCTTCCCCAACAGGAAATGGCAAAGAGTCCCAGCAAAGCTGGCCATATAGTCCCTCCTAGGCTCCGCCCACCCCAGTCATTCGACCGACGGACAGGAGGAAAAATATAGGAGAAACCATATGGTACCGTGGTGACTGTAGTTAGAGAAAATAATTCATCAGACCTGATTAAAAAACCAGGGCGGGCCGTGGACCGGACACACCGTTGGAGAAAGTAATTTATCAGGTAAGCATAAATTCTGTTTTCTCCAACATTGGTGTGTCCGGTCCACGGCGTCATCCTTACTTGTGCGAACCAATACCAAAGCTTTAGGACACGGATGAAGGGAGGGAGCAAATCAGGTTACCTAAACGGAAGGCACCACGGCATGCAAAACCTTTCTCCCAAAAATAGCCTCCGAAGAAGCAAAAGTATCAAATTTGTAAAATTTGGCAAAAGTGTGCAGTGAAGACCAAGTCGCTGCCTTACATATCTGGTCAACAGAAGCCTCGTTCTTGAAGGCCCATGTGGAAGCCACAGCCCTAGTGGAGTGAGCTGTGATTCTTTCAGGAGGCTGCCGTCCGGCAGTCTCATAAGCCAATCGGATGATGCTTTTAAGCCAAAAGGAAAGAGAGGTAGAAGTCGCTTTTTGACCTCTCCTTTTACCAGAATAGACAACAAACAAAGAAGATGTTTGTCTGAAATCTTTTGTAGCCTCTAAATAGAATTTTAGAGCACGGACTACGTCCAAATTGTGTAACAAATGTTCCTTCTTTGAAACTGGATTCGGACATAAATAAGGTACAACTATCTCCTGGTTAATATTCTTGTTAGAAACAACCTTTGGAAGAAAACCAGGCTTAGTACGCAAAACCACCTTATCTGCATGGAACACCAGATAGGGCGGAGAACACTGCAGAGCAGATAACTCTGAAACTCTTCTAGCAGAAGAAATAGCAACCAAAAACAAAACTTTCCAAGATAGTAACTCGATATCTATGGAATGTAGAGGTTCAAACGGAACCCCTTGAAGAACTGAAAGAACTAGATTTAGACTCCAGGGAGGAGTCAAAGGTCTGTAAACAGGCTTGATCCTAACCAGAGCCTGAACAAATGCTTGAACATCTGGCACAGCTGACAGTCTTTTGTGTAGTAAGACAGATAAAGCAGAGATCTGTCCCTTTAGAGAACTTGCAGATAATCCTTTCTCCAAACCTTCTTGTAGAAAGGAGAGTATCTTAGGAATTTGTATCTTATTCCATGGGAATCCTTTGGATTCACACCAACAGATATATCTCTTCCATATTTTATGGTAAATCTTTCTAGTTACCGGTTTTCTGGCCTGAACCAGAGTATCTATCACAGAATCTGAAAACCCACGCTTTGATAGAATCAAGCGTTCAATCTCCAAGCCGTCAGCTGGGATTTGGATGTTCGAATGGACCCTGAACAAGAAGGTCCTGTCTCAAAGGTAGCTTCCATGGTGGATCCGATGACATATTCACCAGGTCTGCATACCAAGTCCTGCGTGGCCACGCAGGAGCTATCAAGATCACCGAGGCCCTCTCCTGTTTGATCCTGGCTACCAGCCTGGGAATGAGAGGAAACGGTGGAAATACATAAGCTAGGTTGAAGGTCCAAGGTGCTACTAGTGCATCTACTAGAGTCGTCTTGGGATCCCTGGATCTGGACTCGTAGCAAGGAACCTTGAAGTTCTGACGAGACGCCATCAGATCCATGTCCGGAATGCCCCATAATTGAGTTAGTTGGGCAAAGATCTCCGGATGGAGTTCCCACTCCCCCGGATGGAATGTCTGACGACTCAGATAATCCGCTTCCCAGTTTTCCACACCTGGGATGTGGATCGCAGATAGGTGGCAGGAGTGATCCTCCGCCCATTGAATTATTTTGGTCACTTCTTTCATCGCCAGGGAACTCCTTGATCCCCCCTGATGATTGATATACGCAACGGTCGTCATGTTGTCTGATTGGAATCTTATGAATCTGGCCTTTGCTAGCTGAGGCCAAGCCCTGAGAGCATTGAAGATCGCTCTTAGTTCCAGAATGTTTATCGGGAGAAGAGACTCTTCCCGAGACCATAGTCCCTGAGCTTTCAGGGATTCCCAGACCGCGCCCCAGCACACTAGACTGGCGTCGGTCGTGACAATGACCCACTCTGGTCTGCGGAAGCTCATTCCCTGGGATAGATGGTCCAGGGTCAGCCACCAACGGAGTGAATCTCTGGTCTTCTGATCTACTTGAATCATTGGAGACAAGTCTGTATAGTCCCCATTCCACTGTTTGAGCATGCACAGTTGTAATGGTCTTAGATGAATTTGTGCAAAAGGAACTATGTCCATTGCTGCAACCATCAACCCTACAGTGATGTCTGAGATAATCTCCTTCAATTCTAGTCCAAATAGAGTTTTACCTTTGAAAGGGATGTTAAGCAATTTTGTCTTGGATTACACATCCGCTGACCAAGACTTTAGCCAAAGCGCTCTGCGCGCCACGATTGCAAACCCTGAATTTTTCGCCGCTAATCTAGCTAATTGCAAAGCGGCATATAAAATAAAAGAGTTAGCCAACTTAAGTGCGTGAACTCTGTCCATAACCTCCTCATATGGAGTCTCTCTACTGAGCGACTTTTCTAGTTCCTCGAACCAGAACCACGCTGCTGTAGTGACAGGAACAATGAACGAAATGGGTTGTAGAAGGTAACCTTGCTGTACAAAAATCTTTTTAAGCAAACCCTCCAATTTTTTATCCATAGGATCTTTGAAAGCACAACTATCCTCGATAGGAATAGTAGTGCGCTTGTTTAGAGTAGAAACTGCCCCCTCGACCTTAGGGACTGTCTGCCATAAGTCCTTTCTGGGGTCGACCATAGGAAATAATTTCTTAAATATAGGGGGGGGGGGAACAAAAGGTATGCCGGGCTTTTCCCACTCCTTATTCACTATGTCCGCCACCCGCTTGGGTATAGGAAAAGCGTCGGGGTGCACCGGAACCTCTAGGAACTTGTCCATCTTGCATAATTTCTCTGGAATGACCAAGTTGTCACAATCATCCAGAGTAGATAACACCTCCTTAAGCAGTGCGCGGAGATGTTCTAATTTAAATTTAAATGTCACAACATCAGGTTCAGCTTGTTGAGAAATTTTCCCTGAATCTGAAATTTCCCCATCTGACAAAACCTCCCTCATGGCCACTTCAGATTGGTGTGAGGGTATGACAGAACAATTATCATCAGCGCCCTCCTGCTCTTCAGTGTTTAAAACAGAGCAATCGCGCTTTCTCTGATATGTAGGCATTTTGGATAAAATATTTGCTATGGAGTTATCCATTACAGCCGTCAATTGTTGCATGGTAATAAGCATTGGCGCGCTAGATGTACTAGGGGCCTCCTGCGTGGGCAAAACTGGTGTAGACACAGTAGGAGATGATGTAGTATCATGTTTACTCCCCTCATCTGAGGAATCATCTTGGGCAATTTCATTATTTGTGGCAGTACTGTCCTTACTTTGTTTGGACGCTATGGCACAATTATCACACAAATTTAAATGGGGAGACACATTGGCTTTCATACATATAGAGCATAGCTTATCCGAAGGCACAGACATGTTAAACAGGCTTAAACTTGTCAATAAAGCACAAAAAACGTTTTAAAACAAAACCGTTACTGTCTCTTTAAATTTTAAACAGAAAACACTTTATTACTGAATATGTGAAAAAGTATGAAGGAATTGTTCAAAAATTTCACCAGTGTCTTAAAGCATTAAGATTATTGCACACCAATTTTCAGAGCTTTAACCCTTAAAATAACGGAACCGGAGCCGTTTACAAATTTAACCCCTATACAGTCCCAGCTATAGCCTTTGCTGTGACCTAACCAAGCCCAGAGGGGAATACGATACCAAGTGACGCCTTCTAGAAACTTTTCCAGCTACTTTCAGATCCTCACACATGCATCTGCATGTCTTGCTCTCAAAAACAACTGCGCAGTAATGGCGCGAAAATGAGGCTCAGCCTACAACTGGGAAGGCCCTCCCTGACTGGAAAAGGTGTCTAACATAGTGCCTGCCGTTAAAAAAACGTTCCCCAAGTTTATAAATGTGAATTATCAGCATAAACATGAATAAAATGCCCAAATAAAGCAATTGATTTAGCCCATAAAGTGTCTACCAGTTTTATAGCCCATATTAAGCCCTTTATTCTGTTTGCTTGACTAAGAAAATGGCTTACCGGTCCCCATGAGGGGAAATGACAGCCTTCCAGCATTACATGGTCTTGTTTGAAATATGGCTAGTCATACCTTAAGCAGAAAAGTCTGCTAACTGTTTCCCCCAACTGAAGTTACTTCATCTCAACAGTCCTATGTGGAAACAGCAATCGATTTTAGTTACTGTCTGCTAAAATCATCTTCCTCTCACAAACAGAAATCTTCATCCTTTTCTGTTTCAGAGTAAATAGTACATACCAGCACTATTTTAAAATAACAAACACTTGATAGAAGAATAAAAAACTACATTTAAACTCCAAAAAACTCTTAACCATCTCCGTGGAGATGTTGCCTGTGCAACGGCAAAGAGAATGACTGGGGTGGGCGGAGCCTAGGAGGGACTATATGGCCAGCTTTGCTGGGACTCTTTGCCATTTCCTGTTGGGGAAGAGATATTCCCACAAGTAAGGATGACGCCGTGGACCGGACACACCAATGTTGGAGAAAACAAGTACTGCCGCTTTATTTTTATTTTTCCAAATCTGCTTAAAAATGTTAACCAACGTTCAATTTTAACGTATACCTATCCTATATTGCAGTCGGATATTGCACCACAAGCAAGGGGCAAATTAAACCACCTAAATAATTAATGTAATACAAAAACGTTACGAGAAAAAAAAAACGTAGACAACCCCCTGCACCTCGCCACAGCTCTGCTGTGGTGCCTACCTGCCCTCAGGGATCTGACAAACGTCTCAATATCACTCCGGTAGACAATCTCTCAGGTTGGGCCCAACCGAAGCTGAAGTTTGCTGTCTTCTTGACAAAATCAACTGCGCATTTAAGGCGCGAAAATTAGGCCCCGCCCATCATATGTGATGTACTCTCAGCCTAAACAACCGCATGTAAAGTGGTATAGAACTAGCCCTGTGGATAAGCATTCCTAAATTATATAATTATAGCCATGTGTACCCCCAGCACAATGTACAAACACCAGTTATATTGAACCGTTTTGCCATAAAAACCGTTATGCTGCCCCAGTGTCTAAACCATGCTGCCATAATTGCTTGCTGCATTTAGCCCTGATAAAAATTACATACACAGGATTTCAGTAATACCCCTTCTTATGTCTATATATAGGTTTACTGCTTACCCCTTCCCTATTTGGGAACTATGTCGGCCAGTTCTGAAATATCACAGTCTCTTCAGAAGTAAATGACTGAACATACCTCAATGCTTGTAGCATGCAAACGTTCCCCACACTGAAGATTCTCTAGTACTCCTCAGCCATTCTGTGGGAACCCACATGGATCTTAGTGACATCTGCTAAGATCATCAAAGTCCGGGCAGAAATCTTCTTCTATATGCTGCCTGAGGAAAATAGTACTCCCCGGTACCATTTAAAATAAAAAATTCTTGATTGAAGAAAACTAAAAACTATAATTTTAACACCTCTTTCACTTTACCTCTTCCTATTACTAGTATAGGCAAAGAGAATGACTGGGGGTGGAGAGAAGGGAGGAGTTATATATACAGCTCTGCTGTGGTGCTTTTTGCCACTTCCTGTTAGCAGGAGGATAATATCCCACAAGTAAGGATGAATCCGTGGACTTGTCGTATCTTGTAGAAGAAAAAGAATTTATTACTTACTGATAAATATCTTTTTTTTTCGGGATGAGGAGAGTCCATGGATGTCCATAATATGAGGGATATACTTCCTGCGAGCAGGTGGAGGTCAAGAACCCTCACAATAGCTTTCAACTCTACTCCTCTCTCCAGTTAACGTATAACCGAGCAGAGGGAAGAGGTAGATTTTTTTTTAAGGAAAGACTGAAAGCAGGGTTAAGAGGCAAATAAGAACAGTCACCTTTAAATTCCAAAAAATATAAAGGTGTCCCATGAACTCTCTCCCATAGACTCTCCTCATTACGAAATAAATACATTTATCAGTAAGTATAAATTCTGTTTTCTTTAAGATAATGAGGAGAGGCCATGGGTGTCCATAACATGTGGGATACAATACCAAAGCTGAGAGTCCATGTTAAGGATGGGTGAGACAAATAAAAGGCAGTTACTATTTGCCAGACAATGCTGCTGGAGGGACATTCCTACCAAAAGCAGCTTCTGAAGAAGCATAAACATCAAAACGTTAAAATTTGGAAAATGTTTGAAGAGAAAACCAAGTTGCCGCTTTGCAAATCTGTTCCATTTTTGAAGGCTCAAGAATTAGATACAGATCTAATGGAATGTTCAGTAACTTGTTTAGGAAGTGGTTTTCCTACAACCAAATAAGCATTACTTATTGTCTGTTTCAGCCTCGAAGCTAAAGTCACTACCATAGCCTTTTGACCTTTTTTATTACCTGAAAAATGGACAAATAAGCTAGGACTGCCTAAAATCTTTAGTAGCCTGAATATAATATTTTAAGGCTGTAACTAAATCCAAATTGTGAAGATGTTCCTTTGAATTAGAAGGATTTGGGCACAGAGAAGAAACAACTATTTCCTGGTTAATGGTCTCAGAAGAGACAACCTTCGGAAGAAAATAATATTTCCTTCCTAAGATAGGTAGAGTCCACGGATTTATTCCTTACTGTTGGGAAGTACAACACCTAGCCACCAGAAGGAGGCAAAGACATCCCAGGCAAAGGCTTAAATATCCCTCCCACTTCCTCATTACCCCAGTCATTCTTTGCATTTCGTCACGTTAGGAGTTAGCAGAAAAGTGTCAGAAGATTCTGAGAGTCCTGAAAAAGGGTATCTGTTCTTCAAGATAGGACTGGAGTTTTAAGTAGTCATGTCAACCTCTCAGTGAGAGTATTGATGAAAGGAAAGTCTGGAGATGCAGGGAAAGTTTTTCTGCGACACCATCTAGACTACTGCTAACAGCTCCTAAGCAATCAGCGTTGACGAGTTTCCCTGCCTGCTTTCTCTCACTCAAGTCCATGTCAGCAGCACTGCTATAAGACTGACACACTTGAGAGGCTGTGTTCTGTTCCACAGCATGGATCCTGGAGGTAAGATTGTTTTGATTTTTAAACATAAAACGCTATAACCGGGACACAGTGTGGCTCCCGGTTAAAAAGCTGCACCTTACCTCTCTAGGAATCATAGTTCGCTTAGCCAGAGTAGAAATGTCCTACTACTTTAGGCACTGTGCGCCATGATCTTTAAAGGAGACAGCGACAGGAAATATCTTTTCAAAAACAGGAGACGGGGAAAAAAGGAATCCCTGACCTCCCCCATTCCTGTGAAAATCTGCTAGCACAGTCCGGAACAGGAAAAACATCCACAGAGGAATCCTAGTATTTATAAAGTTTACTAGATTCTTAGGGATGACAACGACATACGTATCAGAGTCGCCCCAAATCAGCCAAAACCTCCTTACCATACCCGAAGGTGTACAAGCTTAAATCTGAAGGATACTCTTTAGCATCAGATGAAGGAGTTATACTGTCCTAATCTGATATATCATCCTCAGAAGCTACTAGCAACTGCACAGCATCAGACTTTTTAGGGATAGCAATAAATCTAGCCGAAATGGAGCAGAAACCTTACTATCTGAATATTTAAATGTCCTCTTGCGCTATCCCTGAAGGAAAAGGCAGATAAAGCTGCAGATATTGAGAGAATACCTGAGCTGTAAAATCTGCAGGCAAATACACTCCTCCATGAGATTGAGAAGAACCACAGGGCACTGCATGTAACGACAAGAAGGCTTGGGACGTTTAAGGAGAAAGCTGTGGCATTGCCTAATCAACATCATCCTAAGAGACATGAGGTTCAGAAAAGAAAAGAAAATCTTTTTTTTATTATTATTAAGGAAAAACTAAATTGCATAGTAACACAATTTATTACCCAAGGTATCACCTAATTTGTCCTTAGGAACAATCTAGCCCCAAGAACAAACTAACAGCACAAAAATTAAAAAAATCTTAAAAATGGTGCTGCCCCTTTAAATGAAAATACAAATGCCTTAGGACATGAGAAGAATACATAGACACAACTCTCCAAGAGCAAGGAAACATACTCTATATTCAGGGACATTATAAAAAAAATTATGCTTACCTGATAATTTAATTTCCTTCTGTATGAGGAGAGTCCACGGCCTCATTCCTTACTGTTGGGAATACTAAACCTGGCTACTAGGAGGAGGCAAAGAAACCTCAGCCAAATGCTCAAATACTCCCCCCACTTCCCTCATATCCCAGTCATTCTGCCAAGGGAACAAGGAATAGTAGAAGAAATATCAGGGTATAAATGGTGCACTATACGGGCGGGGGCCGTGGACTCTCCTCATACAGAAGGAAATTAAATTATCAGGTAAGCATAATTTATGTTTTTCTTCTTAATATGAGAAGAGTCCGCAGCATCAATCCTTTCTGTTGGGAAAACTATACCCAAGCTCTAGAGGACATTGAATGATAACGGGAGGGGTAAAGAAAAGGCAGACCCTAATCTGAGGGCATCACAGCCTAAAAACCTTTCTCCCAAAAGCTGCTTCAGCCGAAGCAAAAATGTCAAATTTGTAGAATTTTGAAAAAGTAAGGACCACCAGGTAGCAGCTAGTGGAATGAGTTGTAATCCTCTGAGGAAGTGCCGCTGACTCGTAAGCTATGCGTATAACACTCCTCAACCAAAAAGATAAGGAAGTCGTAGAAGCCTTCAGACCACAATTTCCTGATTAATGTTATGATCAGACACCACCTTAGGAAGAAAATCAGATAAGGGGGCTCACATTGCAAGGCCGCCATTTCAGAAATGCAATAGCCAAAAGAAAAAGAACTTTCCACTACAACAATTTAATGTCAACCGAATGCCTAGTCACATGGAGGCCGTTTCAAAAACAAGAGTCAAACTCCAAGGAGGAGCGTTAGATCTGAACACAGGTCTGATCCTGATCAGAGCCTTAATGAAGGATTGAACGTCAGGGAGCTCAGTGAGTCTCTTGTGCAGCAAAACAGAAAGGGACGAAATCTGTTCCTGCAGGGAACTGGCAGAAAGGCCATTCTCCAGACCCTCCTAGAGAAAGGAAAGAATCCTGGCAGTACTGACCTTATGCCAGGCGAAACCACAATCTTCAAACCAGAACAAGTAAGCTCTCCACACCTTATGGTAGATGCGACGAGTAACAGGCTTACGAGGCTGAATCAGTGTGTCAATAACACTCTCAGAGAAACCTCTCTTGGCTAGGACAAGGCGTTCAATCTCCACGCAGTCAGCCTCAGAGAATCTAGATTTTGATGAACAAAGGGACCCTGTTCCAGCAGATCCTTGCGACAAGGTAACCTCCATGAAGGAGATGAGGACATCCCCACCAGGTCTACAAACCACGTCCTTCGAGCGGCCACGATGGAGCAATCAGTATCACTGATGCTTGCTTCTGCTTGCTGCGGGCCACTACATGAGGGAGAAGTGGTAATGGTGGAAAAATGTAGATTAGGATGAATGAGATGCCATTCATCCTAGATGCCATGAGATCTATTTCCGGCGTCCCCCATCAGTCACAAATCTCCACAAAACACCTCGGGATGGAGAGACCATTCCCCTGGATGAAAGGATTGTCTGCTGAGTAAATCCGCTTCCCAGTTGTCCACACCCGGATGTGGATTGCTGACAGCGAGCAGTTGTGGGCTTCCGCCCATTCCAGAATCCGAGATACTTCCCTCATTGCTAGGGAGCTCCTCATTCCCCCCTGATGGTTGATGTAAGCCACGAGGTTGTCATCTGATTGGAATCTGATAAACTGGGATGACCCCAGAAGAGGCCAAGCCTTCAGAGTATTGAAGTTCCAAAATGTTGATCGGGAGGAGGGATTGCTCTTGAGTCCACAGGCCCTGTTCCTGGCACCACAAACAGCTCCCCATCCTGAAAGACTTGCGTCCGTAGTCACAATATCCCAGGATGGTCTCAAGAAGGATGTCCCTTGGGACAGGTGAGCTTGACAGAGCCACCAAGAAAGCGATTCTCTTGACCGGTTGTCCAGAGAAATCTGTTGAGACAGATCCGAATGATCGCCGTTCCACTGTCTCAGCATGCACAGCTGAAGCGGTCTGAGATGGAATCTGGCAAAAAGAACGATGTCCATGCTAGACACCATGATACCAATCACCTCCATACACCGAGCCACAGAGGGCCTTAAGGAGGTCTGGAGGGCAAGACAAACGGAAGTTAGCTTGTGACGTCTCTGGTCGGTAAGGAATATCCTCATGGATATGGAGTCTATTATAGTACCCAGGAATTCCACCCTGGTACTGGGAACAAGAGAACTCTTTTCTAAGTTTATCTTCCATCCATGAGATCGAAGAAGAAATAGAAGAGCTTTCGAATGGTCCTCTGCCAGACGACAGGATGGTGCCTGAACCAGAATATCGTCCAAGTATGGCGCTACTGCTATACCTCTGGTTCTGGCCACTGCAAGCAGAGCCCCCAGAACTTTCGTAAAAACTCTTGGAGCAGTAGCTAGACCAAAACGGAAGTGCAATAATCTGGAAGTGCTGGTCCAGAAACACAAACCTCAGGAACTTGAAGTCTTCCATGTGTATTTGAACGTGAAGGTAAGCATCCTTCAGGTCTATCGTGGTCATGAACTGTCCTTCCTTAACTAAGGGAAGGATAGACCTTATTGTCTCCATCTTGAA
This sequence comes from Bombina bombina, assembly GCF_027579735.1. Lineage (NCBI taxonomy): Eukaryota > Metazoa > Chordata > Amphibia > Anura > Bombinatoridae > Bombina > Bombina bombina. The sequence goes on along the minus strand of NC_069499.1, from coordinate 244,013,487 downwards.
CGAGTGGACAGCTAGGAATTTGTTTAAGCACTTGAGGTCCAGAATCGGGGGGAAAGTTCCCTCCATCTTTGGGACCACAAAAAGGTTTGAGTAGTATCCCAGACCTCTTTCTGCAAGAGGTACCGGTACAATGACTCGCAGGGAGGAGAGATCCCTCACACACCCCAGAAAGGCTTCTCGTTTTTCTGGCTTTAAAGACAGGCTTGACAAGAGGAATCTGCCCCTGGGTGGATGAGACTTGAAACCTAACCTGTGTCCCTGAGCGATGACCTCCAGGACACACAGGTCTTGCACGTCCCCAAAACCAAGCGTCCGAAAAGAGCGATAGTCTGCCCCCTACTAGATCCATAGCCGGATCGGGGGCCGCCCCTTCATAGTGACTTTGTCTTGGCAGGCTTCTTGTTTTGCTTGGACTTATTCCAGGACTGAGCTGGCTTCCAAGTCCCCTTGGATTGCTGGCTTTGCGGAGGGCTGCCGACGTTGGGACCTTGTCCTTTAGGTTTGTTCTTATCCTGCGGAAAAAAGGCACCTTTGCCTCCCGTAACCATGGAGATAATTGAGTCCATGCCTGGACCAAAAAGAATCTTTCCCTTAAATGGGAGGGAAAGAAGTCTTGACTTCTAAGTCGTGTCAGTCAGAGTGCTCTGCGGGCTTGAACAGAAAAACCTGAAGCCTTGGCATTCAGGCAAATAATCTGCATATTTGCATCACAAATAAAAGAATTAGCCACCCTTAAGGCCTTAATTCTTTTCTGGATGACGTTGAGGGGACCCTCCACTTCGATCAACTCATATAAGGAGTTGCACCAGGAGGTAGCCGCTCCAGCAATCGCAGCAACTGCCGCTGCCGGTTGAAACATCTTTCTTAAAATAGTTTCTATCTTTTTATCCATTGGCTCTTTAAAAGACGAACTATCGTCAAGCGGGATAGTAGTACGCTTAGCAAGTGTGGAGATAGCGCCATCCACCTTGGGGATGGAACCCCACAACTCCATTTGAGAGTCCGGAACCGGGAATAATATTTTAAAGGAAGAAGAAGGGGAAAAAGAAGAACCAAGTCTTTCCCATTCATTCTTAATAATGATCGCCATTATTACGGGAACCGGAAAAATCTGTGGTACAACTCTGTCCTCGTAGACCCTATCTAATTTAGGAATCAAAAGTTCCTCAGGCAATTTAGGCTCTAGAGCCAAAACTTCCTTTAGCAGAAAGCATAAATGTTCAATACTAAATCTAAAGTCTGGTTCCTTCACAGCTGGAGGCTTAAAGGCAGCAGATTCCGACCCAGAAAAAGCATCCTCTGAAGTATCAGAGAAGTCTTCATCAGCGGATAATCTTGTATCAGCTAAATCCAATAAGCTAGTAGATGATCCTGTGAAGGATACCAATATTTGACCTTTTGCTTGCGCTTAGAAGGGTAAAAGGTAAAGCAGTAAAGGCAGCAGATACTGCCGTTTGTAACTGCTCAGTAAAGTCTGGCAGTAAAAGGGCCCCTTCCAGATGGAGGATTAGGAGTGCTATGGGAAGCTGCATGTGTATTAGGAGATGACTGTAGGGTGCGCACCTCGCGGGACGGAGACTCATCAGAGGTGGACGGCTCAGTGGTACTAAACATATTAACTTTTTTTTTACATGATTACATTATCAAGGCATGTGGAACATAATTGAGCAGGCGGGTATACCACGGCCTCCTCACAATATAGACAGGTATTTGACTTAGGTAAAGATGGAGTACCCTCTAACTCATCAGAATCCTCCATAGCTTGCGCTTATAAAACAGACTATTGAGTAATAAGAGAAAACGGCACCTTTATACCCCCAATGGCTGAGGCACTCACCACCTCCTATGACCCTGGCCAAAACAGAGAAACCGCTTCTCTGATAAACCGCACGGTCAGGAAAGAGGAAATAGTGTGACCACACCCGGTCACGTGGTGCGCAATGCAGGACCACCCCTGCTATAGGAAAAAGCGCGCCAAGCCCTTTCACAGCCTGTGCAGCTTACAAAAACGAAAGTAAAACCTGTACGTTCCAACATCTGCCTGAGCCTCATCTCACACATGTTGCAGCATAATCATAATAAAATAAATTAAGTGATTAATCCTCCCTGTTCAATAATCCCCCACCGGAGATATTAACCCTTGATTCCATACAGATAAAAGGAGCCACACTGTGACCCTGTCTTCTTGCGTTATCATATGTATACAAAAAAAAAAACGATCTTAACAGAATCTATGCCGTGGAACAGAAACATAGCCTCTCAAGTTTGACAGTCTTGTAGCATTGCTCCTAACATGGACTTGAGTGATGGAAGCAGGCAGTGAAACTCGTTAACACTGATTACTTAGGAGCTGTTAATAAGAGTCTGGATGGGTTCACAGAAAGACTATCCGTGCATCTCCAGACTCTAACATTCGTCAATGTTGTCACTGAGAGGCTGACAAGACTACTTAAAACTCCAGTCCTATTTCGAAGGGCAGATACCCCTCATAAGGAACTACTCCGTATCTTCTGACACTTGCTAACCTCCTGTGACAAAACGCAAAGAATGACAGGGATATGAGGGAAAGTGGGGGGAGTATTTGAGCCTTTGGCTGAGGTGTCTTTGCCTCCTCCTGGTGGCCAGGTTCAGTATTCCCAACAGTAAGGAATGATGCCGTGGACTCTCCTCATATTAAGAAGGAAAGAAGTACTGTCACTTTAAATATATTAGTTGCTCATGTTATATTAAAACATTGTTCTGCATATACATGAAAAACTCTAAGTTAACATACCCCAATTTTAAGTCTTTAGGGACAATATAAAAGATAAAGTGTCACTTTAAACATATAAAATGTTCATGTTATAGTAAACATTACAAACATGGTAAACTTCCAGTCCTTATAGCCTCTAGCGTTTTCTGCAAGGTCCGGGGCTAAGTCAGAGCAGCGCACAGCATGGCTCAGACACGCAGAATCAGAATCTCAGAACAGGAGAGCAGCTCCTAAAAGCATCAAGTGTGTCTTCAGCATCAAGTGTACCGGGGAATTGCTCTTAGTACTAAAAGAAGCAACGAGCCGTACAGCACACTAAGTCTCTTGATACACAGAGACATATAGCCAAATACTGCTTCCTTCTAAGCCGGAGAAGGAGGTGGACATAGAAAAAAGGCTCAACAGAATGAAAATGGCACCGCTCCGATCAAGGAGGCGGAGACACCAGTAACAAGAGAAAATTAAGTGTGCAGCTAAATCAACTGCGCGCTTCATTTCTACCACCGTCAAAAATTTTAGAGCCCACAGGACTATTTCCATAAAAGTTTCTGCAATAAATTTATACAGCAGACTGGGTGTACCGGGAGAGCTAGTAGTTATCTATACTTAATCTGCATTATAGAATAAAGCCTCAGGGGGAGGATTCCCACTATAAGGAACAAACCCCCATGTCTCTCACATCACAAGTGCCTGCCACTGCCTTAATGAAATCCTTCCCAAGGATTATGTGTCTCAATAAAGATGCAGATCATTTTTAAGTGTCAATCTCCTAACCTAGAAGACAAAGGAGGCACTTACCTGCACTCCAGCTGTCAGGCAGGACGACAGCTTGCCCGGCGTGAGAGGATGCCACTCCTCACAGAGACCTGCAGAAAAAGAAAGAACAGAGTTAACCTACTCTGGCTTTCTATACCATGGGCAGCAAAATGTTGGGAAAACGCAGCACACCCACCTTACAAGTTCCTAACTGCTTTAAAACCACCACTACTCTACTGAAGAGATTAACATGGACTACGGTTAGACCAAATCCATGAAACAAAGGAAAAATCAGAGCAAACCTACTCTGGCTTTCTAAAACAATAAAATCTTGCTTGTAGCAAAATAATCTTCAGACACCAAAACTTCACCTCCTCCATGAACAGAGGCAAAGAGAATGACTGGGGGTTGTGGGAAGGGAAGTGATACTTAGTCTTGACTGTGGTGCTCTTTGCCTCCTCCTGCTGGTCAGGAGTGGTATTCCTCAACAGTAATTGATGATCCTGTGGACTCACCATATTTTAGGAAAGAAATTATTATATACTTGCCTTTTAGCCAAACCAGTACTGAAACATATCAGAGGTAATGGAATAGGAGTATAATGTCAATCTGTAAAGGGAAGCAGAAGATGAATCCCTGTGACGGAATTTACAGAGAGCCTATGAAAAGATTTCCCATGAGGCGAAAACATTGTGTCATGAGGCAGTACTCCCTTCATATCACTCTGACAAGCACTGTAATCTGAGGGGAACTGGGCATCAATATGCTCTGAAAAGCCTTTTACTGAAGAAATTAAGCACATCATGCTTTAACCACCTCCTACCTAAGGAGGCAAAGTTTAAAACTTAGGTATGCATGAGGTGGGAGGGGAATTATAGGCTTTTGAGGTTTAGGAAACTGTGCCTCCTCCTGTTAGGAATGTATATCCCATACGTAACAGTTCATGGACTCTCGCCACCTATATAAAATAAATGTAATGTGGTAAAAATATAATAGCGCTGCTAAGGGGAGTGTGGAGAATAACACTAAACATTTTAGAGCCCAAATATTAAATTTTTGGTGTTAAACACATAGGTAAGTACCCCGTGTAAGAAACCGCCCAGATTATATTGTATCTATAGAATAGGATATCAGTGATAGTGAATGGGTTATATGTGGTCACTTACCTTGACTGCAGAACCCTTTTACTGATCTTACCAGCTTGCTGATGCCTTTCCCCACCACAGAAAATGCTGATGAAGTAAAAAGCCCTTCCAGTGCATGTATAAATACTGCAGAGGATATGATCAGATATGCTTGTAACCCCTTTGGTGGAGGCTGAGGGACGGAGTTCCTGTGACATCAAAGGGCAGTTATGGCTGAGAGATTCACCCATAAGGGCACTGACATTGCCATAAGAGGTAACCCTCAACTCTTGTTTCAGTATCAATTTTCAAACTTCTAGTGAAACCTGAAAGAGGGGGATACCAAAATCTAGATAGCAGAGCACTTCACTCAATCTCTCACCTCGGAGGCCAAGAACTAACTGAAGAGAGGAATAGAGTTGGTAGGGATTGAAAGCTCTTGTGAGGGTCCTTGACCTCTACCTACAGGAAGTATATCCCACATGTTATGGACACCCATGGACTCTCCTCATTTTACGAAAGTTTTTCTCTGAAATTCCGGTAGCAAATGGGTTAAAACTTGTCTAATTATACACTACTGTGTAACTAAGTCATAGCATTTTCATTTAACGCTGGGAAAAGTTCTCATTCATGATGTAAAATATTTAAGATTTTTTCTTACATTACCAGGTCGCCAACCAGAGGTCCGTGAGAAGATGTTGGTGGTGCATGACACCATTAAGTAGGAATGAATCTCCTCTGATGGTGTCACTCCCGTCACGCCGCAACTACCTACAGTGCCTGGCTGGACATTAGTGAAAACCGACGGAGGAGTTAAATTACAATCTCCCTACGCATGTTGCGTACTACTGCCCAACTTGCGTAGCTAGATTGTATTTTTAGCTCCTCCCGTCTGGCGCGCTACTCAGAGGAAGATGCTTCCATTCTAAACCCAGCAGAGTTTGGTATAGTCTTGGCTGGAAATAGTGGAATTAAAATATATATATAACAAAAATCTTTAAAAAAATATAATTCTCTCTTATATTTCATTTATTTTCTTCCCTTTACCTGTCTCTTTGTAGTAGTTTTCCTAATTCCTTCAGATGGACTTACATCACTGTTCGTCTTCCTCCCCTCCATCATCTTTTTTAAATTTACTAAACATGAATTATTTTTCATTCTAATAATTTTCCCGCGCACAAAGCCATTCCACCTGAATTCCAGTTATTGCCATCCAGCAGATCAGACATATGCCACTAGTATTATAGTAACTGCAACATCAGTCGTGGATAGCTCACATCCATATTGAGAGCTTTCTGATATAAACTTAATTTTTGACTCCAATGTCTGTCCATGATCATAAATAGTTTTGAATAATTACTAACTGGGGAAGTAACTTGGAAGTCTTGTGGTCCTTTCAAACATAATTCTTTTTTTTCCCCACTTTCTGACTCACTGTTTCCAGCTCAAAAGTTGGCACTCTATCATTTGGAAGTATTCTCTCAGTTCTGTCATTCAGTTAGCTAATTCCAAAAAATAATTCTTAAAATGTGTAAATATATACATAATGCAAACTTAGCTTTGGTTATACTAGTTATGTACAGTGTGTGTGTATATATATATATACATACACACACACACACACACTATAGAGCAGTGCTTTCCAAACTGTGTGTTGGCGGCAGTATGTAGGTGTGTCCCTGCTTCAGCACTAATTTCCTTTAATTTTAAATTAAAAAACAAAATATAAAAATGTTTTGATTCCCGACTTTCCGCCTGCCTGCTACGCATATCACATGGTTGACACATGATTGATACCTAGTGGGTCACAGATCATCTTAGATTCAAAAAGCATATACAGCAGCACTGAGGCAAAGGAGTAGCAGGGCAATCCAATAGTTAAAAAATATAACTTTTATTTAAACATGTGTTAAAAGAATACACAGCTCCAAACTCCCTGACTAGTTTCGTGCCCTACAGGCACTTAATCATAGGGAAAGTTTGTCAGGTGATAGTACCTCTATTTAAAGGGACCAATACACCTGTATACAATTAAATGAAACAACACATACATAAAATACAAATATATGCATATCATAAAAAAAATAAAAAAATAATTCCATTTGCATGCACCAATTCTAAGTAAGAAAAAGCAGCTCACACAAGCTAGTTTGAATATGTTTACATTGTTCATCATATGTTATATATGTTATTTATGTTACTATATGTCTGATACTGCAAAAAATACACATAAAAAAAAAGACACCAATACTACATGGTCTAAAAGACACATTCCAAATGGTGCTTAACTATTCTATGCATAAATCCAGAATTGCTATAAAACTGGATCATTAATTATGCAGTTTGATGGATCATCAAAAAAAGACCAAAAAAGAACAAAAAAGAAATTTATTTATAATGATTTGCAAAAAGAATTTCTTTTCAACAATTTTAAATTGCAAACCATGATTGGTATTTATGAAAGCCCATCAAAGAACACATATGTAAAAAAAACAATTATTATGGAAAAGTTTTATATAAAGTTAAGGGATAAAAATTCACTTGAAAAAACAAACAAACAAATCCCCAGAGGACCAATTTGTAAAAAATACACATGATTTCATAATTAACATGTAATCGGATTCACCAATTATTGTTAACTTCTATTCAAAAATAATTTTTTCAAAAACAACACACATACTGTGTATTTTATGTTGAATATGAAATTATTGTTATATGAAAATATCCCTGAACCATTACATTTATTATATAGAAATATGTACAGATATACACTCATTCACAGAAATGTATGGATCTTAAAGTGACTAATCCACAAAATAGCTCATGTCCCATTCACGATTCAAACCCAGCGGGGTGATGGTTCTCAATTTGTAAATCCAATATAATTCTTGTTTTGACAACAATTTACACCTATCACCCCCTCTGGGTGGGAACATGATACGATCAATGACTTGAACTTTCATACTGAATATGTTGGTCATATGCATAAGATTAAAGTGCCTGGCTACCGCAGACTCTTTTACATATTCCCTTGTATCCCTTATGTGCTCCCTAATTCTGGACCTCAGTTCCCTAGTCGTTTGACCTGTATACTGTAGGTGACAGTATTTGCATTCCAGAAGGTAAACCGCAAAAGTAGTTCTGCAGTTGGCATAGAATTTATGTGAAAATTCTTCTCCCGTTTGCGTGCTCTTAAAGCCATTACCTATGCTAATGTGATTACAAGTGACACAGGGGCCATGTCCACACCTATAGGTGCCTTTCTTTTTAATCCAATCACTTTTGTCAGTTTTATCAGAACAAACCAAACTAGGGGATAACTTGGAAGACAAAGTTGGTGGTCTTTTCGACACAAATTTGCATTTGCCAATCTGTGACCTTAAGGTCTCATCCTCCTCAAGTAGGCGAAGATTTTTCTTCAAAATTGAACAGACCTGATTAAATTGGCTCGAGTATTCGGTCGAAAAGACCACAGTTTCTTGTGTCACAAGACTTGGTCTGGTAGATCCCTGTACTAACTCATGTTGCGATTTTGATCTCACCTCATTGTAACTTTGATTCAACAGTGATTCGTCATAACCTCTCCACTTGAGTCGCTCAATCAAAGCATTAGCTTGTTCATCAAATAAGACATCAGAATTGGTGTTCCTGCGTAATCGCAGGAACTGTCCTCTTGGGATTGAACGCACCAAGTGGGGAGGATGACAAGATTTTGCGTGGAGAATGGTATTCCCTGCTGTTGCCTTGCGGAATGTGTCACTTATAACCATTCCTAAGTCAGGATCACCCTTTAAAGTAAGGTCAAGAAAATAAGCACTAATTCCAAAAGTGTCTCCCACAAAACCAAGATTAAATTCATTGTCGCTTAGATATGCAAGGAAACCCTTGTAATCAAAAGGCTCTTTGACGACAAAGATCGAGTCGACAATGAAACGCATATAAAAGACGACACAATCTTTAAATGGGTTACTGCTTGAATAAAGGTACTTATCCTCCCAACATCCCACATACAGATTTGCGAACGAGGGAGCAAATTTTGCCCCCATGGCTGTCCCGCAAATCTATATGTGGAATTCTTTGTCAAACATAAAAAAATTATGTTTAAGCAAGAATTCTATGATTTCACATAATACCCCTTTGGTCTCCTCCGAGAATCTAGTCTGACCATCAAGAAAATATCTGATAGCCTGTACCCCCATGTGATGTGGGATACTAGAATATAGGGCAGTGGCGTCCACCACTACCCATTTGTATTCATTTTCCCATTTTAAAAGTCTTAACAACTGTAAGAGATGTGTGGAGTCTCTCAAATAACTTTTTAGACCCCTCACCAGGGGTTGCAGGATTGAGTCTATCCATTCTGAAGTAGGCTCAAAGAGAGACCCAATCCCTGAGACAGATCATCTTAACCTATTGGCGCAGCTCAGTGGGAAGTGAATCTATTCCCATTGGCGGCTTTGTCAGCACATTGGCTCCCGACTGCACATGCAGTCTCTTCAATCGGCTCCTGACTGCATGTGTAGTCAGTGAGTGGGACAGCAGTGTTTTTTTTAGTGCGGGCAGTAGTCAGTTGGACTCGCAGAGCTCTGCGGGCAGCAGCTTAAATGCTGAGCTGAAGTCAGAAGTCAGTGTTTTTGGTTTTTTTGAAGCTAGCTCCCAGTAGTCCCTGCTCTGGATATATGGATAGGAAGTGGAAGCTTTAAAATGCTTGATAATAAAATGTGAGTGTCTTTATCTAATATTCCACCAAATATTCAGAAACTGTGTTCATCCCATCAACCTCATATATCCCATTAAAATATTAAGTAGCTATTGGTGTTATTAAAGTTTATTTTAATTCTTGCACATACATACATACTGTAAATATATTTCGTTATTATATAATTTATGTATGTGTCTATCTCTTAAAACAAGTTAGTTTGACCTTCTGTTTGCTGGTACAACTGAATTACTGTGTCGCAAAATGATGTAGATCTAAAAAGTGTGTCACCAACATGAAAAGTTTGGAAAGCTCTGCTATAGAGGTTTGTACCTTTTTTAAAAAAAATTCATGTTAGTGGTCCATGGGATTCAAAATTCTGAGTTTAGTGGTCCCTGAGGTCCAAAAGGTTGGCGACCCCTGCTTAAAGGGATAGTCTAGTACTTTCCTGATTCAGATAGAACATGCAATTTTAAGCAACTTGCTAATTTACTCCTATTATAAATTTTTCTTCGTTCTATTGGTATCTTTATTTGAATGTAAGCTTAGGAGACGGCCCATTTTTGGTTTAGCACTTGGGTAGCGCTTGCTGAAGTGCTGAACCAAAAATAGTCCGGCTCCTAAGCTTACATTCCTGATTTTTAAAATAAATATACCAAGAGAATGAAGAAAAATTGATAATAGGAGTAAATGAGAAAGTTGCTTAAAATTGCATGCTCCATCTGAATCATGAAATTTTAATTTTTGACTAGACATTGGGGGGTAGTTATCAAGCCGTCTACTTTTCTGGCTTCGCCGGCCCAATACGTCCGCCTAAGCTCGCCTACCTTCGCCGCCGCGGACCTGAAAAAATACGCCTAAGTTATCAAATAAAGCTGTCAAAAAGCCGCGGGGCGATGAGCAGTGGACTGTGACAGTTATCACTCATCCGATCTCGCTGCCCTTCGGCTTTTTCCCAGCTTTATTGCTAGCCTGTCACTAAGCACTCACACTAAACTGCACTGTTCTACCCCCTATACCGGCGCCCCCGGAGCCCCCCGCAACTAAATAAAGTTACTAACCCCTAAACCGCCGCTCCTAGACCCTGCCGCAACTCTTATAAATGTATTAACCCCTAAACCGCCGCTCCTAGACCCTGCCGCAACTCTTATAAATGTATTAACCCCTAAACCGCCGCTCCTAGACCCTGCCGCAAGTCTTATAAATGTATTAACCCCTAAACCGCCGCTCCCGGACACCGCTGCCACCTACATTATACCTAGTAACCCCTATCCTGCCCCCCCTATACCGTCGCCCTCTATTATAAAATTATTAACCCCTATCCTGCTGATCCCGCACCTCTCCGCAACTAAATAGTTTAACCCCTAAACCGCCGCTCCATGAACCCGCCGCAACCTATATTAAACCTATTAACCCCTATCCTGCCCCCCCTACACCGTCGCCACCTATAATAAATTTATTAACCCCTAATCTGCCCCCCCTACACCGTCGCCACCTATAATAAATTTATTAACCCCTATCCTGCCCCCCACTACGCCGCCGCCACTGTAATAAAATGATTAACCCCTTAACCTAAGTCTAACCCTAACGCCCCCCTAAATTAAATAAATCTAAATAAATTAACTCTTATTAACTAAATGAATCCTATTTAAAACTAAATACTTACCTTTAAAATAAACCCTAATATAGCTACAATATAAATAATAATTATATTCTAGCTATCTTAGGATTTATATTTATTTTACAGGTAACTTTCAATTTATTTTAACCATGTACAATAACTATTAAATAGTTATTAACTATTTAATAGCTTACCTAGCTAAAATAAAGAGAAATGTACCTGTGAAATAAATCCTAACCTAAGTTACAATTACACCTAACACTACACTATACTTTAATAAATTATTCCTATTTAAAAATAAATACTTACCTGTAAAATAAACCCTAAGATAGCTACAATGTAATTAATAATTATATTATAGCAATCTTAGGATTTATATTTATTTTACAGGTAACTTTGTATTTATTTTAGCTAGTTAGAATAGTTATTAAATAGTTATTAACTATTTAATAACTACCTAGCTAAAAGAAATACAAAATTACCTGTAAAATAAATCCTAACTTAAGTTACAATTAAACCTAATACTACACTATCATTAAATTAACTAAATAAACTACCTACAAATAACTACAATTAAATACAATTACATAAACTAACTAAAGTACAAAAAATAAAAAATTAAGTTACAAACATGTTAAAAATATTACAACAATTTTAAGCTACTTACACCTAATCTAAGCCCCCTAATAAAATAACAAACCCCCCCAAAATAAAAAAAATCCCTACCCTATTCTAAATTAAATAAATTTCAAAGCTCTTTTACCTTACCAGCCCTTAAAAGGGCCATTTGTGGGGGCATGCCCCAAAAAGTTCAGCTCTTTTGCCTGTAAAAGAAAAATACAACCCCCCCAACATTAAAACCCACCACCCACATACCCCTAATCTAACCCAAACCCCCCTTACAAAAACCTAACACTAATCCCCTGAAGATCATCCTACCTTGAGTCGTCTTCACTCAGCCGAGCCACCGATGGAACTGAAGAGGACATCCGGAGCGGAAGAAGTTAATCCTCCAAGCGGCGCTGAAGAAATCTTCCATCCGATGAAGTCATCATCCAGGCGGCGCTGAAGAAGTCTTCGATCCGGCCGATGTCATCTTCAAAGAAGCGCTGAAGAGGTCTTCTATCCGGGCGAAGTCATCTTCAAAGCCGGGTCTTGAATCTTCCTTCCGCCGACGCGGAACCACCTTCTTCACCGACGGACTACGACGAATGACGGCTCCTTTAAGGGACGTCATCCAAGATGGCGTCCCCTCAATTCCGATTGGCTGATAGGATTCTATCAGCCAATCGGAATTAAGGTAGGAAAATCTGATTGGCTGATGGAATCAGCCAATCAGATTCAAGTTCAATCCGATTGGCTGATCCAATCAGCCAATCAGATTGAGCTCGCATTCTATTGGCTTATCGGAACAGCCAATAGAATGCGAGCTCAATCTGATTGGCTGATTCCATCAGCCAATCAGATTTTCCTACCTTAATTCCGATTGGCTGATAGAATCCCATCAGCCAATCGGAATTGAGGGGACGCCATCTTGGATGACGTCCCTTAAAGGAGCCGTCATTCGTCGTAGTCCGTCGGTGAAGAAGGTGGTTCCGCGTCGGCGGAAGGAAGATTCAAGACCCGGCTTGGAAGATGACTTCGCCCGGATAGAAGACCTCTTCAGCGCCTCTTTGAAGGTGACATCGGCCGGATCGAAGACTTCTTCAGCGCCGCCTGGATGATGACTTCATCGGATGGAAGATTTCTTCAGCGCCGCTTGGAGGATTAACTTCTTCCGCTCCGGATGTCCTCTTCAGTTCCATCGGTGGCTCGGCTGAGTGAAGACGACTCAAGGTAGGATGATCTTCAGGGGATTAGTGTTAGGTTTTTGTAAGGGGGGTTTGGGTTAGATTAGGGGTATGTGGGTGGTGGGTTTTAATGTTGGGGGGGGTTTGTATTTTTCTTTTACAGGCAAAAGAGCTGAACTTTTTGGGGCATGCCCCCACAAATGGCCCTTTTAAGGGCTGGTAAGGTAAAAGAGCTTTGAAATTTATTTAATTTAGAATAGGGTAGGGATTTTTTTTATTTTGGGGGGGTTTGTTATTTTATTAGGGGGCTTAGATTAGGTGTAAGTAGCTTAAAATTGTTGTAATATTTTTAACATGTTTGTAACTTAATTTTTTATTTTTTGTAACTTAGCTTTTTTTATTTTTTGTACTTTAGTTAGTTTATGTAATTGTATTTAATTGTAGTTATTTGTAGGTAGTTTATTTAGTTAATTTAATGATAGTGTAGTATTAGGTTTAATTGTAACTTAGGTTAGGATTTATTTTACAGGTAATTTTGTATTTCTTTTAGCTAGGTAGTTATTAAATAGTTAATAACTATTTAATAACTATTCTAACTAGCTAAAATAAATACAAAGTTACCTGTAAAATAAATATAAATACTAAGATAGCTATAATATAATTATTAATTATATTGTAGCTATCTTAGGGTTTATTTTACAGGTAAGTATTTATTTTTAAATAGGAATAATTTATTAAAGTATAGTGTAGTGTTAGGTGTAATTGTAACTTAGGTTAGGATTTATTTCACAGGTACATTTCTCTTTATTTTAGCTAGGTAAGCTATTAAATAGTTAATAACTATTTAATAGTTATTGTACATGGTTAAAATAAATTGAAAGTTACCTGTAAAATAAATATAAATCCTAAGATAGCTAGAATAACAGAATTTATGTTTACCTGATAAATTACTTTCTCCAACGGTGTGTCCGGTCCACGGCGTCATCCTTACTTGTGGGATATTCTCTTCCCCAACAGGAAATGGCAAAGAGCCCAGCAAAGCTGGTCACATGATCCCTCCTAGGCTCCGCCTTCCCCAGTCATTCGACCGACGTAAAGGAGGAATATTTGCATAGGAGAAATCATATGATACCGTGGTGACTGTAGTTAAAGAAAATAAATCATCAGACCTGATTAAAAAAAAACCAGGGCGGGCCGTGGACCGGACACACCGTTGGAGAAAGTAATTTATCAGGTAAACATAAATTCTGTTTTCTCCAACATAGGTGTGTCCGGTCCACGGCGTCATCCTTACTTGTGGGAACCAATACCAAAGCTTTAGGACACGGATGATGGGAGGGAGCAAATCAGGTCACCTAGATGGAAGGCACCACGGTTTGCAAAACCTTTCTCCCAAAAATAGCCTCAGAAGAAGCAAAAGTATCAAATTTGTAAAATTTGGTAAAAGTGTGCAGTGAAGACCAAGTCGCTGCCTTACATATCTGATCAACAGAAGCCTCGTTCTTAAAGGCCCATGTGGAAGCCACGGCCCTAGTGGAATGAGCTGTGATTCTTTCAGGAGGCTGCCGTCCGGCAGTCTCATAAGCCAATCTGATGATGCTTTTAAGCCAAAAAGATAGAGAGGTAGAAGTTGCTTTTTGACCTCTCCTTTTACCAGAATAAACAACAAACAAGGAAGATGTTTGTCTGAAATCCTTTGTAGCATCTAAATAGAATTTTAGAGCACGGACAACGTCCAAATTGTGTAACAAACGTTCCTTCTATGAAACTGGATTCGGACACAAAGAAGGTACAACTATCTCCTGGTTAATATTTTTGTTGGAAACAACCTTCGGAAGAAAACCAGGCTCAGTACGTAAAACCACCTTATCTGCATGGACCAGATAGGGCGGAGAACACTGCAGAGCAGATAACTCAGAAACTCTTCTAGCGGAAGAAATTGCAACCTTAAAACAAAAACTTTCCAAGATAGTAACTTAATATCTACGGAATGTAAGGGTTCAAACGGAACCCCTTGAAGAACTGAAAGAACTAGATTAAGACTCCAGGGAAGAGTCAAAGGTCTGTAAACAGGCTTGATTCTAACCAGAGCCTGAACAAACGCTTAAACGTCTGGCACAGCTGCCAGCCTTTTGTGAAGTAAAACAGATAAAGCAGAGATCTGTCCCTTCAGAGAACTCGCAGAAAATCCTTTCTCCAAACCTTCTTGTAGAAAGGAAAGAATCTTAGGAATTTTTATCTTGTTCCATGGGAATCCTTTAGATTCACACCAACAGATATATTTTTTCCATATATTATGGTAAACTTTTTCTAGTTACAGGCTTTCTAGCCTGAATAAGAGTATCTATTACAGAATCTGAAAACCCACGCTTTGATAAAATCAAGCGTTCAAACTCCAAGCAGTCAGTTGGAGGAAAACCAGATTCGGATGTTCGAATGGACCCTGAATAAGAAGGTCCTGTCTCAAAGGTAGCTTCCATGGTGGAGCCGAAGACACATTCACCAGGTCTGCATACCAAGTCCTGCGTGGCCACACAGGAACTATCAAGGTCACCGAAGCCCTCTCCAGATTGATCCTGGCTACCAGCCTGGGAATGAGAGGAAACGGTGGGAATACATAAGCTAGGTTGAAGATCCAAGGTGCTACTATTGTATCCAATAGAGTCGCCTTGGGATCCCTGGATTTGGACCCGTAACAAGGGACCATGAAGTTCTGACGAGAGGCCATCAGAACCATGTCTGGAATGCCCCATAATTGAGTTATTTGGGCAAAGATTTCCAGATGGAGTTCCCACTCCCCCGGATGCTCCTCCATCGCCAGGGAACTCCTTGTTACCCCCTGATGGTTGATATATGTAACAGTCGTCATGATGTCTGATTGAAACCTTATGAATTTGGCCTTTGCTAGTCGAGGCCAAGCCTTGAGAGCATTGAATATCGCTCTCAGTTCCATTATGTTTATCGGGAGAAGAGAGTCTTCCCGAAACCATAGACCCTGAGTTTTCAGGGGTTCCCAGACCGCGCCCCAGCCCACCAGACTGGCGTCGGTCGTGACAATGACCTATTCTGGTCTGCGGAAGCTCATTCCCTGTGACAGGTTGTCCAGGGTCAGCCACCAACGGAGTGAATCTCTGGTTATTTGATCTACTTGTATCGTCGGAGACAAGTCTGTATAATCCCCATTCCACTGTCTGAGCATGCACAGGTGCAATGGTCTTAGATGAATTTGTGCAAAAGGAACTATGTCCATTGCCGCAACCATCAAACCTATTACTTCCTTGGACTGCGCTATGGAAGGAAGAAGAACAGAATGAAGTACCTGACAAGAGCTTAGAAGTTTTGATTTTCTGGCCTCTGTCAGAAAAACCTTCATTTCTAAGGAAACTATTATTGTTCCCAAGAAGGGAACTCTTGTTGACGGGGACAGAGAACCTTTTTTCTATGTTCACTTTCCACCTGTGAGATCTGAGAAAGGCTAGGACAATGTCCGTATGAGCCCTTGCTTTTGACAGAGACGACACTTGAATCAGGATGTCGTCCAAGTAAGGTACTACTGCAATGCCCCTTGGTCTTAGCACCGCTAGAAGGGACCCTAGTACCCTTGTGAAAATCCTTGGAGCAGTGGCTAATCCGAATGGAAGTGCCACAGGTAATGCTTGTCCAGAAAGGCGAACCTTAGGAACCGAAAATGTTCCTTGTGGATAGGAATACGTAGGTACGCATCCTTTAAGTCCACCGTGGTCATGAATTGACCTTCCTGGATGGTAGGAAGGATCGTTCGAATGGTTTCCATTTTGAATGATGAAACCCTTAGAAACTTGTTTAGAATCTTGAGATCTAAAATAGGTCTGAATGTTCCCTCCTTTTTGGGAATTATGAACAGGTTGGAGTAAAAACCCATCCCTTGTTCTCCTAATGGAACAGGATGAATCACTCCCATGCTTAACAGGTCTTCTACACTAAGAATGCCTGTTCGAAGATAATTGAGACCCGTGGAACCTTCCCCTTGGGGGTAGTTCCCTGAATTCCAGGAGATAACCTTGAGAAACTATTTCTAGCGCCCAAGGATCCTGAACATCTCTTGCCCCAGCCTGAGCAAAGAGAGAAAGTCTGCCCCCCACCAGATCCTTCCCAGATCGGGGGCCAACACTTCATGCTGTTTTGGTAGCAGTGGCAGGTGACTTGGCCTGCTTACCCTTGTTCCAGCCTTGCATCGGCCTCCAGGCTGGCTTGGTTTGAGAAGTATTACCCTCTTGCTTAGAGGGTGTAGAATTTGAGGCTGGTCCGTTTCTGCGAAAGGGACGAAAATTTGGCTTCTTTTTAGCCTTAAAAGACCTATCCAGAGGAAGGGCGTGGCCCTTTCCCCCAGTGATGTCTGAAATAATCTCTTTCAAGTCAGGGCCAAACAGTGTTTTACCCTTGAAAGGGATGTTAAGCAAAAGCGCTCTGCGCGCCACGACAGCAAACCCTGAATTATTCGCCGCTAATCTAGCTAATTGCAAAGCGGCATCTAAAATAAAAAAGAGTTAGCCAATTTAAGAGCTTGAACTCTGTCCAAAACCTCCTCGTACGAAGATTCTTTATTGAGCGACTTTTCTAGTTCTTCGAACCAGAAACACGCAGCTGTAGTGACAGGAACAATGCATGAAATTGGTTGTAGAAGGTAACCTTGCTGAACAAACATCTTTTTAAGCAAACCCTCTAACCTTTAATCCATAGGATCTTGAAAGCACAACTATCTTCTATAGGAATAGAAGTGCGTTTGTTTAGAGTAGAAACCGCCCCCTCGACCTTGGGGACTGTATGCTATAAGTCCTTTCTGGGGTCGACTATAGGAACTAATTTCTTAAATATAGGGGGAGGACAAAAGGTATGCCGGGCCTTTCCCACTCCTTATTTACTATGTCCGCCACCCGCTTGGGTATAGGAAAAACATCGGGGGGTACCGGAACCTCTAGGAACTTGTCCATCTTACCTAATTTCTCTGGAATGACCAAATTGTCACAATCATCCAGAGTAGATAATACCTCCTTAAGTAGTGCGTGGAGATGTTGAAATTTAAATTTAAAAGTTACAATATCAGGTTCTGCTTGTTGAGAAATTTTCCCTGAATCTGAAATTTCTCCCTCAGACAAAACCTCCCTCCTGGCCCCTTCAGATAGGTGTGAGGGTATGTCAGAACAGTTATCATCAGCGTCCTCTTGCTCTTCAGTGTTTAAAACAGAGCAATCGCGCTTTCTCTGATAAGTAGGCATTTTGGAAAAAAATGCATGCAATAGAATTATCCATTACAGCCATTAATTGTTGTATGGTAATAAGTATTGGCGCACTAGATGTACTAGGGGCCTCTTGTGTGGGCAAAACTGGTGTAGACACAGAAGGGGATGATGCAGTACCATGCTTACTCCCCTCATTAGAGGAATCATCTTGGGCAAAATCATATCTATGGCATTATTATCCCTACTTTGTTTGGACATTATGACACAAATATATCACATATATTTAAATGGGGAGACACATTGGCTTTCATACATATAGAACATCGTTATCTGATGGTTCAGACATGTTAAACAGGCTTAAACTTGTCAACAAAGCACAAAAAACGTTTTACAATAAAACCGTTACTGTCCCTTTAAATTTCAAACTGAACACACTTTATTACTGAATATGTGAAAAAGTATGAAGGAATTGTTCAAATTTCACCAAAATTTCACCACAGTAACTTAAAGCCTTAAAAGTATTGCACACCAAATTTGAAAGCTTTAACCCTTAAAATAACGGAACCGGAGCCGTTTTTACATTTAACCCCTATACAGTCCCAGGTATCTGCTTTGCTGAGACCCAACCAAGCCCAGAGGGGAATACGATACCAAATGATGCCTTCTATAAGCTTTTTCAGTGGTTCTTAGCTCCTCACACATGCATCTGCATGCCTTGCTTTCCAAAAACAACTGCGCATTAGAGGCGCGAAAATGAGGCTCTGTCTATGACTAGAAAAGGCCCCCAGTGAAAAAGGTGTCCAATACAGTGCCTGCCGTTTTTATTAAAACAATCCCCAAGATTTAACAACTATTAAAAGTAATAATCTGCCAAATATACTTAGTAAAGTAATCGTTTTAGCCCAGAAAAATGTCTACCAGTTTTTTAAGCCCTAATGAAGCCCTTTATTCTTTTACTTAAACTAAGAAAATGGCTTACCGGTTCCCATAGGGAAAATGACAGCTTCCAGCATTACCGAGTCTTGTTAGAAATGTGTCATACCTCAAGCAGCAAAAGTCTGCTCACTGTTTCCCCCAACTGAAGTTAATTCCTCTCAACAGTCCTGTGTGGAAACAGCCATCGATTTTAGTAACGGTTGCTAAAATCATTTTCCTCTTACAAACAGAAATCTTCACCTCTTTCCTGTTTCAGAGTAAATAGTACATACCAGCACTATTTTAAAATAACAAACTCTTGATTGAAGAATAAAAACTACATTTAAACACCAAAAAACTAAGCCATCTCCGTGGAGATGTTGCCTGTACAACGGCAAAGAGAATGACTGGGGAAGGCGGAGCCTAGGAGGGATCATGTGACCAGCTTTGCTGGGCTCTTTGCCATTTCCTGTTGGGGAAGAGAATATCCCACAAGTAAGGATGACGCCGTGGACCGGACACACCTATGTTGGAGAAATAATTATTATTTATATTGTAGCTATATTAGGGTTTATTTTAAAGGTAAGTATTTAGTTTTAAATAGGATTCATTTAGTTAATAAGAGTTAATTTATTTAGATTTATTTAATTAATATTTAAGTTAGGGGGGCGTTAGGGTTAGGGTTAGACTTAGGTTTAGGGGTTAATCATTTTATTACAGTGGCGGCGGCGTAGTGGGGGGCAGGATAGGGGTTAATAAATTTATTATAGGTGGCGACGGTGTAGGGGGGGCAGATTAGGGGTTAATAAATTTATTATAGGTGGCGACGGTGTAGGGGGGGCAGGATAGGGGTTAATACATTTAATATAGGTTGCGGCGGGTTCAGGGAGCGGCGGTTTAGGGGTTAATACATTTATTATAGTTGCGGTGGGCTCCGGGAGCGGCGGTTTAGGGGTTAATACATTTATTATAGTTGCGGCGGGGTCAGGGAGCGGCGGTTTAGGAGTTAATATGTATAGAGTAGCTTGCGGTGGGCTCCGGGAGCGGCGGTTTAGGGGGTAATAACTTTATTTAGTTGCGGCGGTGTAGGGGGGGTCAGATTAGTGGTGTTTAGACTCGGGGTACATGTTAGGGTGTTAGGTGTAGACAGCTCCCATAGGAATCAATGGGATGTCTGTCAGCAGCGAACTTGTACTTTCGCTATGGTCAGACTCCCATTGATTCCTATGGGATCCGCCGCCTCCAGGCTGGCGCTTTGAAAACCAGGTACGCTGGGCCGTAAAAGTGCCGAGCGTACCTGCTAGTTTTTTGATAACTAGCAAAAGTAGTGAGATTGTGCCGCACTTGTGTGCGGAACATCTGGAGTGACGTAAGAATCGATCTGTGTCGGACTGAGTCCGGCGGATCGAAGTTTACGTCACAAAATTCTACTTTTGCCGGTCTCGAGCCTTTGATAACTAAGGCGAATCAGCCTCGCCACAAATACGCTGCGGAATTCCAGCGTATTTGAGGTTGACGGCTTGATAACTAGGCCCCATTACCTTTAACGGATGTACTAATTTCTGCGTCACTTGCACATATAGTAACAGTAATTAAGTCCTTATATCTCCTTAATTCACTTCAAGGTGTAGTGGAGCAATCTTCACCTTGCAAAGATCACAACAGAACTTACATTGGTCATATGACAGGACAGTCATAACTTGTCTGGAGTAGGGAAACAAAATTTATGCTTACCAGATAAATTCCTTTCCTTCCTGGCAGGGAGAGTCCACGACTTCATTCATAACTGTTGGGAATATCAACACCTGGCCACCAGGAGGAGGCAAAGAAACCCCAGCCAAAGGCTATAAATATCCCTCCCACTTCCCCTATCCCCCCAGTCATTCAGCCGAGGAAACAAGGAAAAGCAGGAGAAATATTAGGGTATAGAGGTGCCAGAAGAAAAAATTAACAAGGAAAAATATTTTTGCCGGATTCGTGGACTCTACCTGCCAGGAAGGAAAGGAATTTATCTGGTAAGCATAAATTTTGTTTTCCTTCCCAAGGCAGGGAGGGTCCACAACACTGATGAATAAAACGGGCGGGACAAAAAAACAAAAGGAGGCTGACCCTAAAATACAAAAATTATTTCTAAACATTAATATTTAATACTAGTATATTTACTACCCTTGGTCTAATTAATATTAAATATAAGAATACATCTCCTTTAAATTCACAACTACGATATAACTATAATTTTAGAATACCTTGATTTAAAACACTAAAAATATAGAGCAACCGTATACATCACCAAATAAACCAATTTGTAAGTTTCAGCGTTTAAAATAAATCCGTCCGCTGTCATATGAGAGTTATGGAAAAAGACAAGTTAGGCCCAGTTTTGTGTCGTCATTGGTAAATATTCGGATACACCCTTACTGAAGCTTGTCTCTGATAGGCTCTTCGAAGCTGAACATCTCATTGGCTTACTGGGAATGTATGGGTTTTAAGAGTCAACCCGTTTGGCTGTTATCCCAGTTTTAGTCCATTAGGGGGCAGCAGACATAGAAATGCAGTTTCATTATCAATACTGCTAACAGTTTACTATATATCTTAATTTATTAATGTATATTTTATATACTTACTATTTCGTGCATCAGCAGACAAATATGTCCAATATGTATGGGATTATTTAATACTGTTTAATCTGTACAATTTGAGACCAAACACGAGTATATTACCAATTCTATATTAAAATATTCTTATTGGAGTCTCATTCCTTTTCAATAAAACAAAATTTATGCTTACCTGATAAATTTATTTCTCTTGCGATGTATCGAGTCTACGGATTCATCCAATACTTGTGGGATATTCTCCTTCCCAACCGGAAGTGGCAAAGAGAGCACCCACAGCAGAGCTGTCTATATAGCTCCTCCCCTAACTCCATCCCCCAGTCATTCGACCGAAGGTTAGGAAGAAAAAGGAGAAACTATAGGGTGCAGGGTGACTGAAGTTTTTTAATAAAAAATACTACGTGTCTTAAATAGACAGGGCGGGCCGTGGACTCGATACATTGCAAGAGAAAGAAATTTATCAGGTAAG
This sequence comes from Bombina bombina, assembly GCF_027579735.1. Taxonomy (NCBI): domain Eukaryota; kingdom Metazoa; phylum Chordata; class Amphibia; order Anura; family Bombinatoridae; genus Bombina; species Bombina bombina. Next base: position 243,991,530 of record NC_069499.1, on the reverse strand, counting down.
CATACATTTTGTTTTCTCTTGCAAGATGTATTGAGTCCACGGATTCATCCAATACTTGTGGGATACCAATACCAAAGCTTTAGGACACGGATGAAGGGAGGGACAAGACAGGTACCTAAACGGAAGGCACCACTGCTTGTAGAACCTTTCTCCCAAAAATAGCCTCCGAAGAAGCAAAAGAATCAAATTTGGAAAAAGTATGAAGCGAAGACCAAGTCACCGCCTTACAAATCTGTGCAACAGAAGCCTCATTTTAAAAATCCCATGTGGAAACCACTGCTCTAGTAGAGTGAGCAGTAATCCTTGCAGGAGGCTGCTAGCCAGCAGTCTCATAAGCCAAACGGATGATGCTTTTCAGCCAAAAAGAAAGAGAGGTTGCCGTAGCCTTTCAACCTCACCGCTTTCCAGAATAGAAAACAAACAATGAAGATGTTTGACGGAAAACTTTAGTTGCTTGAAAGTAGAACTTTAAAGCACGAAACACTAGGTTGTGCAAGACACGTTCCTTCTTTGAAGAAGGATTAGGACACAGAGAAGGAACAACAATTTCCTGATTGATATTCCTATTAGAAACAACCTTAGGAAGGAATCCAGGTTTGGTACGCAAAACCACCTTATCCGCATGGAAAACAAGATAAGGTGAGTCACACTGTAAAGCAGATAATTCAGAAACTCTTTGAGCCGAAGAGATAGCTACCATTAGGCCGTTAGCTTCCATACACTGCGCCACGGTTGGCTGGTGAAGGGACTGCAGAACTCAGCCAGTATTTAGAATCTTTGATTTTCTGACCTCCGTCAGAAACACTTTCATGTTTACTGAATCTAGTAGAGTACTCAGGAATGGAACTCTTGTTAGAGGGACTATTGAACACATTTCCCCGTTCACTTTCCAACCGTGAGTTCTTAGAAAAGACAACACGATGTCCGTGTGAGATTTAGACAGAAGATAGGTTGACGCCTGGATCAAGATATCGTCCAGATAGGGCGCCACTACTATACCTTGCGGTCTGAGAACTGCCAGAAGTGACCCTAGAACCCTTGTGAAGATCCTGGGAGCCGTGGCCAACCCGAAGGGAAGAGCCACAAACTGATAATGTTTGTCCTGGAAGGCGAACCCCAGGAACTGAATAGGAATGTGAAAGTACGCGTCCTTAAGATCCACAGTGGTCATGTATTGACCCTCCTGGATCATTGGTAATAACGTACGAATGGTCTCCATCTTGAACGATGGGACACTGAGAAACTTGTTTAGAAACTTGAGATCTAAAACTGGTCTGAAAGTTCCCTCCTTTTTTGGGAACCCCGAAGAGATTTGAATAAAACCCCTGCCAATGTTCCAGTTTTGGAACTGATCAAATTACACCCATGGTGTAGAGGTCTTCTACACAGTGTAAAAACGCCTCTCTTTTTGTCTGGTCTACAGACAAGCGAGAAAGATGAAATCTTCCCCTGGGAAGACAATCCTTGAATTCCAGCTGGTATCCCTGGGTCACAATTTCTAATACTCAGGGATCCTGTACGTCCATTGCCCAAGACTGAGCAAAGGAAGAAAGTCTGCCCCCAACTAGATCTGGTCCCGGATCGGGGGCTGCCCCTTCATGCTGTCTAGGTAGCAGCAGCGGGCTTCTTGTTTTGTTTACCTTTATTCCAGGCCTGGTTAGGTCTCCAGACCGACTTGGATGGAGTAAAGTTCCCTTCCTGCTTAGCAGAGGAACCGTCTACCCTTCGACTTAAGGGATTTGTCCTGAGGCAGGGCATGTCCCTTATCTCCAGTAATGTCAGGAATGAATTCCTTCAATTCAGGCCCAAATAGGGTCTTACCCTTGAAGGGAATAGAATTTTTTTTAGATTTAGACGATACGTCAGCAGACCAAGACTTTAGCTATAACGCTCTGCGTGCTAAAATGACAAAACCTGCATTTTTTGCTGCTAATTTTGCAATCTGAAAAGCAGCGTCGATAATAAAAGAGTTAGCCAACTTAAGGGCCTTAATTCTGTCCAGAATTTCCTCTAAGGGGGTCTCAACTTCCAGAGACTCCTCCAGGGCGACAAACCAAAAAGCCACTGCCGTAGTTACTGGAACAATGCAGGCCGTCGGCTGTAGGAGAAAACCTTGTTGGACAAACAATTTCTTTAGAAGACCTTTTAATTTTTTATCCATGGGGTCTTTGAAAGCACAACCGTCCTCAATGGGAATTGTTCGATGCCTTGCTAGCGTGGAAATAGCTCCTTCTACCTTAGGGACAAGTTGCTAGGAGTCCCGCATGGTATCAGATATTGGAAACATTTTCTTAAAATTAGGAGGGGGGGGAAACGGTATACCTGGTCTATCCCATTCCCTCTTAACAATTTCCGCAATCCTCTTAGGAACTGGAAATATGTCCGTGTAAGAAGGCAATTCTAAATATTTATCCATCTTGCACAATTTTTCTGGGGGAGTTGTGATAGGATCGCAATCGTCTAGAGTTGCCAAAACCTCCCTGAGTAACAGGCGGAGGTGTTCTAATTTAAAATTAAAGGACGGAGTGTCCAAGTCAATATGAGGAATTGGGTTTCCTGATTCTGAACATTCTCCCTCAGACATAAAATCCCTAACCCCCACATCAGAGCATAGTGAAGGGGCATTGGAAATAGGCACTAAGGCATCAGAAGGGTCAGCATTCATCTCTAAACATGACCTACTGCATTTACCTTGCAAACCTGGCAGTTTAGACAGCACCTCTGTAAGGGTGTTAGACATTGCTGCCGCCATATCCTGTAGAGTAATAATAAAGGTTAGGGAAGGAAGAGGGGATTTGTGACAAAGTCAAGTGTAGAATTATACACTAGGATAATCAAATATAGATGGGGTTAAAATTACACTTTATTTACATATATGCTAACTAGACGTTACAACAGGAAGAATGCTGCCAAGGTATATTAAGAAAACAGAATTTATGTTTACCTGATAAATTTCTTTCTCCAACGGTGTGTCCGGTCCACGGCGTCATCCTTACTTGTGGGATATTCTCTTCCCCAACAGGAAATGGCAAAGAGCCCAGCAAAGCTGGTCACATGATCCCTCCTAGGCTCCGCCTACCCCAGTCATTCGACCGACGTTAAGGAGGAATAATAGCATAGGAGAAACCATATGGTACCGTGGTGACTGTAGTTAAAGAAAATAAATTATCAGACCTGATTAAAAAACCAGGGCGGGCCGTGGACCGGACACACCGTTGGAGAAAGAAATTTATCAGGTAAACATAAATTCTGTTTTCTCCAACATAGGTGTGTCCGGTCCACGGCGTCATCCTTACTTGTGGGAACCAATACCAAAGCTTTAGGACACGGATGAAGGGAGGGAGCAAATCAGGTCACCTAAATGGAAGGCACCACGGCTTGCAAAACCTTTCTCCCAAAAATAGCCTCAGAAGAAGCAAAAGTATCAAACTTGTAAAATTTGGTAAAAGTGTGCAGTGAAGACCAAGTCGCTGCCCTACATATCTGATCAACAGAAGCCTCGTTCTTGAAGGCCCATGTGGAAGCCACAGCCCTAGTGGAATGAGCCGTGATTCTTTCGGGAGGCTGCCGTCCGGCAGTCTCGTAAGCCAATCTGATGATGCTTTTAATCCAAAAAGAGAGAGAGGTAGAAGTTGCTTTTTGACCTCTCCTTTTACCTGAATAAACAACAAACAAGGAAGATGTTTGTCTAAAATCCTTTGTAGCATCTAAATAGAATTTTAGAGCGCGAACAACATCCAAATTGTGCAACAAGCGTTCCTTCTTTGAAACTGGTTTCGGACACAGAGAAGGTACGATAATCTCCTGGTTAATGTTTTTGTTAGAAACAACTTTTGGAAGAAAACCAGGTTTAGTACGTAAAACCACCTTATCTGCATGGAACACCAGATAAGGAGGAGAACACTGCAGAGCAGATAATTCTGAAACTCTTCTAGCAGAAGAAATTGCAACTAAAAACAAAACTTTCCAAGATAATAACTTAATATCAACGGAATGTAAGGGTTCAAACGGAACCCCCTGAAGAACTGAAAGAACTAAATTGAGACTCCAAGGAGGAGTCAAAGGTTTGTAAACAGGCTTGATTCTAACCAGAGCCTGAACAAAGGCTTGAACATCTGGCACAGCTGCCAGTTTTTTGTGAAGTAACACCGACAAGGCAGAAATCTGTCCCTTCAGGGAACTTGCCGATAATCCTTTTTCCAATCCTTCTTGAAGGAAGGATAGAATCCTAGGAATCTTAACCTTGTCCCAAGGGAATCCTTTAGATTCACACCAACAGATATATTTTTCCAAATTTTGTGGTAAATCTTTCTAGTTACAGGCTTTCTGGCCTGAACAAGAGTATCAATAACAGAATCTGAGAAACCTCGCTTCGATAAAATCAAGCGTTCAATCTCCAAGCAGTCAGCTGGAGTGAAACCAGATTCGGATGTTCGAACGGACCCTGAACAAGAAGGTCTCGTCTCAAAGGTAGCTTCCAAGGTGGAGCCGATGACATATTCACCAGATCTGCATACCAAGTCCTGCGTGGCCACGCAGGAGCTATCAAGATCACCGACGCCCTCTCCTGATTGATCCTGGCTACCAGCCTGGGGATGAGAGGAAACGGCGGGAACACATAAGCTAGTTTGAAGGTCCAAGGTGCTACTAGTGCATCCACTAGAGCCGCCTTGGGATCCCTGGATCTGGACCCGTAGCAAGGAACTTTGAAGTTCTGACGAGAGGCCATCAGATCCATGTCTGGAATGCCCCATAGTTGAGTGACTTGGGCAAAGATTTCCGGATGGAGTTCCCACTCCCCCGGATGCAATGTCTGACGACTCAGAAAATCCGCTTCCCAATTTTCCACTCCCGGGATGTGGATAGCAGACAGGTGGCAGGAGTGAGACTCCGCCCATAGAATAATCTTGGTCACTTCTTCCATCGCTAGGGAACTCCTTGTTCCCCCCTGATGGTTGATGTACGCAACAGTCGTCATGTTGTCTGATTGAAACCGTATGAACTTGGTCCTCGCTAGGTGAGGCCAAGCCTTGAGAGCATTGAATATCGCTCTCAGTTCCAGAATATTTATCGGTAGAAGAGATTCTTCCCGAGACCAAAGACCCTGAGCTTTCAGGGATCCCCAGACCGCGCCCCAGCCCATCAGACTGGCGTCGGTCGTGACAATGACCCACTCTGGTCTGCGGAATGTCATCCCTCGTGACAGGTTGTCCAGGGACAGCCACCAACGGAGTGAGTCTCTGGTCCTCTGATTTACTTGTATCTTTGGAGACAAGTCTGTATAGTCCCCATTCCACTGACTGAGCATGCACAGTTGTAATGGTCTTAGATGAATGCGCGCAAAAGGAACTATGTCCATTGCCGCTACCATCAACCCGATCACTTCCATGCACTGAGCTACGGAAGGAAGAGGAACGGAATGAAGTATTCGACAAGAGTCCAGAAGTTTTGTCTTTCTGGCCTCTGTTAGAAAAATCCTCATTTCTGAGGAGTCTATAATTGTTCCCAAGAAGGGAACCCTTGTCGACGGGGATAGAGAACTCTTTTCCACGTTCACTTTCCAGCCGTGCGATCTGAGAAAGGCCAGGACGATGTCCGTGTGAGCCTTTGCTCGAGGGAGGGACGACGCTTGAATCAGAATGTCGTCCAGGTAAGGTACTACTGCAATGCCCCTTGGTCTTAGCACCGCTAGAAGGGACCCTAGTACCTTTGTGAAAATCCTTGGAGCAGTGGCTAATCCGAAAGGAAGCGCCACGAACTGGTAATGTTTGTCCAGGAATGCAAACCTTAGGAACCGATGATGTTCCTTGTGGATAGGAATATGTAGATACGCATCCTTTAAATCCACCGTGGTCATGAATTGACCTTCCTGGATGGAAGGAAGGATAGTTCGAATGGTTTCCATCTTGAACGATGGGACCTTGAGAAATTTGTTTAAGATCTTGAGATCTAGGATTGGTCTGAACGTTCCCTCTTTTTTGGGAACTATGAACAGATTGGAGTAGAACCCCATCCCTTGTTCTCTCAATGGAACAGGATGAATCACTCCCATTTTTAACAGGTCTTCTACACAATGTAAGAACGCCTGTCTTTTTATGTGGTCTGAAGACAACTGAGATCTGTGGAACCTCCCCCTTGGGGGAAGTCCCTTGAATTCCAGAAGATAACCCTGGGAGACTATTTCTAGCGCCCAAGGATCCAGAACATCTCTTGCCCAAGCCTGAGCGAAGAGAGAGAGTCTGCCCCCCACCAGATCCGGTCCCGGATCGGGGGCCGATATTTCATGCTGTCTTGGTAGCAGTGGCAGGTTTCTTTGCCTGCTTTCCCTTGTTCCAGCCTTGCATTGGTCTCCAAGCTGGCTTGGCCTGAGAAGTATTACCCTCTTGCTTAGAGGACGTAGCACCTTGGGCTGGTCCGTTTTTACGAAAGGGACGAAAATTAGGTCTATTTTTTGCCTTGAAAGGCCGATCCTGAGGAAGGGCATGGCCCTTACCCCCAGTGATATCAGAGATAATCTCTTTCAAGTCAGGACCAAACAGCGTTTTCCCCTTGAAAGGAATGTTTAGTAGCTTGTTCTTGGAAGACGCATCAGCCGACCAAGATTTCAACCAAAGCGCTCTGCGCGCCACAATAGCAAACCCAGAATTCTTAGCCGCTAACTTAGCCAATTGCAAAGAGGCGTCTAGAGTGAAAGAATTAGCCAATTTGAGAGCATTGACTCTGTCCATAATCTCCTCATAAGGAGGAGAGTCACTATCGAGCACCTTAATCAGTTCATCAAACCAGAAATATGCGGCTGTAGTGACAGGGACAATGCATGAAATGGGTTGTAGAAGGTAACCCTGCTGAACAAACATCTTTTTAAGCAAACCTTCTAATTTTTTATCCATAGGATCTTTGAAAGCACAACTATCCTCTATGGGAATAGTGGTGCGTTTGTTTAAAGTAGAAACCGCTCCCTCGACCTTGGGGACTGACTGCCATAAGTCCTTTCTGGGGTCGACCATAGGAAACAATTTTTTAAAAATGGGGGGAGGGACGAAAGGAATACCGGGCCTTTCCCATTCTTTATTAACAATGTCCGCCACCCGCTTGGGTATAGGAAAAGCTTCTGGGAGCCCCGGCACCTCTAGGAACTTGTCCATTTTACATAGTTTCTCTGGGATGACCAAATTTTCACAATCATCCAGAGTGGATAATACCTCCTTAAGCAAAATGCGGAGATGTTCCAATTTAAATTTAAAAGTAATCACATCAGATTCAGCCTGCTGAGAAATGTTCCCTAAATCAGTAATTTCTCCCTCAGACAAAACCTCCCTGGCCCCCTCAGATTGGGTTAGGGGCCCTTCAGAGATATTAATATCAGCGTCGTCGTGCTCTTCAGTAACTAAAACAGAGCAGCCACGCTTACGCTGACAAGGGTTCATTTTGGCTAAAATGTTTTTGACAGAATTATCCATTACAGCCGTTAATTGTTGCATAGTAAGGAGTATTGGCGCGCTAGATGTACTAGGGGCCTCCTGAGTGGGCAAGACTCGTGTAGACGAAGGAGGGAATGATGCAGTACCATGCTTACTCCCCTCACTTGAGGAATCATCTTGGGCATCATTGTCATTATCACATAAATCACATTTATTTAAATGAATAGGAATTCTGGCTTCCCCACATTCAGAACACAGTCTATCTGGTAGTTCAGACATGTTAAACAGGCATAAACTTGATAAGAAAGTACAAAAAACGTTTTGAAATAAAACCGTTACTGTCACTTTAAATTTTAAACTGAACACACTTTATTACTGCAATTGCGAAAAAACATGAAGGAATTGTTCAAAATTCACCAAACTTTCACCACAGTGTCTTAAAGCCTTGAAAATATTGCACACCAATTTTGGAAGCTTTAACCCTTAAAATAACGGAACCGGAGCCGTTTTAAGCTTTAACCCCTTTACAGTCCCTGGTATCTGCTTTGCTGAGACCCAACCAAACTCAAAGGGGAATACGATACCAAATGATGCCTTCAGAAGTCTTTTATAAGTATCAGAGCTCCTCTCACATGCGACTGCATGCCATGCCTCTCAAAAACAAGTGCGCAACACCGGCGCGAAAATGAGACTCTGCCTATGCTTTGGGAAAGCCCCTAAAGAATAAGGTGTCTAAAACAGTGCCTGCCGATATTATTATATCAAAATACCCAGAATAAATGATTCCTCAAGGCTAAATAAGTGTTAATATCAATCGATTTAGCCCAAAAAATGTCTACAGTCTAAATAAGCCCTTGTGAAGCCCTTATTTACAATCGTAATAAACATGGCTTACCGGATCCCATAGGGAAAATGACAGCTTCCAGCATTACATCGTCTTGTTAGAATGTGTCATACCTCAAGCAGCAAAGGACTGCAAACTGTTCCCCCAACTGAAGTTAATTGCTCTCAACAGTCCTGTGTGGAACAGCCATGGATTTTAGTTACGGTTGCTAAAATCATTTTCCTCATACAAACAGAATTCTTCATCTCTTTTCTGTTTCTGAGTAAATAGTACGTACCAGCACTATTTGAAAATAACAAACTCTTGATTGAATAATGAAAAACTACAGTTAAACACTAAAAAACTCTAAGCCATCTCCGTGGAGATGTTGCCTGTACAACGGCAAAGAGAATGACTGGGGTAGGCGGAGCCTAGGAGGGATCATGTGACCAGCTTTGCTGGGCTCTTTGCCATTTCCTGTTGGGGAAGAGAATATCCCACAAGTAAGGATGACGCCGTGGACCGGACACACCTATGTTGGAGAAATGGGTATATTCGCCTCCAGATTCTTACTCTCATAAACCTTATTAGTCAGCGTACATCTGTTAATAATCACACACAAAGATAAAAAAGATGCTAGAGTGGGCAATTAGGGGTGGGAATAATCACTTCCACCACTATAAATTCTGCAGCCTCTACTACATTGCATCTTAGGATAAAAATGGAAAAAATAAGGGCTAGTGGACCCGGTGTGCGTGTTTGGTCACTAATGTAACAATAGGATACAGCAAATAGCAGGATATTAGGGGTTAAACCACACTAGACACTCGTATTCACACTAGGTGTCAAACAGGCTATGCGCTTGAGGGCGTCCTCCTACCTGCGTACTGCTTTGATTGAACAAAGTCAGCCGATTTCTAGCTAGTATCCCTAAGTTGTAAAATAAATCAGACACCATATATACACAGCATTCACAATCCTAACTCATGCGTTTAAATAAAGGCTCAAATAAGTCTATATGTTAGCCCAGTTTTTCTCAGCGGCTCAGTATCTTATACATGTAGTTAATACAGTGTATTTGTATATGTGATTACGATGTAGTAATATAATCAGTGTGTGCTACAAAGTAAACTTGGTTAATCACCAAAGACCGGCTTTATTTGAAGCCCAACATAGTATCAAAAGGTTTTAGCATAAAAGTTCCTATAGCGGTATTAGGGGAGAACCGCTGTGAATGCTCTGTGTTAGTGTATTCGGATCACGCTCAACACCAGGCCACGCCCACCGACGCGTTTCCGTCACATGAAGGTGACTTCGTCAGGGCATAGGGCCAGCCCAGGGTTAGGTTGCACTCTTTATTCATGATCGTTGTCATGGCAACGTTAATATTATTTACTCCGAGTAATGCGGAAGTGTAATACCGCAATGGCCTATACTATTTTTATCGATAGGAATAATCAGTACGAATGGATGATTGCTTCAAAATATGCCAACTGGATATTTAAACGGCTCAATTGCGGCACTCGTATGGAGTATTTGTAATGTTATCTATACATGCACTGGGTAACTTATTAATATTGGCAATATGTTGCTTATTGCACATTAACATGTATCGATCCTTATTCACTATGTAGCTTCTTATATTTACATATGACAAGGTTAATATATGTAAACATTAGGGTACAACTCACATAAATGCTTGGTAAAAATCGAAAATATTGATTGGGATTATCAAAAGGAAAAAAAGAGGAAAAAAGAGTGTAAGTGTGGAATTGGCCATAGATACGTAGTAAACCACAGATATTATCAATCACGACTCTCCATCAATCAGATATTTCAAAACACTCATACCGGAATGAATGCTCATGTCTCAGAGAAATCTTTGACATTTTCATCTGTATAGAATTAGCAGAATTTCTAAATTGTATTTAGACAGTACTAGTACCACCGTAGTTATCAGTCAAAACTAACCATCTATAAGGTATAATAGACACTCTTATCAGAATGATTGCTGGTATCACTCACAACGATCATCAATAGTTGTACTAGATAAGGTTTGCAAGTTTTTAACATTATGTTTTAATCTTCCAGTCCCTGATGATATTAATTATTATTCAGTATATGAAAACTTTTCTCATCTATGTTATCTCCTACTCAATAACTGACAGGTCTAACACCACAAATATAGTGTCATCATTTTAGGAAAATTCAAAATTAATCAGGTGAATCGTCCGCACTTGTAATTGTATGTGACAATAGACACAGTCCTGAATTCACTGTTTTAGACGGAATAGATTATATTCAACCCATCATACCCACTGATTCTGGATTAAGCTTTATTATATGTTATGCTGACCAACTGATTAGATTCCAAAATTAACTTCTGAGTCTGGTATATCTGTAGAGCGCATATCTATGACAGACCCACTCCCAAGTCTCTTGATGTTTTGCCACATTTTATAAGAAGCATTTGTATGATATTGCTTCATTCAGGCCCCTAGGTGCAGTGATTTTGTAATTCATGACTCCATCTGCATTCTTTCTGTAGTAACATCCTTGTGATATCACCCCGTCTTCCTTTAAGTTTTATTTGCTCAATTGCAAAAAAATAAATTTCATATTTATGTCCCTGATGTGCATTCATGTGTTGTGCAACCGGTACATTTCTATTCCATTTTATGTCGCCAATATGTTCCAGTACCCTGGTGCGTAGTTCCCTTGATGTTTCACCCACATAGATTCTAGGACATTTGCACATCGCAATATAGATCACTCGTTTTGATCGGCAGTTCAAAAAATCTTTGATTTCATACCTTTTGTCTGTATTTGGATGTACGAAGATTTTTGTAGGGGTCATGTTTTTACAGGCTTGACATCTCCCACATTTATGGAAGCCTTTAGTTTCTCTTAGCCAAGTTCTTGGTTGTTCTCTAGAGATTACCTCTCTCAAGTCTTCATCCTCTTGAATTACGTGCCAATGTCTTTGAATTATGTTTTTGATACAAACGTTTTTGTCATCATAGGTCCCTATTATTCTTATAGAGTTTAACTCATTTATTTGTGGTTCCTTCACCTTGTTTGTATTGTTTGTCTTATTTAAGAGTGAAACTCTGTCTAGAGATTTGGCTCTTTGATATGCCTTCTTCAGACATCTGCCTGGATACCCCCTCTCTTTGAATCTTCTTCGTAGTTCTCTGGCCTCTGCGTCAAAGTCAGATTCTGTACTGCAATTTCGTCTAGCTCTCAGGTACTGGCCAAATGGAATGCCCATTTTTTGTTTCTTTGGGTGAAAACTGTCCCATTGCAGAAGACTATTCGTGGATGTCTCCTTTCTGTAAAGTTTAGTATTCAGGGTACCATAATATTCTTTACTGATTTCCAGATCCAGGAATGAAACTTGCGTAGAGTTAATTGTAGAGGTGGACTGGAAGATTAAAGGGACTGGAAGGGACTTCAGGGACTGGAAGATTAAAACATAATGTTAAAAATTTGCAAACCTTATCTAGTACAACTATTGATGATCGTTGTGAGTGATACCAGCAATCATTCAAGCAATCATGATACCAGCAATCATGATAAGAGTGTCTATTATACCTTACTGATGGTTAGTTATGACTGATAACTATGGTGGTACTAATACTGTCTAAATACAGTTTAGAAATTCTGCCAACTCTATACAAATGAAAATGTCAAAGATTTCTCTGAGAGACATGAGCATTCATTCCGGTATGAGTGTTTTGAAATATCTGAGTGATGGACAGTCGTGATTGATAATATCTGTGGTTTACTACGTATCTATGGCCAATTCCACACTTACACTCTTTTTTTCCTTTTGATAATCCCAGTCAATATTTTCGATTTTTACCAAGCATTTATGTGAGTTGTGCCCTAATGTTTACATATATTAACCTTGTCATATGTAAATATAAGAAACTACATAGTGAATAAGGATCGATACATGTTAATGTGCAATAAGCAACATATTGCCAATATTAAAAACAGTTACCTAGTGCATGTATAGATAGCATTACAAATACTCCATACGAGTGCCGCAATTGAGCCGTTTAAATATCCAGTTGGCATATTTTGAAGCAATCATCCATTCGTACTGATTATTCCTATCGATAAAAATAGTATAGGCCATTGCGGTATTACACTTCCGCATAACTCTGAGTAAATAATATTAACGTTGCCATGACAACGATCATGAATAAAGAGTGCAACCTAACGCTGGGCTGGCCCTATGCCCTGACGAAGTCACGTTCATGTGACGGAAACGCGTCGGTGGGCGTGGCCTGGTGTTGAGCGTGATCCGAATACACTAACACAGAGCATTCACAGCGGTTCTCTCCTAATACCGCTATAGAAACTTTTATGCTAAAACCTTTTGATACTATATTGGGCTTCAAATAAAGCGCAGGCAAAGAGAATGACTGGGGGGTGGAGTTAGGGGAGGAGCTATATAGACAGCTCTGCTGTGGGTGCTCTCTTTGCCACTTCCTGTTGGGAAGGAGAATATCCCACAAGTATTGAATGAATCCGTGGACTCGATACATCTTGAAAAAAATATAACCCACATATTTTTACTTCTCTTGATAGTGTTATTATGAATGCATGAAAACACAATTTAGGTATAATTTATGAGGCAACTTATTGCATGAGTCTCCCTGCATTGGTACTCTTCTGTCTATTCAGATATCTGAAAATAAAAGAAGCTGTATTTTTCTGAGATCTTGGAACACATTTTAAATCTACCAATGCAGCTAATATTCAATTCACTTCATATTTAATATTATACAGACAGACAATCTCTCAGACTTATCTATTATATTTAAACCATACTGAGGTATAAATTAAACATTTCTGCAGCTTAAAGATATTTTATATTTAAAATTGAACGTTAAGCCCCAGTACCCATTCAATTTCCAGTTTCTCTTTCAGACATCATTTTGTGTATTGGGACTTGAAAGGACCTTGTGATCTTCCAGATTGATTATCACATGTGCCTGTTAACTTACAATTTTATGGGATTCTACTGGCTTCAAAGGTCAGTTTTTAGAATTGTGTCTGTCACCCCAGGGGGCATCCTGAACTAGGTCAGTATCAGGGCAATTGTTTAAGTCATAGATTTTGATCTGAGCAAATGTATTGAACAAAGGTGTAATTTAGCATAGTGAGTGGGGAGAGGGGTCTGAGCTGAACTCTGATGTGTAATCAGCAAGACATCCAATTTCTGACCTCAGATTTGCAATACACAGAATGTATCCAGCAATGGAATTAATAAGATAAAATAAGTATTGTGTGTATATATATATATATATATATATATATATATATATGTATTATCCAATGACATTCACAGATACCCTGACAAGCCCTGGTGAAATGAGCTATAATCCTCTCAGGAGGCTGATGGCCCGCTGTCTCATAAGCTAAGGGCATAATACTCCTCAACCATAAGGACAATGAATCCCTACTTAATAGGGGCTTATCCTTTGTTCCCAGCCGCAACCTAGGTGAATTGGAAGTTATGATTGATATGCACAAGATCCAGAGAACTTTAAAAATCAAATAATACTTCAAATCTAATATTGGTACCCAAACACAGGGGTTTAAAATTACCAAGAAAGATAACTTATTTGACCCAGTGAACTACAGTGCAGGGACCAAGACCTACATCAGAATAGTTCAAAATGAACTATGTGAAATAAACAGAAATGTTAAATGGAAAGACAATCTCAGAAGAAGTGAGAGAGAAGCCATTAAAACCCTGAGAAATGATACATCTTTGATCATCCGCCCGGCGGATAAAGGGGGAGTGATTGTATTGCTAGACTATGACTACTATAGACAGGATATTATGAAACAACTAAGTGATCAGAACACCTACCAGAAAGTATACTTTGATCCTACATTCAAGTTTAAGGAACAATTAGATACCTTGATTAAGTTTAAGTTTGAGCAAGGTTTTCTGACTGATAAACTGAGGGATTTTATGATCGCCAGATTCCCTAAGATCCCAATTTTGTATACAATTCCAAAAGTACATAAATCCCTTGATGAACCCCCAGGTCGCCCTATTATATCAGCCAGGGAATCCATCCTTCAACCAGTGGCTCAATTCCTTGATTATTTACTGCAGCCTGTTGTTAAAGTTGATAGAGCTTATCTACCTGACACCAATGATTTATTACGTACACTGAAGCAGACCAGTGTCATGGAGGATGATATATTGGTTTCACTTGATGTGAATAACCTTTATACAATCATCCCCCATGACTGGGCTGACGGCTGTTAGAGAAACTCTCATGATGACAGACAAATACATAGGCCCACCCATTGAATTTGTTTTACAACTTTTGGAATTTTGTTTGAAGAAAAACTACTTCAAATTTGAAAGGTCTTTTTTTCTTCAAACATCGGGCACGGCTATGGGGTCGAATGTGGCCCCAGCCTATGCCAATATGTACATGGTGAGTTTCAAGAGAGAATACCTTTGGTCCAGGAATGTATCTCCTATAATTTTTTATAGGAGATACATTGATGATATTCTATTGGTATGGAGGGGTAGTGAGGACAGTTTACATGACTGGTTTACACAATTTAATTCCACACCTACTACGGTTAGGTTCAAAATGAATTACAACAGGACTTCCATTCAATTTCTTGACCTACCAATCACTAAACAACAGGATAGGTTAGAAACCACATTATATACAAAGCCTACAGACCGTAATTGTCTCCTTAGGGCTGAAAGTTGCCATCCCCCATCACTTACACAGGGGATTGTTAAGTCACAGATGATCCGTACAATTAGAAATAACTCAAACACTTCTTTATGGGTCTCACAATTAGTGGGCATGAAACAAAAATTCCTAAATAGGGGATACAAACCCAAAATTGTTGACCCTATTTTTGAAAAAATGAAGGGACTCACACAAGATGATGTTCTTCAAAGACAAAACCTTAAGAAAGATGAAATACAAAAAGTAATCATGACCACTACATTTGCACCTATTACAGCGCAGTTGGGCCAAATAGCGAAGAAACATTGGAACATTCTCCACTCAGATCCTAAACTTACATTTGCTAGAAACAACCATTCCTATGGTGGGATATAAACGTAATGCTAACATCCGGGACCTGGTGGTCCGTACTGACCCTATTAAGTCCTATGAAACTGCATCCACAACTAACATCAAATGCTGTTATCGATGCCCTAACTGTACCACATGTAATGGCCTTATTGCCACTAAGAAGTTTAACCACCCACACAACAATAAGAAATACAACATTTTATTTTCCATCACATGTACTACGGAGTATGTGGTATATATGCTGTTTTGTCCATGTGGGAAACATTACATTGGCAAGACCCAAGGGACACTGCTGGAACGTATGGCAAATCACAGGATGGCAATGAGGCAAGCTATAGAGAAGGGGCATTCGGACCAACCGGTCGCACGCCATTGGATGGAAGCAAAACATCTTGTAGCATCCCTGCGAGTAATCTTAATTGACCATGTGCCGAAACCCACAAGGGGTGGGAACAGAAACAAGATGCTCCTCAGAAGAGAAGCGGAATGGCTTCTCAGATTGGACACTGTTGTTCCAAAGGGACTAAACTGTATGCCAGATTTGGGTAGTCTAATATGAATTGTGGTCAAGTGTGTAATGGGTACCTCGATGTCTTGACACCAGGTATGTGCATTTTTACATCCAATTGGGGATTCACCACAGAGTTCTATTGACCCTGGGTGAACCCCTTCAATACGGTATAGGTATATAGCTGTTGCTATCAATCCCTTTGTATACCCTTGTTGTTTACACGCACACATATCCAATCTGTATTTGTAGTAAATACTCTAGACACCCTTAGGCCCTTTATCTTTCATGGGGTATCTAATGGCCCCTGTAACAACTGATGTTCAAACTAATTTTAACTGTTCAAACAGTTTATAACAAGGTATCAGAATCCAAGTACGCAGTAATTTAAAGCAATGTGAGTCCATATGCCTACAATAGTTTACTACTCCACTTACAGCTTATTCCCTCATAGTGGGGGCTGTGTTATGTTCATAGCCAGTTTATATGTATTTAAATTCATTAATATGCTATTTAACTTTTCTAACATTTCTTTTCAATACGTTCTGCACTTTTACTTTCACATTGTCTCAATATTTGAGTGGTAATCACCTAGTTCATTCTTATAAATTACAAGTGGATATGGTGCATTTCGTTTTATTTGTAACTGTACAATCCTGTACCATTATTGTGCAATTTGTGCCCCCCTTCCGGTCTCGGACATCAGTAGTGCACACATACAGGTTTACACTTCTTTGCCCCACTTCCGGTTTTGAGTGATGATGTCACTTCCGGAATAACGGTGGTTACTCAAACTGCACAGTGAAGGTATTATGTGTGTATAACTTGTATTTTGTCTCATAATATGGGCACTGCTAGATTCGTTTAATGGTATAGTTCATAGATTTAGGATTGATTTTGTTAGGGTTGTTTTTCTATTATGCCGGACCGGAAGTGTTTGATTTTAGCACTTCCGGTTTGGCGATTTTCACACTGTATTTTGAATTTTGGCGCTCAGCACTGGGGGAGCTAATTACCTGATTATTTGATTGTTTGCATTATTTATGAGGATGCTGTGCATCAGTTTTGTGTTCTAAAGATGGGGAAGAATGTCCCCGAAACGTTAAAATAAATCTGTCTACATTTTTAAAATCCTGGGTCTTCACTGTTCATTGTGCAGTGTATGTGTATGTATATATATATATAATAAGGACAATGAAGTCGCAGTGGCCTTCTGGCCCTTCCGCTTGCCAGCATAGAGAATGAACAAAGATGAGGATTGCCTGAAGTCCTTGGTAGCTTGAAAGTAAAATTTTAAAGCACAAACCACATCTAAGTTGTGGAGTAACTGTTACTTAGGAGAGGAAAGATTAGGACAAAAAGAAGGAACAACAATTTCTTGATTGATGTTGCGACCTGAGACCACTTTGGGTATAAAAACCTAACTTAGTACATATACAGCCTCAATAGCATGGAACACAAGGTAAGGTGGGTCACATTGTAATGCAGAAATCTCAGAGACTCTGCAAGCAGAAGCAATAGCCAAAAAAAACAGAACTTTCCAGGACAAAAGCTTGAGATCAAAAGTATGCATGGGCTCAAACGGAGCCTGCTGCAAAACTCTAAGAACAAGGTTGAGGCTGCAAGGAGGAGCAAAACTTCTGAACACTGGTCTGATTCTGACCAGGGCCTTAATAAAAGGCTGTACATCTGGGAGATTAGCTAATCACCTATGCAGCAAAACGGAAAGGGACGATATCTGACCTTTCAGAGAGCTAGCGCATAAGCCCTTCTCCAATCCATCTTGGAGAAAGGATAAAAGAACCAAAACCTTCACCTTGTGCCATGGAACACCATGTTCCTCACACTAATGAAGATAAGTCCGCCAAACTTTGTGGTAAATGCACCTAGTAACTGGCTTCTGAGCCTGGATTAAGGTATATATGACTTTATCCGAGAAACCTCTCTTGGCTAAGAATAGACGTTCAAGAGCCACGCAGTCAAACGTAGAGAGTCTAGATTCTGCTGAAGGAACGGCCCCTGCGATTCTAGATTCTGCTGAAGGAACGGCCCCTGCATTAGAATGTCCTTCCGATAAGGTAACCTCCAGGGATGGGAGGAGGACATCTTCACTAGATTTGCAAACCATGTCCTTCGTGGCCACGAAGGAGCTATTAGAATCACTCTGGCCCAATCCTGTTTGATGCAAACCACTAGTCAAGGAATAAGAGCCAATGGAGGAAAAATATATATGAGTCTGAACCTCCAAGGAAGTGCGTCTACCAACTCTGCTTGAGGATCTCGACCCCTACCTGGGTAGCTTGGCATTGAGACGAAAGGCCATGAGATCTATTTCCGGCAACCCCCACCTGAGGGTTATTTCTGAAAACACCTAGGGGTGGAGGGACCACTCCCCCGGGTGAAAAGATTGTCTGCTGAGGAAATCCGCTTCCCAGTTATCCTCCCCCGGAATGTGGATCGCTGAGAGGCAGCAGTTATGAACCTCCGCCCATTGAAGTATTTGGGACACTTTGTTCATCGCTAAGGAACTTCTTGTTCCTCCCTGATTGATATAAGTGACCAAGGTAATATAGTCCAATTGAAATCTGATATACCGAGCAGAACTGAAGTGGGGCCATGCCCTTAGAGCAGGGTGAGCAAGACTGTGATCGCGGTCTACCAGTGGACCGCAAGTGAATTTTGATGTGACCGCCTGTAAGATTCTAAAAGTCTGCATAATAAGAGAAACATTTCTCATACATCTACGGCGTTGAGGCTCTTCACTCAATCTAGAATTCTAGATAGAATTTAGATTCTGAGTGAAGAGCCTCCCCACCATAGATGTGTCAGAAATCTCTCTCTTATGACTGAGTCTATGACGGAGGTATGGGCACTGAACTTCAGCATGCATGACTCGGCTGTAGCTGAACTCACTACCCCAGCTTTGTTTACAGGAGTTGCCCCGTAATCAACCTGACATGGCGTCCAGACAATAAAATTACTTTGTAGAATGAGTCTCTAGCCGTCTTAACATAGATATTGACGGCAGATAAGAGCCATAGGCCCAGCAAGTCTGCCCGACCTTACCTAACAGTATAAACTTATCTAGTCCTGTTCCTCGTCTGTAACAGTCAGTAAAGTGTCATTGAGTCTGTAATTAACATTTGGATTTTTCTTCCCTAAATGCATTATTTTACACTTTGCTGTGTTAAACTTTAGACCCCAGTCATTTGTCCAATCCTCCAATTGTTGTATATCACTTCTCATTTTGTCTACCCCCCCTGGAACATCCACTCTGTTGCAAATTTTTGTATCATCTGCAAAGAGACATACTTTCCCCTGTAGCCCTTTGCTGATATCGCAGATAAATATGTTAAACAAAACAGGCCCCAGAACTGACCCCTGAGGAACACCACTAGTAACAGCCCCCTCTGCTGAATGAACTCCATTTACTAAGACACTTTGTTTTCTGTCCTTAAGCCAGCATTCCACCCAGTTCACAATTTTTGAATCTAGACCAAGGAGATATAGTTTGTGAATAAGTTTATTGTGTGGGACGGTGTCAAATGCTTTGCTGAAATCTAGATATGCTACATCAACTGCTCCTCCCTTGTCTAATACTTTTGTTACATAATCAAAGAAGTCAATTAGATTAGTCTGACATGATCTCCCTGAAGTAAAACCATGCTGATTTTGGTCCTCTAAATTGTTTGTCTTTATGTAAGTCATAATTCTTTCTTTTAAGAGGCTTTCCATTAATTTCCCTACTACTGAAGTTAAACTAACTGGCCTGTAGTTGCCAGATTCTTCTCTACTGCCCTTTTTATGAAGGGGTATTACATTTGCTGGGAGCAGTAGCTAAGCCAGATGGAAGTGCTATGAACTGGAAGTGTTGGTCCAGAAATGCAAACCTCAGGAACTTGAAGTGGTCCCTGTGGATCGGGACTTAAAGATATGCATCCTTTAGGTCTATCATACTCATTAACTGTCCCTTCTGAATCAAGTGAAGAATGGACCTGATAGTCTCCATATTGAAGGATGGAACCCTGAGAAATTTGTGCAAACATTTCAAGTCTAGGATTGGATGGAAGAGGTTAGAATAAAAACCTAGACCCCTTTGAGAGGCAGGCAAAGGAACTACTACTACTAAGAAGGAAATATCCAGAACGCAATCTAGGAAGGCTGCTCTTTTTCTGGCATTAAAGACAGTCTTAAAAAGGAAAAAGCTGCCTCTGGGAGAATGAAATTTGAATCTTATCTTGTATCCCTGGGAGACAACGTCTAAAACCCAAGGATCCGGAACATCTTGATTGTAAGACTACTTATCATAAGCAGGCACAGTACACAGATAAGGTTGCTTGACGGTTCCAGCATGACGTAAAGAGAGAGATCTCGCAGTAAGTAAAGACAGAGCGTGGCAGTATTTGTTAAAGAGCACGGCTGATTTTTAAAGCTGTATTATTTGCGTCAAAAATACAATTTTCAGCCAGCAGGTCTTATTTGTGTCAAAAAACATAATTTATGCTTACCTGATAAATTCCTTTCTTCTGTTGTGTGATCAGTCCACGGGTCATCATTACTTCTGGGATATTATCTGCTCCCCTACAGGAAGTGCAAGAGGATTCACCCAGCAGAGTTGCTATATAGCTCCTCCCCTCTACGTCACCTCCAGTCATTCGACCAAAGACCAACGAGAAAGGAGAAGCCAAGGGTGTAGTGGTGACTGAATTATAATTTAAAAAATATTTACCTGCCTTAAAAAACAGGGCGGGCCGTGGACTGATCACACAACAGAAGAAAGGAATTTATCAGGTAAGCATAAATTATGTTTTCTTCTGTTATGTGTGATCAGTCCACGGGTCATCATTACTTCTGGGATACCAATACCAAAGCAAAAGTACACGGATGACGGGAGGGATAGGCAGGCTCATTATACAGAAGGAACCACTGCCTGAAGAACCTTTCTCCCAAAAATAGCCTCCGAAGAAGCAAAAGTGTCAAATTTGTAAAATTTGGAAAAAGTATGAAGCGAAGACCAAGTTGCAGCCTTGCAAATCTGTTCAACAGAGGCCTCATTCTTAAAGGCCCAAGTGGAAGCCACAGCTCTAGTGGAATGAGCTGTAATTCTTTCAGGAGGCTGCTGTCCAGCAGTCTCATAGGCTAAACGTATTATGCTACGAAGCCAAAAAGAGAGAGAGGTAGCAGAAGCTTTTTGACCTCTCCTCTGCCCAGAATAAACGACAAACAGGGAAGAAGTTTGGCGAAAATCTTTAGTTGCCTGCAAGTAGAACTTGAGGGCACGAACTACATCCAGATTGTGTAGAAGACGTTCCTTCTTAGAAGAAGGATTTGGACACAAGGATGGAACAACAATCTCTTGATTGATATTCCTGTTAGAGACAACCTTAGGTAAGAAACCAGGTTTAGTACGCAGAACTACCTTGTCTGAGTGAAAGATCAGATAAGGAGAATCACAATGTAGGGCTGATAACTCAGAGACTCTTCGAGCCGAGGAAATAGCCATTAAAAATAGAACTTTCCAAGATAACAATTTTATATCAATGGAATGAAGGGGTTCAAACGGAACACCCTGTAAAACGTTAAGAACTAAGTTTAAACTCCATGGCGGAGCAACAGCTTTAAACACAGGCTTGATCCTAGCTAAAGCCTGACAAAAGGCCTGGATGTCTGAATTTTCTGACAGACGCCTGTGTAACAAGATGGACAGAGCTGAGATCTGTCCCTTTAATGAGCTAGCCGATAAACCCTTTTCTAAACCTTCTTGTAGAAAAGACAATATCCTAGGAATCCTAACCTTACTCCAGGAGTAATCTTTGGATTCACACCAGTATAGGTATTTACGCCATATTTTATGGTAAATCTTTCTGGTAACAGGCTTCCTAGCCTGTATCAGGGTATCAATAACCGACTCAGAAAAACCACGTTTTGATAAAATCAAGCGTTCAATTTCCAAGCAGTCAGCTTCAGAGAAGCTAGACTTTGATGTTTGAATGGACCCTGAATCAGAAGGTCCTGTCTTAGAGGTAGAGACCAAGGCGGACAGGATGACATGTCCACTAGATCTGCATACCAAGTCCTGCGCGGCCATGCAGGCGCTATTAGAATCACTGATGCTGTCTCCTGTTTGATCTTGGCAATCAATCGAGGAAGCAGCGGGAAGGGTGGAAACACATAAGCCATCCTGAAGTTCCAAGGTGCTGTCAAAGCATCTATCAGAACCGCTCCCGGATCCCTGGATCTGGATCCGTAGCGAGGAAGTTTGGCGTTCTGGCGAGACGCCATGAGATCTATCTCTGGTTTGCCCCAACGTCGAAGTATTTGGGCAAAGACCTCCGGATGAAGTTCCCACTCCCCCGGATGAAGAGTCTGACGACTCAAGAAATCCGCCTCCCAGTTCTCCACTCCCGGGATGTGGATTGCTGACAGGTGGCAAGAGTGAGACTCTGCCCAGCGAATTATCTTTGATACTTCTATCATTGCTAGGGAGCTTCTTGTCCCTCCCTGATGGTTGATGTAAGCCACAGTCGTGATGTTGTCCGACTGAAACCTGATGAACCCCCGAGTCTTTAACTGGGGCCAAGCTAGAAGGGCATTGAGAACTGCTCTCAATTCCAGAATGTTTATTGGCAGGAGACTTTCCTCCTGACTCCATAGTCCCTGAGCCTTCAGAGAATTCCAGACAGCGCCCCAACCTAGAAGGCTGGCGTCTGTTGTTACAATTGTCCAGTCCGGCCTGCTGAACGGCATCCCCCTGGACAGATGTGGCCGAGAAAGCCACCATAGAAGAGAGTTTCTGGTCTCTTGATCCAGATTCAGAGTGGGGGACAAATCTGAGTAATCCCCATTCCACTGACTCAGCATGCACAATTGCAGCGGTCTGAGATGTAGGCGTGCAAAGGGAACTATGTCCATTGCTGCTACCATTAAGCCGATCACCTCCATGCATTGAGCTACTGACGGGAGTTGAATGGAATGAAGGACACGGCATGCATTTAGAAGCTTTGTTAATCTGTCTTCTGTCAGATAAATCTTCATTTCTACAGAATCTATAAGAGTCCCCAAGAATGGAACTCTTGTGAGAGGCAAGAGAGAACTCTTCTTTTCGTTCACTTTCCATCCATGCGACCTTAGAAATGCCAGAACTAACTCTGTATGAGACTTGGCAGTTTGAAAGCTTGAAGCTTGTATCAGAATGTCGTCTAGGTACGGAGCTACCGAAATTCCTCGCGGTCTCAGAACCGCTAGAAGGGCACCCAGAACCTTTGTGAAGATTCTTGGAGCCGTAGCCAATCCGAATGGAAGGGCTACAAACTGGTAATGCCTGTCTAAGAAGGCAAACCTTAGATACCGGTAATGATCTTTGTGAATCGGTATGTGAAGGTAAGCATCCTTTAAATCCACTGTGGTCATGTACTGACCCTTTTGGATCATGGGTAAGATTGTCCGAATAGTTTCCATTTTGAACGATGGAACTCTTAGGAATTTGTTTAGGATCTTTAAATCCAAGATTGGCCTGAAAGTTCCCTCTTTTTTGGGAACCACAAACAGGTTTGAGTAAAACCCTTGTCCTTGTTCCGACCGCGGAACCGGATGGATCACTCCCATTAATAATAGATCTTGTACACAGCGTAGAAACGCGTCTTTCTTTATTTGGTTTGTTGACAACCTTGACAGATGAAATCTCCCTCTTGGGGGAGATAATTTGAAGTCTAGAAGGTATCCCTGAGATATGATCTCTAGCGCCCAGGGATCCTGGACATCTCTTGCCCAAGCCTGGGCGAAGAGAGAGAGTCTGCCCCCCACTAGATCCGGTCCCGGATCGGGGGCCCTCGGTTCATGCTGTCTTAGGGGCAGCAGCAGGTTTTCTGGCCTGCTTGCCCTTATTCCAGGACTGGTTAGGTTTCCAGCCTTGTCTGTAACGAGCAACAGCTCCTTCCTGTTTTGGTGCAGTGGAAGTTGATGCTGCACCTGCTTTGAAATTCCGAAAGGGACGAAAATTAGACTGTCTAGCCTTAGCTTTGGCTTTGTCTTGAGGCAGAGCGTGGCCCTTACCTCCTGTAATGTCAGCGATAATCTCTTTCAAACCGGGCCCAAATAAAGTTTGCCCCTTGAAAGGTATATTAAGTAATTTGGACTTAGAAGTTACATCAGCCGACCAGGATTTTAGCCACAGCGCCCTACGTGCCTGAATGGCGAATCCTGAAGTCTTAGCCGTAAGTTTGGTTAAATGTACTACGGCCTCCGAAATGAATGAATTAGCTAGTTTAAGGACTCTAAGCCTGTCCGTAATGTCGTCCAGCGTAGCGGAACTAAGGTTCTCTTCCAGAGACTCAATCCAAAATGCTGCCGCAGCCGTAATCGGCGCGATGCATGCAAGGGGTTGCAATATAAAACCTTGTTGAACAAACATTTTCTTAAGGTAACCCTCTAATTTTTTATCCATAGGATCTGAAAAAGCACAGCTATCCTCCACCGGGATAGTGGTGCGCTTAGCTAAAGTAGAAACTGCTCCCTCCACCTTAGGGACCGTTTGCCATAAGTCCCGTGTGGTGGCGTCTATTGGAAACATCTTCCTAAATATTGGAGGGGATGAGAACGGCACACCGGGTCTATCCCACTCCTTAGTAACAATTTCAGTTAATCTCTTAGGTATAGGAAAAACGTCAGTACTCGCCGGTACCGCAAAGTATTTATCCAACCTACACATTTTCTCTGGTATTGCAACAGTGTTACAATCGTTAAGAGCCGCTAAGACCTCCCCTAGTAATACACGGAGGTTTTCCAATTTAAATTTAAAATTTGAAATATCTGAATCCAATCTGCTTGGATCAGAACCGTCACCTACAGAATGAAGCTCTCCGTCCTCATGCTCTGCAAGCTGTGACGCAGTATCAGACATGGCCCTAGAATTATCAGCGCACTCTGTTCTCACCCCAGAGTGATCACGCTTGCCTCTTAGTTCTGGTAATTTAGCCAAAACTTCAGTCATAACAGTAGCCATATCTTGTAATGTTATCTGTAATGGCTGCCCAGATGTACTAGGCGCCATAATATCACGCACCTCCCGGGCGGGAGACGCAGGTACTGACACGTGAGGCGAGTTAGACGGCATAACTCTCCCCTCGCTGTTTGGTGAAATTTGTTCAATTTGTACAGATTGGCTTTTATTTAAAGTAGCATCAATACAGTTAGTACATAAATTTCTATTGGGCTCCACCTTGGCATTGGAACAAATGACACAGGTATCTTCCTCTGAATCAGACATGTTTAACACACTAGCAATAAACATGCAACTTGGTTACAATCTTAGTTAACAAAAACGTACTGTGCCTCAAAGAAGCACTAAACGATTAAATGACAGTTGAAATAATGAACTGAAAAACAGTTATAGCATCACTCTTTAAAAACAACACAACTTGTTAGCAAAGGTTTGTTCCCATTAGTAAAGTAACACTAATTAAATTTTAAACATAAAAATCATAGAGCAACGTTTTAAAACACAGTCACTACATAAGTCTCACAGCTCTGCTGAGAGAAACTACCTCCCTTCAAAGAAGTTTGAAGACCCCTGAGTTCTGTTAGAGATGAACCGGATCATGCAGAAAATACAAGAGTAACTGACTGGAAATTTTTGATGCGTAGCAAAGAGCGCCAAAAACGGCCCCTCCCCCTCACACACAGCAGTGAGAGAGAAACGAAACTGTCATAATCAAAACAAGTAAACTGCCAAGTGGAAAAATAATGCCCAAATATTTATTCACTCAGTACCTCAGAAATGCAAACGATTCTACATTCCAGCAAAAACGTTTAACATGAATTAAATACCTATTAAAAGGTTTAATGTATTTTTACAGAGTAATTCCGGTGAAATACCATCCCCAGAATACTGAAGTGTAGAGTATACATACATGTCATTATAACGGTATGGCAGGATTTTCTCATCAATTCCATTCAGAAAATAAAAACTGCTACATACCTCAATGCAGATTCAACTGCCCGCTGTCCCCTGATCTGAAGCTTTTACCTCCCTCAGATGGCCGAGAAACAGCAATATGATCTTAACTACTCCGGTTAAAATCATAAGAAAAACTCTGGTAGATTCTTCTTCAAACTCTGCCAGAGAAGTAATAACACGCTCCGGTGCTATTGTAAAATAACAAACTTTTGATTGAAGTTATAAAAACTAAGTATAATCACCATAGTCCTCTCACACCTCCTATCTAGTCTTTGGGTGCAAGAGAATGACTGGGGGTGACGTAGAGGGGAGGAGCTATATAGCAACTCTGCTGGGTGAATCCTCTTGCACTTCCTGTAGGGGAGCAGATAATATCCCAGAAGTAATGATGACCCGTGGACTGATCACACATAACAGAAGAAATAATATTTTCAGCCAGCAGGTCCCATTTGTAGCAAAAAACAGAATTTATGTTTACCTGATAAATTTCTTTCTCCAACGGTGTGTCCGGTCCACGGCGTCATCCTTACTTGTGGGGATATTCTCTTCCCCAACAGGAAATGGCAAAGAGCCCAGCAAAGCTGGTCACATGATCCCTCCTAGGCTCCGCCTACCCCAGTCATTCGACCGACGTTAAGGAGGAATATTAGCATAGGAGAAACCATATGGTACCGTGGTGACTGTAGTTAAAGAAAATAAATTATCAGACCTGATTAAAAAAACCAGGGCGGGCCGTGGACCGGACACACCGTTGGAGAAAGAAATTTATCAGGTAAACATAAATTCTGTTTTCTCCAACATAGGTGTGTCCGGTCCACGGCGTCATCCTTACTTGTGGGAACCAATACCAAAGCTTTAGGACACGGATGAAGGGAGGGAGCAAATCAGGTCACCTAAATGGAAGGCACCACGGCTTGCAAAACCTTTCTCCCAAAAATAGCCTCAGAAGAAGCAAAAGTATCAAACTTGTAAAATTTGGTAAAAGTGTGCAGTGAAGACCAAGTCGCTGCCCTACATATCTGATCAACAGAAGCCTCGTTCTTGAAGGCCCATGTGGAAGCCACAGCCCTAGTGGAATGAGCTGTGATTCTTTCGGGAGGCTGCCGTCCGGCAGTCTCGTAAGCCAATCTGATGATGCTTTTAATCCAAAAAGAGAGAGAGGTAGAAGTTGCTTTTTGACCTCTCCTTTTACCTGAATAAACAACAAACAAGGAAGATGTTTGTCTAAAATCCTTTGTAGCATCTAAATAGAATTTTAGAGCGCGAACAACATCCAAATTGTGCAACAAACGTTCCTTCTTTGAAACTGGTTTCGGACACAGAGAAGGCACGATAATCTCCTGGTTAATGTTTTTGTTAGAAACAACTTTCGGAAGAAAACCAGGTTTAGTACGTAAAACCACCTTATCTGCATGGAACACCAGATAAGGAGGGGAACACTGCAGAGCAGATAATTCTGAAACTCTTCTAGCAGAAGAAATTGCAACTAAAAACAAAACTTTCCAAGATAATAACTTAATATCAACGGAATGTAAGGGTTCAAACGGAACCCCCTGAAGAACTGAAAGAACTAAATTGAGACTCCAAGGAGGAGTCAAAGGTTTGTAAACAGGCTTAATTCTAACCAAAGCCTGAACAAAGGCTTGAACATCTGGCACAGTGTCTTAAAGTCTTGAAAATATTGCACACCAATTTTGGAAGCTTTAACCCTTAAAATAACGGAACCGGAGCCGTTTTAAGCTTTAACCCCTTTACAGTCCCTGGTATCTGCTTTGCTGAGACCCAACCAAACCCAAAGGGGAATACGATACCAAATGACGCCTTCAGAAGTCTTTTATAAGTATCAGAGCTCCTCTCACATGCGACTGCATGCCATGCCTCTCAAAAACAAGTGCGCAACACCGGCGCGAAAATGAGACTCTGCCTATGCTTTGGGAAAGCCCCTAAAGAATAAGGTGTCTAAAACAGTGCCTGCCGATATTATTATATCAAAATACCCAGAATAAATGATTCCTCAAGGCTAAATAAGTGTTAATATCAATCGATTTAGCCCAAAAAAAGTCTACAGTCTAAATAAGCCCTTGTGAAGCCCTTATTTACAATCGTAATAAACATGGCTTACCGGATCCCATAGGGAAAATGACAGCTTCCAGCATTACATCGTCTTGTTAGAATGTGTCATACCTCAAGCAGCAAAGGACTGCAAACTGTTCCCCCAACTGAAGTTAATTGCTCTCAACAGTCCTGTGTGGAACAGCCATGGATTTTAGTTACGGTTGCTAAAATCATTTTCCTCATACAAACAGAATTCTTCATCTCTTTTCTGTTTCTGAGTAAATAGTACGTACCAGCACTATTTGAAAATAACAAACTCTTGATTGAATAATGAAAAACTACAGTTAAACACTAAAAAAC
Source organism: Bombina bombina (assembly GCF_027579735.1). Taxonomy (NCBI): domain Eukaryota; kingdom Metazoa; phylum Chordata; class Amphibia; order Anura; family Bombinatoridae; genus Bombina; species Bombina bombina. The sequence continues at coordinate 243,963,311 of NC_069499.1, read as the reverse complement.
TCTAAGCCATCTCCGTGGAGATGTTGCCTGTACAACGGCAAAGAGAATGACTGGGGTAGGCGGAGCCTAGGAGGGATCATGTGACCAGCTTTGCTGGGCTCTTTGCCATTTCCTGTTGGGGAAGAGAATATCCCCACAAGTAAGGATGACGCCGTGGACCGGACACACCTATGTTGGAGAAATATAATTTTCAGCAAGCAGGTCCTATTTGTGGCAAAAATAAAAAAATTAGCCAGCAGGTCCTATTTGCAGCAAAAATACAATCTGCAGCCAGCAGGTCCTATTTGTGGCAAAAATACAATTTACAGCCAACAGGTCCTATTTGTAGCAAATACACATGTGTGTGCTGGACTATTCTTTGTGGGGGTTTTTTAATAAATACATTGTAATTATTATTATCATCATCAAGACTGGTGTTTTTTTTTTTTTTTAGTTAGGTGACCACGTCACTTGGAATAAAACTAGAGGTAGCCCTTGCCTTACAAAAGTCTGCCCACCCCTGCCTTAAAGCATTAAGAATCGCCCGGAGCTCTAGAATATTAATCGGAAGAGAGGATTCTTCTCGGTACCAGGTCGCCTGAGCCATCCTGGGACCCCAGACTGCTCCCCAGCCCGAAAGGCTGGCATCCATAGACACAATCTCCCCGGATGGTCTCAAGAAGCACGTGCCTACGGTCAGGTGATCCTGACAAAGCCACCAGGAGAGAGATTCTCTCGTTTTGGCTGTCTAGGACAATCCGTTGAGACAGGTTCAAGTGATCTCCGTTCCATTGTTTCAGCATGCATAGTTGTAGAGGTCTGAGATGGAAGCAACCAAATGGAATAATGTCCACAGAAGACACCATTAGACCCATCACCTCTATACACTAAGTCACTGATGGATTAGAGTGAAAGGCAAGCTGTAGCTAGCTTGGAACGTCTCTGATCCGTCAGAAAGATTCTCATGGAAACGATCGATGACAGTACCGAGAAAAACCACCCTGGTAGAGGGAACCAGAGAAATCTTTTTGAGATTAAAATTCCATCTATGAGTCTGAAGGAGATTCAGTAGTGAGTTTGAATGATATCTTTCCAAAGGAAAAGATGGAGCCTGAACCAAGATATCGTCCAGGTAAGGAGCCACAGCAATACCCTGAGATCTGGCCAAGGCACAAAGAGCTCCTAGAACCTTTGTAAATATCCTGGGAGCAGTAGCTAAGCCAGATGGAAGTGCTATGAACTGGAAGTGTTGGTCCAGAAATGCAAACCTCAGGAACTTGAAGTGGTCCCTGTGGATCGGGACTTAAAGATATGCATCCTTTAGGTCTATCATACTCATTAACTGTCCCTTCTGAATCAAGTGAAGAATGGACCTGATAGTCTCCATATTGAAGGATGGAACCCTGAGAAATTTGTGCAAACATTTCAAGTCTAGGATTGGATGGAAGAGGTTAGAATAAAAACCTAGACCCCTTTGAGAGGCAGGCAAAGGAACTACTACTACTAAGAAGGAAATATCCAGAACGCAATCTAGGAAGGCTGCTCTTTTTCTGGCATTAAAGACAGTCTTAAAAAGGAAAAAGCTGCCTCTGGGAGAATGAAATTTGAATCTTATCTTGTATCCCTGGGAGACAACGTCTAAAACCCAAGGATCCGGAACATCTTGCGCCCAGACCTCTGAGAAAAGAGACAATCTGATTTGATCCCGGATCGGGGGCCACCCCTTCATGCCGAATTATTGTCAGCGGGCTTTTTGGTCTGCTTGGATTTGCTCCAAGACTGGGAAGGTTTCCAAGTAGTCTTAGATTGTTTGGGCTTGGATCCGCTGAGTTTTGTCAGACCACACGGAATGAAAATTAGCTGATTGGCGACCCTTGGGTCTCGCCTTCTTATCCTGGGGGAGGAAGGAACCCTTTCCTCCTGTAAACGAGGAAATGATTGAATCCAGTCCAGGACCGAATAAGACCTTCCCTTTGGATTTAGAAACAATGTCAGCTGACCAAGATTTTAACCAGAGGGTCCTACATGCTAGGACCGCAAAACCTGAAGCCTTACCATTCAGGCGAACAATAAAGAAAATTAAATAAAGCGATCACATGGGGCACAAGATAAGCCCGCCTCCACTGCAGGATTAAGCGTGCGAAAAAATTAATTGCGGATCATAAATAAAAAATTAAAATAACGGGGGGGAACTTCCGGGCAGCGGCCATGTTCAGTCGCATAGCTGTGTGCTGCTACAGCTTTTCTTTGACAATCTTCAAAACCTGCCTCTCTACAGAACAAACCGCTAGCATGCTGGGACCTCAGCGCTCTGCCTATGCACAGAATAGTAACAAGAAGCCAACTGAACCCAGCATCACGTTACCCCCATTGACAGAGAGGAAAACAGCCGATGGGCACATTGGGGCGTGTGTGAGTGATGTTGCGGTGCCCCAGATTGTCTATGGGACTGTTGCGGTTAATCAGCAAGCCCTTTCACTGAGCCGACCAGCTGAACTGTGTTTACCTAAAGGATCCCCAATTGCACGCTATCCTCAGGAGCAAACTGAGACAGGGCTACGAATGATCTTGACTTCAAGCTTATCTCTCCCTAGAGAACTGTCGCGCTTTCAATGGATGGCAAGTAACGCATTGCCCGATCTGGGAGACTCTTTGAACTATGTGCCTGTGTGGGATCCCGGAGGTCCAACTCAGGCCGTCCTGAGTCACTGTGACAAGAATCAATGGTGGACTGTCCTGTGATGTTGCACAGGTTCTTACGGTCTCCTTCAGGCAGTTAAGTTCAGCAATATACTAGGAACCCAGCATATATTGCGTGTGTTAAACCAAGTAATCACAATGTTATACATCTTTTGTGTGTTTCCACTGTTGTAACTTCTTGGCATTATGTATTTTTATATTGTGCATATAGCCGCTTACAAGCGATCTGACCTGGCAATGTCTGGAAACATGCGTTGTCATATCTTGTTAGATTCTATTGTACATGTGAGGTGCCAAATTCAGCAGCAGAGTGGGAACTTGTCATATGGGTATTAAACCCTATAAACATCATGCTCTGTACTTTCTGTCTGGCACCGTTGCAGTTTTAAGTTGCCAATGTATATCTATCTCATACCTGTAATTACTTAAGGGTCACCTGCTTAGTATTTATAAGTCCCCTGAACTGCTTATGATTTCATTAATGCTTACTAACATATAATCTGGTCCCATATCTTAAATGCTTTTATAGTTACCAATTCTCTTTCTGTCCTTAGAAAGCATATCTGGTCACCTTGTCATTTATACCCTGACATACATTGCAGCCTTTAATCCCTACCCACACCTCTAATGGTTTGGTGCATCATGTTGAGGTGTTGTCTTGCTGCCAGCGGCCGGGCGGCGAGATATCTATCCCCCTTACTACTTTAATTTTTACTTTAATTTTTACTAGTCTCTTGCAAAGACTATGGTTGATCGTTGGTTGCAATGTAGTTATTTTGTCTTAACTAGGAGACCGAATACCTTCTTTTTAATATGATTTAGTGGGGCCTCCCTTCTTTATACATATTTAATTCATATTTAGCTTGGCCCTGGAGACATCCTTTGTGGCAGTCCTATCTGTTTTATCTGTTTTATCTATATTTGTATCTAGAATTTTTTCTTTTTGTTTCATAATACACTACCCTGTATTTCTATATGAGACTTTATTAGACATATACAAAAGAGGTTCTCATGTAAAGATCCAAAAGTGGTCTCTCTCCTGGATACAGCCCCCTATCTAGGGTTTTATGTCTATTGATGAAGTCCAAGAGTGGCCTCTTTTGTCACCTGGGAGGCAAGTGGACAACTAAGGCATTACCTTGGTATAATAAGTTTTTGCATTGTACTCTATGAAAAGTCCTGTGTTGTTGCACAATATTGTTCTTGCATTTCATGACACTGTGTTTTGTTTTTCTGTTTATTTCATGTATGCCTTTTCCAGAACCTCAATAAAAATATTATAAAAAAAAATAAAAAAAAAATAACGTTCCCAGTTATCAATCTGTCTCAAGTGACCCTCAGAGCCATTAAATTAAACCTCACACAAGTGTCCGCTAAAGCTCTAAGTCCCCACATGCTCAAAATGAAACCTCAACTATGGGGGTCAGTCCTCAGATCCCTCAAGTGGTAAAAACTTGTTGGTGTACTTATCTCAGCAGTTACCAACCAATAAATGTTGTATACGTCTTGTAATTATGAATATTAAAAATTAATATTTATTCCTTTGTTTAGATTAGTTATTTTTATAGACACAATGACTATATTTATGTAGTAAATATTGTATTATTATGGCCAATCTAAGTATGTCTACACATTAACCTTATTCACAATGAATCACTTATTAAAATACCACAATTGAGAATACCAGAACAGTCTATAATTAGCCAACAATTCATAGTCCAATGCCGAAATATGGACTGCTTACTCAACAGTGCTTAGTTAACAATATAACAAGATACTTCACACAAATCTTACTAAATGTCAATAAATCTAAGATAACTTTCAGAAAAACAAATTATGCTTACCTGATAATTTTATTTTCTTCAGATGGAAAGAGTCCACAGCTGCATTCATGACTTTTGGGAATTCAGAACCTGGCCACCAGGAGGAGGCAGACACCCCAGCAAAAGGCTTAAATACTTATCCCACTCCCCTCATCCCCAAGTCATTCTGCAAAGGAATAAGGAACAGTAGGAGATATCAGGGTGAAAAGGTGCCAGAAGAACAAAAATAACAGACGCCCCACAGAAAAAATACAGGCGGAGAGCTGTGAACCCTTTCCATCTGAAGAAAAGAAATTTATCAGGTAAGCATAATTTAAGTTTTTCTTCATAAATGGAAAGAGTCCACAGCTGCATTCATTACTTTTGGGAAAACAATACCCAAGCTATAGAGGACACTAAATGCAAAAAATGGGAGGGTACAAGAGGTGGCCCCCATTCTGGAGGGTACCAGGCCTGAAAATCCCTACCCAACAAAATCCTGCTTCGTCCGAAGCCAAGAACAACTTTGAAAAAAAGGAAAAGGCCCAAGGACACTGACCCGCAGATAGTCCACAGCCTTACTACAGACCGCAGGAACTAGACTCGACTGAGTCAACAGCATCCAAGAGAGACCGTCGCCCAGCAGTCGGTCTCCACACAAAACACCCCTCAATAAAGAAAGTGAACAAACTACCGTATTCTTCCACAAAGAAGAAAAGGTACGGAGAAAACAAGATTGTACCTGTAAAGCGGGGCTAATCCCCCTTAAAGGACTCAAGGCGCTGCTCATTTCATCAACCTCGAAATGAGGAAAGGCTGAGTAGACCTCGCCGGGGATCAAACATGCAACACTCAATTTGCTACAGTGCAAAGTAGCCACAGTGCATTAGGAAATTTATGCTTACCTGATAAGTTTGTTTCTTTTACGATATGACGAGTCCATGGATTTCCTCCTTACTTATGGGATATCGCCTCCTGGTCAGCAGGAGGAGGCAAAGAGCTCCAGAGCAGAGCTGCATAAATAGCTCCTCCCTTCCCCCCCAACCCAGTCATTCGACCGAAGTTAGGAAGAGAAAGGAAAAAGCCAAGGAGCAGAGGTGACTGAAGTTTAACAAAAGGAAAAAACCTGTCTTAGAAAACGACAGGGTGGGCCGTGGACTCGTCATATCGTAAAAGAAACAAATTTATCAGGTAAGCATAAATTTCCTTTTCTTTTACAAGATATGAGGAGTCCACGGATTTCATCCTTACTTATGGGATACAATACCAAAGCAATAGGACACGGATGAAAGGGAGGGACAAGACAGGAACCTAAACGGAAGGCACCACCGCTTGAAGAACCTTTCTCTAAAAAAAAAACAACCTCAGACGAGGCAAAAGTATCAAATTTGTAAAATTTGGAAAAAGTATTAAGAGACGACCAAGTTGCAGCCTTGCAAATCTGTTCAACAGACGCATCATTTTTAAAAGCCCAAGAGGAAGCCACAGCTCTAGTAGAATGAGCCGTAATTTGTTCTGAAGGCTGCTGTCCAGCAGTCTCATATGCAACACGGATGATACTCCTCAGCCAAAAAGAAAGAGAGGTAGCCGTAGCTTTCTGACCCCTACGCTTTCCAGAAAAAACATAATTTATGTAAGAACTTACCTGATAAATTAATTTCTTTCATATTAGCAAGAGTCCATGAGCTAGTGACGTATGGGATATACATTCCTACCAGGAGGGGCAAAGTTTCCCAAACCTCAAAATGCCTATAAATACACCCCTCACCACACCCACAATTCAGTTTAACGAATAGCCAAGAAGTGGGGTGATAAAAAAGTGCGAAAGCATATAAAATAAGGAATTGGAATAATTGTGCTTTATACAAAATCATAACCACCACAAAAAAAGGGCGGGCCTCATGGACTCTTGCTAATATGAAAGAAATGAATTTATCAGGTAAGTTCTTACATAAATTATGTTTTCTTTCATGTAATTAGCAAGAGTCCATGAGCTAGTGACGTATGGGATAATGACTACCCAAGAAGTGGATCTTTCCACACAAGAGTCACTAGAGAGGGAGGGATAAAATAAAGACAGCCAATTCCTGCTGAAAATAATCCACACCCAAAATAAAGTTTAACGAAAAACATAAGCAGAAGATTCAAACTGAAACCGCTGCCTGAAGTACTTTTCTACCAAAAACTGCTTCAGAAGAAGAAAATACATCAAAATGGTAGAATTTAGTAAAAGTATGCAAAGAGGACCAAGTTGCTGCTTTGCAGATCTGGTCAACCGAAGCTTCATTCCTAAACGCCCAGGAAGTAGAAACTGACCTAGTAGAATGAGCTGTAATTCTCTGAGGCGGAGTTTTACCCGACTCAACATAGGCAAGATGAATTAAAGATTTCAACCAAGATGCCAAAGAAATGGCAGAAGCTTTCTGGCCTTTTCTAGAACCGGAAAAGATAACAAATAGACTAGAAGTCTTACGAAAAGATTTCGTAGCTTCAACATAATATTTCAAAGCTCTAACAACATCCAAAGAATGCAACGATTTCTCCTTAGAATTCTTAGGATTAGGACATAATGAAGGAACCACAATTTCTCTACTAATGTTGTTGGAATTCACAACTTTAGGTAAAAATTCAAAAGAAGTTCGCAACACCGCCTTATCCTGATGAAAAATCAGAAAAGGAGACTCACAAGAAAGAGCAGATAATTCAGAAACTCTTCTGGCAGAAGAGATGGCCAAAAGGAACAAAACTTTCCAAGAAAGTAATTTAATGTCCAATGAATGCATAGGTTCAAACGGAGGAGCTTGAAGAGCTCCCAGAACCAAATTCAAACTCCAAGGAGGAGAAATTGACTTAATGACAGGTTTTATACGAACCAAAGCTTGTACAAAACAATGAATATCAGGAAGAATAGCAATCTTTCTGTGAAAAAGAACAGAAAGAGCAGAGATTTGTCCTTTCAAAGAACTTGCGGACAAACCCTTATCTAAACCATCCTGAAGGAACTGTAAAATTCTCGGTATTCTAAAAGAATGCCAGGAAAAATGATGAGAAAGACACCAAGAAATATAAGTCTTCCAGACTCTATAATATATCTCTCGAGATACAGATTTACGAGCCTGTAACATAGTATTAATCACAGAGTCAGAGAAACCTCTTTGACCAAGAATCAAGCGTTCAATCTCCATACCTTTAAATTTAAGGATTTCAGATCCTGATGGAAAAAAGGACCTTGTGACAGAAGGTCTGGTCTTAACGGAAGAGTCCACGGTTGGCAAGAGGCCATCCGGACAAGATCCGCATACCAAAACCTGTGAGGCCATGCCGGAGCTACCAGCAGAACAAACGAGCATTCCTTCAGAATCTTGGAGATTACTCTTGGAAGAAGAACTAGAGGCGGAAAGATATAGGCAGGATGATACTTCCAAGGAAGTGATAATGCATCCACTGCCTCCGCCTGAGGATCCCGGGATCTGGACAGATACCTGGGAAGTTTCTTGTTTAGATGGGACGCCATCAGATCTATTTCTGGAAGTTCCCACATTTGAACAATCTGAAGAAATACCTCTGGGTGAAGAGACCATTCGCCCGGATGCAACGTTTGGCGACTGAGATAATCCGCTTCCCAATTGTCTACACCTGGGATATGAACCGCAGAGATTAGACAGGAGCTGGATTCCGCCCAAACCAAAATTCGAGATACTTCTTTCATAGCCAGTGGACTGTGAGTCCCTCCTTGATGATTGATGTATGCCACAGTTGTGACATTGTCTGTCTGAAAACAAATGAACGATTCTCTCTTCAGAAGAGGCCAAATCTGAAGAGCTCTGAAAATTGCACGGAGTTCCAAAATATTGATCGTAATCTCACCTCCTGAGATTCCCAAACTTCTTGTGCCGTCAGAGATCCCCACACAGCTCCCCAACCTGTGAGACTTGCATCTGTTGAAATTACAGTCCAGGTCGGAAGCACAAAAGAAGCCCCCTGAATTAAACGATGGTGATCTGTCCACCATGTTAGAGAGTGTCGAAGAATCGGTTTTAAAGATATTAATTGAGATATCTTCGTGTAATCCTTGCACCATTGCTTCAGCATACAGAGCTGAAGAGGTCGCATGTGAAAACGAGCAAAGGGGATCGCGTCCGATGCAGCAGTCATAAGACCTAGAATTTCCATGCATAAGGCTACCGAAGGGAATGATTGTGACTGAAGGTTTCGACAAGCTGTAATCAACTTTAGACGTCTCTTGTCTGTTAAAGACAGAGTCATGGACACTGAATCCATCTGGAAACCCAGAAAGGTTACCCTTGTCTGAGGAATCAAAGAACTTTTTGGTAAATTGATCCTCCAACCATGATCTTGAAGAAACAACACAAGTCGATTCGTATGAGATTCTGCTAAATGTAAAGACTGAGCAAGTACCAAGATATCGTCCAAATAAGGAAATACCACAATACCCTGTTCTCTGATTACAGACAGCAGGGCACCGAGAACCTTTGTAAAAATTCTTGGAGCTGTAGCTAGGCCAAACGGCAGAGCCACAAACTGGTAATGCTTGTCCAGAAACGAGAATCTCAGGAACTGATAATGATCTGGATGAATCGGAATATGCAGATATGCATCCTGTAAATCTATTGTGGACATATAATTCCCTTGCTGAACAAAAGGTAAGATAGTCCTTACAGTTACCATCTTGAACGTTGGTATCCTTACATAACGATTCAATATTTTTAGATCCAGAACTGGTCTGAAAGAATTCTCCTTCTTTGGTACAATGAAGAGATTTGAATAAAACCCCATCCCCTGTTCCAGAACTGGAACTGGCATAATTACTCCAGTCAACTCTAGATCTGAAACACATTTCAGAAATGCTTGAGCTTTTACTGGATTTACTGGGACACGGGAAAGAAAAAATCTCTTTGCAGGAGGTCTCAACTTGAAACCAATTCTGTACCCTTCTGAAACAATACTCTGAATCCAAAGATTGTGAACAGAATTGATCCAAATTTCCTTGAAAAAACGTAACCTGCCCCCTACCAGCTGAGCTGGAATGAGGGCCGCACCTTCATGTGGACTTAGAAGCAGGCTTTGCCTTTCTAGCTGGCTTGGATTTATTCCAGACTGGAGATGGTCTCCAAACTGAAACTGCTCCTGAGGATGAAGGATCAGGCTTTTGTTCTTTGTTGAAACGAAAGGAACGAAAACGATTATTAGCCCTGTTTTTACCTTTAGATTTTTTATCCTGTGGTAAAAAAGTTCCTTTCCCACCAGTAACAGTTGAAATAATGGAATCCAACTGAGAACCAAATAATTTGTTACCCTGGAAAGAAATGGAAAGTAAAGTTGATTTAGAAGCCATATCAGCATTCCAAGTTTTAAGCCATAAAGCTCTTCTAGCTAAAATAGCTAGAGACATAAACCTGACATCAACTCTGATAATATCAAAAATGGCATCACAGATAAAATTATTAGCATGTTGAAGAAGAATAATAATATCATGAGAATCACGATGTGTTACTTGTTGCGCTAAAGTTTCCAACCAAAAAGTTGAAGCTGCAGCAACATCAGCCAAAGATATAGCAGGTCTAAGAAGATTACCTGAACACAGATAAGCTTTTCTTAGAAAGGACTCAATTTTCCTATCTAGAGGATCCTTAAATGAAGTACCATCTGACGTAGGAATAGTAGTACGTTTAGCAAGGGTAGAAATAGCCCCATCAACTTTAGGGATCTTGTCCCAAAATTCTAATCTGTCAGACGGCACAGGATATAATTGCTTAAAACGTTTAGAAGGAGTAAATGAATTACCCAAATTATCCCATTCTTTGGAAATTACTGCAGAAATAGCATCAGGGACAGGAAAAACTTCTGGAATAACTACAGGAGATTTAAAAACCTTATTTAAACGTTTAGATTTAGTATCAAGAGGACCAGAATCCTCTATTTCTAAAGCAATTAGGACTTCTTTAAGTAAAGAACGAATAAATTCCATTTTAAATAAATATGAAGATTTATCAGCATCAACCTCTGAGACAGAATCCTCTGAACCAGAGGAATCATCAGAATCAGAATGATGATGTTCAGTTAAAAATTCATCTGTAGGGAGAGAAGTTTTAAAAGATTTTTTACGTTTACTAGAAGGAGAAATAACAGACATAGCCTTCTTTATGGATTCAGAAACAAAATCTCTTATATTATCAGGAACATTCTGCACCTTAGATGTTGAAGGAACTGCAACAGGCAATGGTACTTTACTAAAGGAAATATTATCTGCTTTAACAAGTTTGTCATGACAATCAATACAAACAACAGCTGGAGGAATAGCTACCAAAAGTTTACAGCAGATACACTTAGCTTTGGTAGATTCAGCACTTGACAGCGATTTTCCTGTAGTATCTTCTGACTCAGATGCAACGTGAGACATCTTGCAATATGTAAGAGAAAAAACAACATATATATAAAGCAAAATTGATCAAATTCCTTAAATGACAGTTTCAGGAATGGGAAAAAATGCCAAAGAACAAGCTTCTAGCAACCAGAAGCAATAAAAAATGAGACTTAAATAATGTGGAGACAAAAGTGACGCCCATATTTTTTCGCGCCAAATAAGACGCCCACATTATTTGGCGCCGGAACGCCGACATTTTTGGCGCAAAATAACGTCAAAAAAATGACGCAACTTCCGGCGACACGTATGACGCCGGAAACGGAAATAGAATTTTTGCGCCAAAAAAGTCCGCGCCAAGAATGACGCAATAAAATGAAGCATTTTCAGCCCCCGCGAGCCTAACAGCCCACAGGGAAAAAGTCAAAATTTTAAGGTAAGAAAAATGTTAAATTAAAATGCATTATCCCAAATATGAAACTGACTGTCTGAAAATAAGGAAAGTTGAACATTCTGAGTCAAGGCAAATAAATGTTTGAATACATATATTTAGAACTTTATAAACAAAGTGCCCAACCATAGCTAGGAGTGTCACAGAAAATAAGACTTACTTACCCCAGGACACTCATCTACATATAGCAGATAGCCAAACCAGTACTGAAACGAGAATCAGCAGAGGTAATGGTATATATAAGAGTATATCGTCGATCTGAAAAGGGAGGTAAGAGATGAATCTCTACGACCGATAACAGAGAACCTATGAAATAGACCCCTTAGAAGGAGATCACTGCATTCAAATAGGCAATACTCTCCTCACATCCCTCTGACATTCACTGCACGCTGAGAGGAAAACCGGGCTCCAACTTGCTGCGGAGCGCATATCAACGTAGAATCTAGCACAAACTTACTTCACCACCTCCATCGGAGGCAAAGTTTGTAAAACTGAATTGTGGGTGTGGTGAGGGGTGTATTTATAGGCATTTTGAGGTTTGGGAAACTTTGCCCCTCCTGGTAGGAATGTATATCCCATACGTCACTAGCTCATGGACTCTTGCTAATTACATGAAAGAAAAACATAATTTATGCTTACCTGATAAATTAATTTCTTCTACGATATGACGAGTCCACGGATTTCATCCTTACTTGTGGGATTTATCCTCCTGCTAACAGGAAATGGCAAAGAGCACCACAGCAGAGCTGTATATATAGCTCCTCCCTTCCCTCCAGTCATTCGACAGAAGTTAGGAAGAGAAAGGAAAAGCTAAAGGTGCAGAGGTGACTAAAGTTGATAAAAAAATATAAAATAAACTAAATCTGTCTTAAAAATGACAGGGTGGGCCGTGGACTTGTCATATCGTAGAAGAAGTTAATTTATCAGGTAAGCATAAATTTACTTTTCTTCTACAAGATATGACGAGTCCACGGATTTCATCCTTACTTGTGGGATACAATCCCAAAGCAATAGGACACGGATGAAAGGGAGGGACAAGACAGAGACCTAAACTGAAGGCACCACTGCTTGAAGAACCTTTCTCCCAAAACCAGCCTCAGAAGAAGCAAAAGTATCAAATTTGTAGAATTTGGAAAAAAAAGTGTGAAGAGACGACCAAGTCGCAGCCTTGCAAATCTGTTCAACAGTAGCATCCTTTTTAAATGCCTATGAGGAAGCCAAAGCCCTAGTAGAATGAGCCGTAATTGTTTCCGGAGGCTGCTGTCCAGCAGTCTCATATGCCAGACGAATGATAGTCTTCAGCCAAAAAGAAAGAGAGGTAGCCGTAGCTTTCAGACCCCTACACTTTCCAGAATAAACAATGAATAATGAAGATGATTTACGGAAATCCTTAGTCGCCTGCAAGTAAAACTTCAAGGCACGGACAACGTCCAGGTTATGCAACTTACGCTCCTTCTTAGAAGAAGGGTTAGGACATAGAGAAGGAACAACGATTTCCTGATTAATATTCTTATTAGAAACAACCTTAGGAAGGAACCTAGGTTTGGTACGCTACACTACCTTATCGGAATGAAAAATAAGATAAGGAGAATCACATTGTAATGCTGAAAGCACAGAAACTCTGCGAGCAGAAGAAATAGCAACCAAAAATAAAACTTTCCAAGATAACAACTTAATATCTATGGAATGCATAGGTTCAAACGGAACCCCTTAAAGAACATTAAGAACTAAATTCAAACTTTAAGGAGGAGCAATTGGTCTAAACACAGGCCTGATTCTAGTCAGAGCCTGACAAAAAGATTGAACATCCGGAACATCTGCCAGACGTTTGTGTAGCAAAATAGATAGAGCAGAAATCTGTCCCTTTAAGGAACTTGCTGACAAACCCTTTCTCCAAACCTTCTTGGAGAAAGGATAAAATCCTAGGAATCCTAATCTTACTCCATGAGTAGCCCTTGGATTCGCACTAATAACAGAATTTATGTTTACCTGATAAATTTCTTTCTCCTACGGTGTATCCGGTCCACGGCTTCATCCTTACTTGTGGGATATTCTCATTCCCTACAGGAAGTGGCAAAGAGAGCACACAGCAGAGCTGTCCATATAGCTCCCCCTCTGGCTCCGCCCCCCAGTCATTCGACCGACTGTTAGGAGAAAAAGGAGAACCATAGGGTGCAGTGGTGACTGTAGTGTACAAAAAACATAATTTATGTAAGAACTTACCTGATAAATTCATTTCTTTCATATTAGCAAGAGTCCATGAGCTAGTGACGTATGGGATATACATTCCTACCAGGAGGGGCAAAGTTTCCCAAACCTCAAAATGCCTATAAATACACCCCTCACCACACCCACAATTCAGTTTAACGAATAGCCAAGAAGTGGGGTGATATTTTATATGCTTTCGCACTTTTTTAAGGAATTGGAATAATTGTGCTTTATACAAAATCATAACCACCACAAAAAAAAGGGCGGGCCTCATGGACTCTTGCTAATATGAAAGAAATGAATTTATCAGGTAAGTTCTTACATAAATTATGTTTTCTTTCATGTAATTAGCAAGAGTCCATGAGCTAGTGACGTATGGGATAATGACTACCCAAGATGTGGATCTTTCCACACAAGAGTCACTAGAGAGGGAGGGACAAAATAAAGACAGCCAATTCCTGCTGAAAATAATCCACACCCAAAATAAAGTTTAATGAAAAACATAAGCAGAAGATTCAAACTGAAACCGCTGCCTGAAGTACTTTTCTACCAAAAACTGCTTCAGAAGAAGAAAATACATCAAAATGGTAGAATTTAGTAAAAGTATGCAAAGAGGACCAAGTTGCTGCTTTGCAAATCTGATCAACCGAAGCTTCATTCCTAAACGCCCAGGAAGTAGAAACTGACCTAGTAGAATAAGCTGCAATTTTCTGAGGCGGAGTTTTACCCGACTCAACATAGGCAAGATGAATTAAAGATTTCAACCAAGATGCCAAAGAAATGGCAGAAGCTTTCTGGCCTTTTCTAGAACCGGAAAAGATAACAAATAGACTAGAAGTCTTTCGGGAAGATTTAGTAGCTTCAACATAATATTTCAAAGCTCTAACAACATCCAAAGAATGCAACGATTTCTCCTTAGAATTCTTAGGATTAGGACATAATGAAGGAACCACAATTTCTCTACCAATGTTGTTGGAATTCACAACTTTAGGTAAAAATTCAAAAGAAGTTCGCAACACCGCCTTATCCTGATGAAAAATCAGAAAAGGAGACTCACAAGAAAGAGCAAATAATTCAGAAACTCTTCTGGCAGAAGAGATGGCCAAAAGGAACAAAACTTTCCAAGAAAGTAATTTAATGTCCAATGAATGCATAGGTTCAAATGGAGGAGCTTGAAGCGCCCCCAGAACCAAATTCAAACTCCAAGGAGGAGAAATTGACTTAATGACAGGCTTTATACGGACCAAAGCTTGTACAAAACAATAAATATCAGGAAGAATAGCAATCTTTCTGTTAAAAAGAACAGAAAGAGCAGAGATTTGTCCTTTCAAGGAACTTGCAGACAAACCCTTATCTAAACCATCCTGAAGAAACTGTAATACTCTCGGTATTCTAAAAGAATGCCAAGAAAAATGATGAGAAAGACACCAAGAAATATAAGTCTTCCAGACTCTATAATATATCTCTCTAGATACAGATTTACGAGCCTGTAACATAGTATTAATCACAGAGTCAGAGAAACCTCTGTGACCAAGAATCAAGCGTTCAATCTCCATACCTTTAAATTTAAGGATTTCAGATCCTGATGGAAAAAAGGACCTTGAGACAGAAGGTCTGGTTTTAACGGAAGAGTCCACGGTTGGCAAGAGGCCATCCGGACAAGATCCGCATACCAAAACCTGTGAGGCCATGCTGGAGCTACCAGCAGAACAAACGAGCATTCCTTCAGAATCTTGGAGATTACTCTTGGAAGAAGAACTAGAGGCGGAAAGATATAGGCAGGATGATACTTCCAAGGAAGTGATAATGCATCCACTGCCTCCGCCTGAGGATCCCGAGATCTGGACAGATACCTGGGAAGTTTCTTGTTTAGATGAGACGCCATCAGATCTATTTCTGGAAGTTCCCACATTTGAAAAATCTGAAGAAATACCTCTGGGTGAAGAGACCATTCGCCCGGATGCAACGTTTGGCGACTGAGATAATCCGCTTCCCAATTGTCTATACCTGGGATATGAACCGCAGAGATTAGACAGGAGCTGGATTCCCGCCCAAACCAAAATTTTAGATACTTCTTTCATTTCATAGCTAGAGGACTGTGAGTCCCTCCTTGATGATTGATGTATGCCACAGTTGTGACATTGTCTGTCTGAAAACAAATGAACGATTCTCTCTTCAGAAGAGGCCAAAACTGAAGAGCTCTGAAAATTGCACGGAGTTCCAAAATATTGATCGGTAATCTCACCTCCTGAGATTCCCAAACTCGTTGTGCCGTCAGAGATCCCCACACAGCTCCCCAACCTGTGAGACTTGCATCTGTTGAAATTACAGTCCAGGTCGGAAGCACAAAAGAAGCCCCCTGAATTAAACGATGGTGATCTGTCCACCACGTTAGAGAGTGTCGAAGAATCGGTTTTAAAGATATTAATTGAGATATCTTTGTGTAATCCTTGCACCATTGATTCAACATACAGAGCTGAAGAGGTCGCATGTGAAAACGAGCAAAGGGGATCGCGTCCGATGCAGCAGTCATAAGACCTAGAATTTCCATGCATAAGGCTACCGAAGGGAATGATTGTGACTGAAGGTTTCGACAAGCTGTAATTAATTTTAGACGTCTCTTGTCTGTTAAAGACAGAGTCATGGACACTGAATCCATCTGGAAACCCAGAAAGGTTACCCTTGTCTGAGGAATCAATGAACTTTTTGGTAAATTGATCCTCCAACCATGATCTTGAAGAAACAACACAAGTCGATTCGTATGAGATTCTGCTAAATGTAAAGACTGAGCAAGTACCAAGATATCGTCCAAATAAGGAAATACCACAATACCCTGTTCTCTGATTACAGACAGAAGGGCACCGAGAACTTTTGTAAAAATTCTTGGAGCTGTAGCTAGGCCAAACGGCAGAGCCACAAACTGGTAATGCTTGTCCAGAAAAGAGAATCTCAGGAACTGATAATGATCTGGATGAATCGGAATATGCAGATATGCATCCTGTAAATCTATTGTGGACATATAATTCCCTTGCTGAACAAAAGGCAAGATAGTCCTTACAGTTACCATCTTGAACGTTGGTATCCTTACATAACGATTCAATATTTTTAGATCCAGAACTGGTCTGAAGGAATTCTCCTTCTTTGGTACAATGAAGAGATTTGAATAAAACCCCATCCCCTGTTCCGGAACTGGAACTGGCATAATTACTCCAGTCAACTCTAGATCTGAAACACAATTCAGAAATGCTTGAGCTTTTACTGGATTTACTGGGACACGGGAAAAAGAAAAAATCTCTTTGCAGGAGGTCTCATCTTGAAACCAATTCTGTACCCTTCTGAAACAATGTTCTGAATCCAAAGATTGTGAACAGAATTGATCCAAATTTCCTTGAAAAAACGTAACCTGCCCCCTACCAGCTGAGCTGGAATGAGGGCCGCACCTTCATGTGGACTTAGAAGCAGGCTTTGCCTTTCTAGCTGGCTTGGATTTATTCCAGACTGGAGATGGTTTCCAAACTGAAACTGCTCCTGAGGATGAAGGATCAGGCTTTTGTTCTTTTTTGAAACGAAAGGAACGAAAACGATTATTAGCCCTGTTTTTACCTTTAGATTTTTTATCCTGTGGTAAAAAAGTTCCTTTCCCACCAGTAACAGTTGAAATAATAGAATCCAACTGAGAACCAAATAATTTGTTACCCTGGAAAGAAATAGAAAGTAGAGTTGATTTAGAAGCCATATCAGCATTCCAAGTTTTAAGCCATAAAGCTCTTCTAGCTAAAATAGCTAGAGACATAAACCTGACATCAACTCTGATAATATCAAAAATGGCATCACAGATAAAATTATTAGCATGCTGAAGAAGAATAATAATATCATGAGACTCATGATGTGTTACTTGTTGCGCTAAAGTTTCCAACCAAAAAGTTGAAGCTGCAGCAACATCAGCCAAAGATATAGCAGGTCTAAGAAGATTACCTGAACACAGATAAGCTTTTCTTAGAAAGGATTCAATTTTCCTATCTAAAGGATCCTTAAACGAAGTACCATCTGACGTAGGAATAGTAGTACGTTTAGCAAGGGTAGAAATAGCCCTATCAACTTTAGGGATTTTGTCCCAAAATTCTAATCTGTCAGACGGCACAGGATATAATTGCTTAAAACGTTTAGAAGGAGTAAATGAATTACCCAATTTATCCCATTCTTTGGAAATTACTGCAGAAATAGCATTAGGAACAGGAAAAACTTCTGGAATAACCACAGGAGCTTTAAATACCTTATCCAAACATTTAGAATTAGTATCAAGAGGACCAGAATCCTCTATTTCTAAAGCAATTAGTACTTCTTTAAGTAAAGAACGAATACATTCCATTTTAAATAAATATGAAGATTTATCAGCATCAACCTCTGAGACAGAATCCTCTGAACCAGAAGAGTCATCAGAATCAGAATGATGATGTTCATTTAAAAATTCATCTGTAGGGAGAGAAGTTTTAAAAGATTTTTTACGTTTACTAGAAGGAGAAATAACAGACATAGCCTTCTTTATGGATTCAGAAACAAAATCTCTTATGTTATCAGGAACATTCTGCACCTTAGATGTTGAAGGAACTGCAACAGGCAATGGTACTTTACTAAAGGAAATATTATCTGCTTAAACAAGTTTGTCATGACAATCAATACAAACAACAGCCGGAGAAATAGCTACCAAAAATTTACAGCAGATACACTTAGCTTTGGTAGATCCAGCACTAGACAGCGATTTTCCTGTAGTATCTTCTGAATCAGATGCAACGTGAGACATCTTGCAATATGTAAGAGAAAAAACAACATATAAAGCAAAATTGATCAAATTCCTTAAATGACAGTTTCAGGAATGGGAAAGAATGCCAAGAACAAGCTTCTAGCAACCAGAAGCAATAAAAAATGAGACTTAAATAATGTGGAGATAAAAGCGACGCCCATATTTTTTAGCGCCAAATCAGACGCCCACATTATTTGGCGCCTAAATGCTTTTGGCGCCAAATGACGCCACATCCGGAACGCCGACATCTTTGGCGCAAAATAACGTAAAAAAAATGACGCAACTTCCGGCGACACGTATGACGCCGGAAACGGAAAAGAATTTTTGCGCCAAAAAGTCCGCGCCAAGAATGACGCAATAAAATTAAGCATTTTCAGCGCCCGCGAGCCTAACAGCCCACAGGGAAAAAAGTGTCAAATTTTTGAAGGTAAGAAAAAAAATGATTAATTCAAATGCATTATCCCAAATATGAAACTGACTGTCTGAAAAATAAGGAAAGTTGAACATTCTGAGTCAAGGCAAATAAATGTTTGAATACATATATTTAGAACTTTATAAACAAAGTGCCCAACCATAGCTTAGAGTGTCACAGAAAATAAGACTTACTTACCCCAGGACACTCATCTACATGTTTGTAGAAAGCCAAACCAGTACTGAAACGAGAATCAGCAGAGGTAATGGTATATATAAGAGTATATCGTCGATCTGAAAAGGGAGGTAAGAGATGAATCTCTACGACCGATAACAGAGAACCTATGAAATAGACCCCGTAGAAGGAGATCACTGCATTCAAATAGGCAATACTCTCTTCACATCCCTCTGACATTCACTGCACGCTGAGAGGAAAACCGGGCTCCAACTTGCTGCGGAGCGCATATCAATGTAGAATCTAGCACAAACTTACTTCACCACCTCCATCGGAGGCAAAGTTTGTAAAACTGAATTGTGGGTGTGGTGAGGGGTGTATTTATAGGCATTTTGAGGTTTGGGAAACTTTG
This sequence comes from Bombina bombina, assembly GCF_027579735.1. Lineage (NCBI taxonomy): Eukaryota > Metazoa > Chordata > Amphibia > Anura > Bombinatoridae > Bombina > Bombina bombina. The sequence continues at coordinate 243,943,990 of NC_069499.1, read as the reverse complement.
CCCCTCCTGGTAGGAATGTATATCCCATACGTCACTAGCTCATGGACTCTTGCTAATTACATGAAAGAAACATAATTTATGCTTACCTGATAAATGTATTTCTCTTGTAGTGTATCCAGTCCACGGATCATCCATTACTTGTGGGATATATTCCCTTCCCAACAGGAAGTTGCAAGAGGATCACCCACAGCAGAGCTGCTATATAGCTCCTCCCCTCACATGTCATATCCAGTCATTCGACCGAAACAAGACAAGAAAGGAGAAACCATAGGGTGCAGTGGTGACTGTAGTTTAATTAAAAATTTAGATCTGCCTTAAAAAGACAGGGCGGGCCGTGGACTGGATACACTACAAGAGAAATAAATTTATCAGGTAAGCATAAATTATGTTTTCTCTTGTTAAGTGTATCCAGTCCACGGATCATCCATTACTTGTGGGATACCAATACCAAAGCTTAAGTACACGGATGATGGGAGGGACAAGGCAGGAACTTAAACGGAAGGAACCACTGCCTGTAGAGCCTTTCTCCCAAAAACAGCCTCCGAAGAAGCAAAAGTGTCAAATTTGTAAAATTTTGAAAAAGTGTGAAGTGAAGACCAAGTCGCAGCCTTGCAAATCTGTTCAACAGAGGCCTCATTCTTAAAGGCCCAGGTGGAAGCCACAGCTCTAGTAGAATGAGCTGTAATCCTTTCAGGGGGCTGCTGTCCAGCAGTCTGATAGGCTAAGCGTATTATGCTTCGAAGCCAAAAGGAGAGAGAGGTTGCCGAAGCTTTTTGACCTCTCCTCTGTCCAGAATAAACGACAAACAGGGCAGATGTTTGACGAAAATCTTTAGTTGCCTGTAAGTAGAACTTCAAGGCACGGACTACGTCCAGATTATGCAAAAGACGTTCCTTCTTTGAAAAAGGATTAGGGCACAATGATGGGACAACAATCTCTTGATTGATATTCCTGTTAGAAACAACCTTAGGTAAAAACCTAGGTTTAGTACGCAGAACTACCTTGTCTGAATGGAAAATCAGATAAGGAGAATCACAATGTAAGGCAGATAACTCAGAGACTCTTGGAGCTGAGGAAATAGCCAACAAAAACAGAACTTTCCAAGATAAAAGTTTAATATCAATGGAATGAAGGGGTTCAAACGGAACTCCTTGAAGAACTTTAAGAACCAAGTTTAAGCTCCACGGACGAGCAACAGTTTTAAACACAGGCTTAATCCTAGCCAAAGCCTGACAAAAAGCCTGGACGTCTGGAACTTCTGCCAGACGCTTGTGCAAAAGAATAGACAGAGCAGAAATCTGTCCCTTTAACGAACTAGCAGATAAGCCTTTTTCCAAACCCTCTTGGAGAAAAGACAATATCCTAGGAATCCTAACCTTACTCCATGAGTAACTCTTGGATTCGCACCAATACAGGTATTTACGCCATATCTTATGGTAGATTTTCCTGGTAACAGGCTTTCGTGCCTGTATTAAGGTATCAATAACTGACTCGGAGAAGCCACGCTTTGATAGGATCAAGCGGTCAATCTCCATGCAGTCAGTCTCAGAGAAATTAGATTTGGATGATTGAAAGGACCTTGTATCAGAAGGTCTTGCCTCAGAGGCAGAGTCCATGGTGGACAGGACGACATGTCCACTAGGTCTGCATACCAGGTCCTGCGTGGCCACGCAGGCGCTATCAGAATCACAGATGCTCTCTCCTGTTTGATCTTGGCAATCAGTCGAGGCAGCAGAGGAAACGGTGGAAACACATAAACCATGTTGAAGAACCAAGGAGCTGCTAGAGCATCTATCAGCGTCGCTCCCGGGTCCCTGGACCTGGATCCGTAACGAGGAAGTTTGGCGTTCTGGCGAGACGCCATGAGATCCAATTCTGGTTTGCCCCAACAATGGACCAGTTCAGCAAACACCTCCGGATGGAGTTCCCACTCCCCCGGATGAAAAGTCTGACGACTTAGAAAGTCCGCCTCCCAGTTCTCCACGCCTGGGATGTGGATCGCTGACAAGTGGCAAGAGTGAGACTCTGCCCAGCGAATTATCTTTGAGACTTCTAACATCGCTAGAGAGCTCCTGGTTCCCCCTTGATGGTTGATGTAAGCCACAGTCGTGATGTTGTCCGACTGAAATCTGATGAACCTCAGTGTTGCTAACTGAGGCCAAGCTAGAAGAGCATTGAATATTGCTCTTAACTCCAGAATATTTATTGGGAGGAGTTTCTCCTCCTGAGCCCACGATCCCTGAGCCTTCAGGGAATTCCAGACTGCGCCCCAGCCTAGAAGGCTGGCATCTGTTGTTACAATCGTCCAATCTGGCCTGGGAAAGGTCATACCCTTGGACAGATGGACCCGAGATAGCCACCAGAGAAGAGAATCTCTGGTCTCTTGATCCAGATTTAGTAGAGGAGACAAATCTGAGTAATCCCCATTCCACTGACCTAGCATGCACAATTGCAGCGGTCTGAGATGCAGGAGCGCAAATGGCACTATGTCCATTGCCGCTACCATTAAGCCGATTACTTCCATGCACTGAGCCACTGACGGGCGTGGAATGGAATGAAGGACACGGCAAGCATTTAAAAGTTTTGATAACCTGGCCTCCGTCAGGTAAATTTTCATTTCTACAGAATCTATCAGAGTCCCTAGGAAGGAGACTCTTGTGAGTGGTGATAGAGAACTCTTTTCCACGTTCACCTTCCACCCATGCGACCTCAGAAATGCCAGAACTATCTCTGTATGAGACTTGGCAATTTGAAAGCTTGACGCCTGTATCAGGATGTCGTCTAGATACGGAGCCACCGCTATGCCTTGCGGTCTTAGAACCGCCAGAAGTGAGCCCAGAACCTTTGTAAAGATTCTCGGGCCGTAGCCAACCCGAAGGGAAGAGCTACAAATTGGTAATGCCTGTCTAGAAAGGCAAATCTTAGGAACTGATGATGATCTTTGTGAATCGGTATGTAAAGGTAGGCATCCTTTAAGTCCACTGTGGTCATGTACTGACCCTCTTGGATCATGGGTAGGATGGTCCGAATAGTTTCCATTTTGAATGATGGAACTCTTAGGAATTTGTTTAAGATCTTTAGGTCCAAGATTGGTCTGAAGGTTCCCTCTTTCTTGGGAACCACGAACAGATTTGAATAAAATCCCTGCCCTTGTTCTGTCCGCGGAACTGGGTGGATCACCCCCATTACTAGAAGGTCTTGTACACAGCGTAGGAATGCCTCTTTCTTTATCTGGTTTTCTGATAACCTTGAAAGATGGAATCTCCCTTGAGGAGGAGAAGCCTTGAAGTCAAGAAGATATCCCTGAGATATGATCTCCAACGCCCAGGGATCCTGGACATCTCTTGCCCACGCCTGGGCCAAGAGAGAAAGTCTGCCCCCCAACTAGATCCGTTTCCGGATAGGGGGCCGTTCCTTCATGCTGTCTTGGGGGCAGTAGCAGGTTTTCTGGCCTGCTTGCCCTTGTTCCAGGACTGGTTAGGTTTCCAGGCCTGTCTGGAATGAGCAACAGTTCCTTCCTGTTTTGGAGCGGAGGAAGTTGATGCTGCTCCTGCCTTGAAATTTCGAAAGGCACGAAAATTAGACTGTTTGGCCTTTGATTTGGCCCTGTCCTGAGGAAGGGTATGACCCTTACCTCCAGTAATGTCAGCAATAATTTCTTTCAAGCCGGGCCCGAATAAGGTCTGCCCCTTGAAAGGAATATTAAGTAATTTAGATTTAGAAGTCACGTCAGCTGACCAGGATTTAAGTCATAGCGCTCTCCGCGCCTGGATGGCGAATCCGGAGTTCTTAGCCGTTAGTTTAGTCAAATGTACAATGGCATCAGAAACAAATGAGTTAGCTAGCTTAAGTCATTTAAGCTTGTCCATAATTTCATCCAATGGAGCTGTGTGAATGGCCTCTTCCAGAGACTCAAACCAGAATGCCGCAGCAGCAGTGACAGGCGCAATGCATGCAAGGGGCTGCAGGATAAAACCTTGTTGAACAAACATTTTCTTAAGGTAACCTTCTAATTTTTTATCCATTGGATCCGAAAAAGCACAACTATCCTCAACCGGGATAGTGGTACACTTTGCTAATAAGCCATAAGTCCCGTGTAGTGGCGTCTATTGGAAACATTTTTCTAAATATAGGAGGTGGGGAAAAGGGCACACCGGGTCTATCCCACTCCTTGCTAATAATTTCTGTAAGCCTTTTAGGTATAGGGAAAACATCAGTACACACCGGTACCGCACAGTATCTATCCAGCCTACACAATTTCTCTGGAATTGCAACTGTGTTACAGTCGTTCAGAGCAGCTAAAACCTCCCCAAGCAATACATGGAGGTTCTCAAGCTTAAATTTAAAATGAGAGATCTCTGAATCAGGTTTCCCCGGATCAGATCCGTCACCCACAGAATGAAGCTCTCCGTCCTCATGTTCTGCAAACTGTGACGCAGTATCAGACATGGCTCTCACAGCACCAGCGCGCTCTGCATCTCTCCTAATCCCAGAGCTATTGCGCTTGCCTCTCAATTCTGGCAATCTAGATAATACTTCTGACAGGGTATTATTCATGATTGTAGCCATGTCCTGTAAAGTAATTGCTATGGGCGTCTCTGATGTACTTGGCGCCATAATAGCATGCGCCCCCTGAGCGGGAGGCGAAGGTACTGACACGTGAGGAGAGTTAGTCGGCATAACTTCCCCCTCGTCGTCTGGTGATAATTCTTTTATAGATAAAGACTGACCTTTATTATTTAAAGTGAAATCAATACATTTAGTACACATATTCCTATGGGGCTCCACACTGGCTTTCAAGCATAATGAACAAGTAGATTCATCTATGTCAGACATGTTTAAACAGACTAGCAATAAGACTGACAAGCTTGAAAAACACTTCACAATAAGTTTACAAGCAATATAAAAAACGCTACTGCGCCTTTAAGAAGCACAAAACCTGTCTCAAGTTGAAATAACAATGAACCAAAGCAGTTATACCAACCAAATTTTCACAGTAAATGTATTAAGCTAGCAGAGCATTGCACCCACTTGCAAATGGATGATTAACCTCTTAATACCCAAAACGGATAAACAATAGAGAAAAAACGTTTTTTAAAACAGTCAAACACACTGTCACAGCTCCGCTGTGACTGATTACCTCCCTCAATATGACTTTTGAAGCCTTTTGAGCCCTCTAGAGAAGTCCTGGATCATGCAGGAAGAAGCAGGAAGACTGAGTCTGAATTTTTACTGCGCAAAAAAGCACTAAAATAGGCCCCTCCCACTCATATTACAACAGTGGGAAGCCTCAGTTAACTGTTTCTATGCAGAAATTAAGCCAGCCATGTGGAAAAATTATGCCCCAATAAGTTTTATCACCAATGTACGTTAAAAAACGATTAAACATGCCAGCAAACGTTTTAAAACACATTTTTTAAAGAGTATATATCTCTATAAATAAGCCTGATACCAGTCACTTTCACTGCATTTAAGGCTTTACTTACATTACTTCGGTATCAGCAGCATTTTCTTAGTCAATTCCATTCCTTAGAAAAATATTTTACTGCACATACCTTAGTTGCAGGAAAACCTGCACGCCATTCCCTCTCTGAAGTTACCTCACTCCTCAGAATGTGTGAGAACAGCAAGTGGATCTTAGTTACTTCTGCTAAGATCATAGAAAACGCAGGCAGATTCTTCTTCCAAATACTGCCTGAGAAAAAACAGCACACTCTGGTGCCATTTAAAAATAACAAACTTTTGATTGAAGAAATAAATTAAGTATAAAACACCTCAGTCCTCTCACGACCTCCATCTATGTTGAGGGTTGCAAGAGAATGACTGGATATGACATGTGAGGGGAGGAGCTATATAGCAGCTCTGCTGTGGGTGATCCTCTTGCAACTTCCTGTTGGGAAGGGAATATATCCCACAAGTAATGGATGATCCGTGGACTGGATACACTTAACAAGAGAAAATAAAAATTTAAACCTGACCAAATGCCAGGGCGGGCTGTGGACCGGATACATCGTAGGAGAAAGAAATTTATCAGGTAAACATAAATTCTGTTTTCTCCTACATTGGTGTATCCGGTCCACGGCTTCATCCTTACTTGTGGGAACCAATACCAAAGCTTTAGGACACGGATGAAGGGAGGGAACAAGTCAGGTAACCTAAACAGAAGGCACCACTGCTTGTAAAACCTTTTTCCCAAAAATAGCCTCCGAAGAAGCAAAAGTATCGAATTTGTAAAATTTGGCAAATGTATGCAGTGAAGACCAAGTCGCTGCCTTACAAATCTGTTCAATAGAAGCTTCATTCTTGAAAGCCCATGTGGAAGCCACAGCTCTAGTGGAATGAGCTGTAATTCGTTCAGGAGGCTGCTGTCCAGCAGTCTCATATGCCAATCGGATGATGCTTTCAGCCAGAAGGAAAGAGAGGTAGCAGTCGCTTTCTGACCTCTCCTCTTACTAGAATAGACAACAAAAAAGGACGATGTTTGTCTGAAATCTTAGTTGCTTTTAAATAGAATTTTAAAGCATGAACCACATCAAGATTGTGTAACAGCCGTTCCTTCCTAGAAACTGGGTTAGGATACAGAGAAGGAACAACTATTTCCTGGTTAATATTCTTATTGGAAACCACTTTTGGAAGGAAACCAGGTTTGGTACGCAAAACAACCTTATCTGTATGGAACACCAGATAGGGTGAATTACACTGCAAAGCAGACAACTCAGAAACTCTTCGAGCAGAAGATATAGCTACCAAAAACAAAACTTTCCAAGATAACTTAATATCTATGGAATGTAAAGGTTCAAACGGAACCCCTTGAAGAACTGAAAGAACTAAATTGAGACTACATGGAGGAGCCACAGGTCTATAGACAGGCTTGATTCTGACTAAAGCCTGTGCAAACGCTTGAACGCACCAACAAAGCTATTTCCGCCATATCTTATGGTAAATTTTCCTAGTGACAGGCTTTCTAACCTGGATCAGGGTATCTATACTGAATCCGAAAACCCTGTTCGAATGGACCTTGAATTAGAAGGTCCTATCCTCAAAGATAGCTTCCATGGCGGAACCGATGACATATTCGCCATGTCTGCATACCAAGTCCTGCTTGTCACGCAGGAGCTATCAGAATTACCGAAGCCTTCTCCTGTTCGATTACTAGCCGGGGGAGAAGGGGAAACGGTGGAAAGACATAAGCTAGATTGAACGACCAAGGCGCTACTAAGGCATCTACCAATGTCGCCTTGGGATCCCTGGATCTGGACCCGTAACGTGGAACTTTGGAGTTCTGACGTGACGCCATCAGATCCAGATCTGGAATGCCCCCTAGTTGAGCTAACTGGGCAAAAACCTCCGGGTGGAGTTCCCACTCCCCCGGATGGAAAGTCTGACGACTCAGATAATTCGCTTCCCAGTTGTCCACTCCTGGGATGTGAATTGCTGATAGATGGCAGGAATGATCCTCTGCCCATTTGATGAATTTGGATACCTCCCTCATCGCCAGGGAACTCTTTGTTCCCCCCTGATGATTGATGTAAGCTACAGTCGTCATGTTGTCCAACTGAAATCTGATGAATTTGGTCTCCGCTAGTTGAGGCCATGCCTGGAGCGCATTGAATATCGCTCTCAATTCCAAAATGTTTATCGGGAGAAGAGATTCTTCCCGAGACCATAGACCCTGAGCCTTCAGGGACTCCCAGACCGCGCCCCAGCCTAGGAGGCTGGCGTCGGTCGTGACAATGATCCACTCCGGTCTGCGGAAACTCATTCCCTGAGACAGGTGATCCAGAGACAACCACCAGAGGAGTGAGTCTCTGGTTTTCTGGTCCATTTGAATCTGGAGAGACAAATCTGCATAATCCCCATTCCACTGTTTGAGCATGCACAGTTGCAATGGTCTTAAATGATTTCGAGCAAATGGAACCACGTCCATTGCTGCGACCATGAGTCCTATTACCTCCATGCATTGAGCTATGAAGGGTTGAGGAATGGATTGAAGAACTCGACAAGTGTTCAGAAGTTTTAACTTCCTGACCTCTGTCAGAAAGATCTTCATTTCTACTGAGTCTATTATTGTTCCCAGGAAGGGAACCCTTGTGAACGGGGACAGAGAACTTTTTTCTATGTTCACCTTCCACCCGTGAGACATTAGAAAGGCTAGGACAATGTCTGAATGAGTCTTCACTTTGTGAAAGGACGACGCTTGTATTAACATGTCGTCTAGGTAAGGTGCTACTGCAATGCCCTTGGCCTTAGCAACGCTAGAAGGGACCCTAGCACCCTTGTGAAAATTCTTGGAGCAGTGGCCAATCCGAAAGGAAGAGCCACGAACTGATAATGCTTGTCCAGAGAGGCGAACCTCAGGAACTGAAGGTGATCTTTGTGGATCGGAACATGCAAATACGCATCCTTTAAGTCCATGGTAGTCATATATTGACCCTCCTGGAACATTCTTAAAATTGTCCGAATGGTTCCATTATGAATTTTTTCTAAAAATTTTTAAGTCCAGAATTGGCCTGAAAGTTCCTTCTTTTTTTTGGGAACTACAAACAGGTTTGAGTAAAAACCCAGTCCTCGCTCTGCTGTCGGAACTGGGTGTATCACTCCCATTTTTAAAAGGTCCTGTACGCAAAGTAAGAATGCCTGTCTCCTTATCTGTCTAAAGATAAGTGAGCCATGTGGAACCTTCCCCTTGGGGAAAGGTCTTTGAACTCTAGAAGGTACCCCTGAGAGACAATTTCTAGTGCCAAGGGGTCCGGAACATCTCTTGCCCAAGCCTGAGCAAAGAGAGAAAGTCTGCCCCCTACTAGATCCGGTCCCGGATCGGGGGCTACCCTTTCATGCTGTCTTGGCAGCAGCAGCAGGCTTCTTGGCCTGTTTACCCTTGTTCCAGCCCTGCAAAGGTTTCCATGTTGGCTTGGGCTGGTAAGCTTTACCCTCTTGCTTAGTAGCTGTAGAGGTTGAAGCAGGTCCGTTCCTGAAGTTGCAAAAGGAACGAAAATTGGCCTTGCTTTCTAGCCTTGAAGGCTCTACCTTGTGGAAGGGCATGGCCCTTTCCCAGTGATATCTGAAATAATCTCTTTCAACTCTGGCCCGAATAGGGTCTTACCCTTGAAAGGAATATTAAGCAATTTTGTTTTGGACGACACATAAGCCGACCATGATTTTAGCCAAAGCGCTCTGCGCGCCACGATGGCAAAACCAGAATTTTTCGCCGCTAGTTTAGCTACTTGGAAAGCGGCATCTGTGATGAAAGAATAAGCCAGCTTTAGGGCGTGAATTATATCCATGACTTCGACATAAGCAGTCTCCTTCTGGAGCGAGTTTTCCAGTTCCTCAAACTAAAAGCCGCTGCAGTAGTTACAGGAATAATGCAGGAAATTGGTCGAAGAAGGAAACCTTGTAGAACAAATATTCCCTTAAGTAAACCTTCTATTTTTTTGAAAGCGCAACTGTCTTCTAATGGTATAGTCGTGCGCTTAGTTAGTGTTGAAACTGCCCCCTCTACCTTGGGGACCGTCTGCCACGCGTCCCTTCGAGGGTCAACAATTGGGAACATTTTCTAAAATATAGGAGGGGGAACAAAAGGTACACCTGGCTTCTCCCACTCCTTAGACACGATATCCACCATCTTAGGTATCTGAAACGCATCAGTGTGTACTGGGACCTCTAGGAACTTGTCCATTTTACACAATTTTTCTGGGATCCCCAAAGGATCACAATCATCAAGTGCAGCTAGAACCTCCTTAAGTAGGGCGCGGAGGTGTTCTAGCTTAAATTTAAATGTTATAGTATCAGGCTCTGCCTGCTGAGAAACTTTTCCTGTCAGAAATTTCTCCCTCAGACAGGCCCTCCCTCACCGCCAAGTCAGATTGATGTGAGGGCACTACAGATAAATTATCCTCTGCGTCTGCTTGCTCATTGTCTTTGTTTAAAACTGAGCAATCACGCTTCCTAGGAAAAGCTGGCAGTTTGGATAAAAAATGCTAATTGTTGCATAGTAATCGCAATTGGTGCGCTAGATATACTGGGCATCGCCTGCGCGGGCATAGCTGGTGTTGACACAGAAGGAGACGAAAGCAAGCTATCTTCACTACCTTCAGCTAAAGAATCATCTTGGGCTATATTTTTAAGTGTGATTGTACTGTCCTTAAGCTGTTTGGACGCTATGGCACACTTCACACATAAATTTAATGGGGGAACCACCTTGGCCTTTGGACATACAGAACATAGGCTATCTGAAGATTCAGACATGTTTGACAGACTTAAACAGAACTACAATGCAATAAAATTATTTTTGACAAAAACGTTACTGTCTCTTTAAATAATAAAAGTGCACACATTATTATTGAAACATCAAAAAACCATGAAAGAAACATCCGATTTTAATGAAATTTTCACCACAGAGCCTTAATGTTTTGAAAAGATTGCACACAAATTTTCAGACCAATTAACCCCTTAATGCCCAAACCGGAGCTAATAACAGTTATTAACCAGTTAACACACTACAGTACTAGCCACAGCTTCTCCTGTAGCCATTTACCTTCCTTAGGGATTATTTTAGTAGGAAAAAAAATTTAGGTGTCCAAATAAGTGCCAGGCCGAAATTAAACCCCAAAAGTGTTTTAAAATCTGAAAAAAATGCTAAAAAGCAATCAATTTTAAAGCCCACAATAGTGTCAACCAGCATAGAGCCCTAAATATAAGAAAAAATGGCTTACCTATCCCAGAGGGATTTTCTGACAGTCTTCTAGCATTACATGGTCTTGTTAGAAATATGACTGATCATACCTGATGCAGTTAAGCCTGCAAACTGTTCCCCCCAACTGATGTTCTCTGGTTTCAACAGTCCTGCGTGGGAACAGCAATGGATTTTAGTTACTGGTGCTAAAATCATACTCCTCTTTTAACAGAAATCTTCTTCACTTTCTGTTGTAGAGTAAATAGTACAAACCGGCACTATTTTAAAATAACAAACTCTTGATAGAAGAAATAAAAATCTACAACTAACACCACATACTCTTTACCACCCCCGTGGAGATGCTACTTGTTCAGAGCGGCAAAGAGAATGACTGGGGGGCGGAGCCAGAGGGGGAGCTATATGGACAGCTCTGCTGTGTGCTCTCTTTGCCACTTCCTGTAGGGAATGAGAATATCCCACAAGTAAGGATGAAGCCGTGGACCGGATACACCAATGTAGGAGAAAAAGATATTTACGCCATATCTTATGGTAATTTTTTCTAGTAACAGGCTTACGTGCCTGAATCAAAGTATCAATAACCGAATCAGAGAACCCTCGCTTAGATAAAATCAAGCGTTCAATCTCCAAGCAGTCAGCTGCAGAGAAATTATATTTGGATGTTGGAAAGGACCTTGAATGAGAAGGTCCTGTCTCACTGGAAGTTTCCACGGAGGCAGAGAGGACATGTCCACTAGATCTGCATATCAAGTCCTGCGTGGCCACGCAGGCGCGATTAGAATTACCGAAGCTCTCTCCTGTTTGATCCGAGCAATCACCCGGGGAAGGAGAGCAAACGGTGGAAACACAAGCTAGGTTGAATGACCAAGGAACTGCCAAGGCATCTACTAGTTCGGCTTGAGGATCCCTCGACCTGGATCCGTATCTTGGGGGCTTGGCATTCTGTCGAGACGCCATCAGATTCATTTCCGGTCTGCCCCATCGGAGAATCAGTGAGGCAAATACCTCCGGATGGAGTTCCCACTCCCCCGGATGAAAAGCCTGGCGACTTAAATAGTCCGCTTCCCAGTTGTCCACACCTGGGATGTAGATTGCCGACAGATAACAAGAGTGGGTCTCCGCCCATCAAATTATTTTGGATACTTCTGTCATCACTAAGGAACTCCTCGTTCCCCCCTGATGATTGATGTAAGCCACAGTCGTTGTCAGACTGGAATCTGATGAATTTGTCCGAAGCCAACTCAAGCCATGCCTGAAGCGCATAGAATAGCTCTCAATTCCAGAATATTGATTTGAAGTAGAGACTCCACCTGAGTCCATACACCCTGAGCCTTCAGGGAATTCCAGACTGCACCCCAGCCCAGTAGACTGGCGTCCGTTATCACTATCACCCACAAGGTCTGCGGAAACACGTCCCTTGGGACAGATGATCTGGCGACAACCACCGAAGAAGAGAGTCTCTGGTCCCCATTCCACTGTCCGAGCATGCACAGTTGCAGTGGTCTGAGATGAAAACGAGCAAACGGAATGATGTCCATTGCCGCCACCATCAATCCAATAACCTCCATACACTAAGCCACTGATGGCCAGGTATTGGACTGAAGGGCTCGGCATGTATTTAGAATTTTGACTTTCTGACCTCCGTCAGAAATATTTTAATGTCTACAGAATCTATCAGAGTTCCCGAGAAGGAAACCCTTGTCCGTGGAATTAGTGAACTCTTTTCTAGGTTCACCTTCCATCCGTGAGTTCTCAGAAAGGACAACACTGTGTCTGTATGAGATTTCATCAGATGATAAGTTGACGCCTGAATCAAAATATCGTCAAGAAAAGGCGCCACAGCTATGCCCCGTGGCCTGAGAACCACCAGAAGGGACCCTAGAACCTTTGTAAAGATCCTGGGTGCTGTGGCCAACCCGAAGGGAAGAGCCACAAACTGAAAATGTTTGTCCAGGAAGGCAAACCTTAGGAACTGATGATGATCCTTGTGGATAGGAATATGAAGGTATGCATCCTTCAAGTCCACGGTAGTCATATATTGACCCTCCTGGGTCATTGGTAAAATTGTTCGGATGGTCTCCATCCTGAAGGATGGAACTCTGAGAAACTTGTTTAGACTCTTGAGGTCTAAAATAGGTCTGAACTTTGCCTCTTTTTTGGGAACCACGAAAAGATATGAGTAAAAACCCTGTCCCTGTTCTAATCTTGGAACGGGACGAATTACTCCCATAGTAGAGAGGTCTTTTACACAACTTAAGAACGCCTCTCTTTTTATCTGGTCTACAGACAACCGTGAAAGAAGAAATCTCCCTCTTGGGAGAAATTTTTTGAATTACAGTTGATACCTGTTGGTCACGATTTCCAGTGCCCAGGGGTCCTGAACATCTCTTACCCAAGCCTGGGTAAAGAAAAAGTCTGCCCCCTACTAGATCCGGTCCCGGATCGGGGGCCGTCCCTTCATGCTGTCTTTGTAGCAGCAGCGGGCTTCCTAGGTTGTTTACCCTTGTTCCAAGCCTGATTGGGTCTCCAGACGGACTTGGCCTGAGCAAAATTCCCTTCCTGCTTTGTGGAGGAAGAGGAAGAAGAGGGTACTCCTTTAAAATTCCGAAAGAAACGAAAATTATTTTGTTTATCCCTCATCTTAACAGACCTATCCTGAGGTAGAAATTATTTCCTTCAACTCAGGCCCGAATTGGGTCTTACCCTTGAAAGGAATAGCTAAGAGCTTTGATTTAGATGACACATCAGCAGACCACGATTTTAACCATAACGCTCTTTGAGCTAAAATGGCAAATCCTGCATTTTTCGCCGCCAACTTAGCAATTTGAAAGGCGGCATCTGTAATAAAAGAATTAGCTAGCTTGAGAGCCTTAATTCTATCTAAAATGTCCTCTAAAGGGGTCTCAAACTTCAGAGACTCTTCTAGAGCATCAAACCAGAAAGCTGCTGCAGTAGTAACTGGAACAATGCAGGCTGTTGGTTGTAAAAGGAAACCCTGATGAATAAATAATTTCTTAAGAAGACCCTCTAACTTCTTAGGGGTCTTTGAAAGCACAACTGTCCTCAATAGTAATAGTTGTACGCTTAGCCAGGGTAGATATAGCTCCCTCCACCTTAGGGACAGTTTGCCAAGAGTCCCGAATGGTGTCTGATATGGGATACATTTTCTTGAAATTAGGAGGAGGAGGAGAGAACGGTATACCCGGTCTGTCCCACTTTTTCTTTATAATCTCTGAGATTCTCTTAGGAACCGGAAAAACATCAGTGTAAGCGGGAACTTCCAGATATTTGTTCATTTTACACAATTTCTCTGCTGGTACCATAATAGGGTCACAGTCATCCAGAGTTGCTAAAACCTCCCTAATTAACAGGCGGAGGTGTTCCTGCTTAAATTTAAAGGACATGACGTCCGAATCTGTCTGAGGTAACACACTTCCCGATTCCGAAAGTTCTCCCTCAGACAAAAGTTCCCTGACCCCCAACTCAGATCCCTGTGAGGGTACATCGGAAATAGCCAACAAGGCATCAGAGCACTCAGTATTTACATTGATTCCTGTCCTACTGCGTTTACCCTGTAACACTGGTAGTTTAGATAATACCTCAGTAAGGGTAGTTGACATAACTGCAGCCATATCCTGCAGAGTAAAAGAATTAGACGCAGTTGAGGAACCCGGCGTCGCTTGGGTAGGCGTTAAAGGTTGTGACACTTGGGGAGAATTAGGCGGCATATCCTGATTCTCTTCAGACTGAGAATCATCCTTAGGCACACTTTCTTTACATAATATATGCTTTTTACATTGTAAGGCTCTTTCAGTACAAGAGGTACACAAAGTAAGAGGAGGTTCCACAATGGCCTCTAAACACATAGAACAAAGAGTTTCCTCAAGTTCACACATGTTAAACAGACTAGCAATAGCCACAATAGTCGTTAAAAACCTTATTTACCGATTCAAAAAAAATTGGAAAAAAAAAGTACTGCGCCTTTAAGAAATAAAAGCGCAACAATTTTTCTGTACTGCCCAAAAAAGTAAAGGTTACATCACCCTTTAAAGAGACATTTTATATCGAAAAATAAACTTCAACAACAAAAACGGCCCCTGCACCTCACTACAGCTCTGTTGTGGCGCCTACCTACCCTTAGGGTACACAAGATTGATTCGACAACGATCGGTGACTGAAAATCAACTTTAGGCCCCACCGGAGCTAATGCCTGCTGCCTTCTAGTGAAGAGAAAGCTGCACGCCTAAGCGCGCGAAATAGGCCCCGCCCACCGTGGGCGTCGCACTCACAGACCAGCCATGTGGCCCCCTTCACACATACATAACGTTTATGCCATATAATAAAATTATAAAAAGTGTCACAGCTGCCTCTCTCCCTCAGACAATCTCATGCTGCCTTTGTAGCCCAGTGTCAAGCCCCTATTCAAATACCTAAGCATAGTAATTCAATGAGTATATAACATAGTAAATTCAGTAACACCATAATCATACCGGTCTACTGTTTACCCCTTCCCTTACAGGGAATAATGTCAGCCAGTTTCTGATATACCAAGTCTCCTCAGAAATAAAAGACTGAACATACCTCAATGCTGCTTGTAGCATGACACCGTTCTCACACTGAAGACTTCTCTTGCACTACCTTCAGAAGCTCTGTGGGAACCAGAATGGATCTTAGTCATAACTGCTAAGATCATCAACCTCAGGGCAGAAAAATTTCTTCATTTCTTAATCCATTTCTCCCTGAGGAAAATAGTGCTCACCAGTACCATTTTAAAATAAAAAACTTCTTGATTGAAGAATCTAAAACTAACAAAGGCAAAGAGAATAACTTGAGGTGGAGGGAAGGGAGGAGCTATATATATATATATATACCACTTCCTGTTAGCAGGAGGATAAATCCGTGGACTCGTCATATCTTGTAGAAGAAAACAACAAATAATGAAGATGTTTGACGAAAATCCTTAGTCGCCTGCAAGTAGAACTTCAAGGCACGGACTACGTCCAAATTATGTAACTGACGCTCCTTCTTAGATGAAGGGTTAGGACACAAGGAAGGAACAACAATTTCCTGATTAATATTCTTGTTAGAAACAACCTTAGGAAGAAAACCAGGATTGGTACGCAACACCACCTTATCAGAATGGAAAATAAGATAAGGAGAATCACATTGTAATGCCGAAAGCTCAGAAACTCTGCGAGCAGAAGAAATAGCAACCAGAAATAAAACTTTCCAAGATAACAACTCAATATCTATGTAATGCATAGGTTCAAATGGAACCCCATGAAGAACCTTAAGAACTAAATTCAAACTCCAAGGAGGAGCAATTGATCTAAACACAGGCTTGATCGTAGTCAGAGCCTGACAAAAGGACTGAATATCCGGAACATCAGCTAGACGTTTGTGTAGCAAAATAGATAAAGCAGAAATCTGTCCCTTTAAGGAACTTGCTGACAACCCCTTTTCCAATCCTTCTTGGAGAAAGGACAAAATCCTAGGAATCCTAATCTTACTCCATGAGTAACCCTTGGATTCGCACCAATAAACATATTTACGCCATATCTTATGGTAAAATTTTCTAGTAAAAGGCTTACGTGCCTGAATCAAGGTATCAATAACCTAATCAGAGAACCCTCGCTTAGATAAAATCAAGCGTTCAATCTCCAAGCAGTCAGCTGTAGAGAAATTAGATTCGGATGATGGAAGGGTCCCTGAATGAGAAGGTCCTGCCTCAATAGAAGCTTCCACAGTGGCAGAGATAACATGTCCACCAGATTGGCATACCAAGTCCTGCGAGGCCACGCAGGAGCGATGAGAATCACTGAAGCCCTCTCCTGTTTGATCCGGGCAATCACCCGGGGAAGGAGAGCAAACGGTGGAAACACATAAGCTAGGTTGAACGACCAAGGCACTGCCAAGGCATCTATCAGTTCGGCTTGAGGATCCCTGGATCTGTATCTCGGGAGCTTGGCATTCTGACGAGATGCCATGAGATCCAGCTCCGGCCTGCCCAATCTGAGAATCAGGGTGGCAAAGACCTCAGGATGGAGTTCCCATTCCCCGGATGAAACGTCTGTCTGCTCAAAAAAACACAATTTATGCTTACCTGATAAATTTCTCTCTCTTGTGGTGTATCCAGTCCACGGGTTCATCCATTACTTGTGGGATATTCTCCTTCCCAACAGGAAGTTGCAAGAGGACACTCACAGCAGAGTTGTCTATATAGCTCCTCCCCTAACCCCCACCTCCAGTCATTCGACCGAAGACAAGAAAAAGGAGAAACTATAGGGTGCAGTGGTGACTGTAGTTTTAAAAATAAAAACACTTGCCTTAAAGTGACAGGGCGGGCCGTGGACTGGATACACCACAAGAGAAAGAAATTTATCAGGTAAAGCATACATTTTGTTTTCTCTTGTAAGGTGTATCCAGTCCACGGGTTCATCCATTACTTGTGGGATACCAATACCAAAGCTTTAGGACACGGATGAAGGGAGGGACAAGGCAGGAACTTAAACGGAAGGCACCACTGCCTGCAAGACCTTTCTCCCAAAAATAGCCTCCGAGGAAAAAAAAGTATCAAATTTGTAGAATTTAGAAAAAGTATGAAGCGAAGACCAAGTCGCCGCCTTACAAATCTGTTCAACAGAGGCCTCATGTTTAAAAGCCCAAGTGGAAGCTACCGCTCTAGTAGAATGAGCCGTAATTCTTTCAGGAGGCTGCTGGCCAGCAGTCTCATAAGCTAACCGGATTATGCTTCTCAGCCAAAAAGAGAGAGAAGTTGCCGAGGCCTTTTGGCCTCTCCTCCTCCCAGAGTAGACAACAAACAATGCAGATGTTTGACGAAAATCTTTAGTAGCTTGTAAATAAAACTTTAAAGCACGAACCACGTCAAGATTGTGTAACAGACGTTCCTTCTTTGAAGAAGGATTAGGACACAGTGACGGAACAACAATTTCCTGATTGATATTCTTATTAAATACTACCTTAGGAAGAAAACCAGGTTTGGTACGCAAAACTACCTTATCTGCATGGAAGATCAGATAAGGGGAATCACACTGTAAGGCAGATAGCTCAGAAACTCTTCGAGCCGATGAGATAGCTACTAAGAACAGAACTTTCCAAGATAAAAGCTTGATATCTATGGAATGCAAAGGTTCAAACGGAACCCCTTGAAGAACTTTAAGAACTAAATTTAAACTCCATGGCGGAGCAACAGGTTTAAACACAGGCTTGAGTCTAACTAAAGCCTGTCAAAAAGCCTGAACGTCTGGAACATCTGCCAGACGCTTGTGCAAAAGACAGAGCAGAGATCTGTCCCTTTAAGGAACTAGCTGATAATCCTTTTTCCAATCCTATCTTGTCGAGAGTTGCAAGAGAATGACTGGAGGTGGGGGTTAGGGGAGGAGCTATATAGACAGCTCTGCTGTGGGTGTCCTCTTGCAACTTCCTGTTGGGAAGGAGAATATCCCACAAGTAATGGATGAACCCGTGGACTGGATACACCTTACAAGAGAAATCTGCTTCTCGGTTGTCCACTCCTGGGATGTATATTGCTGACAGATAACAAGAGTGAGCCTCTGCCCACCAAATTATCTTGGATACTTCTGTCATCGCCAAGGAACTCCTTGTTCCTCCCTGATGATTGATCTAAGCCACAGTCGTTATGTTGTCCGACTGAAATCGGATGAATTTTGCTGAAGCCAACTGAGGCCAAGCCTGAAGGGCATTGAATATTGCCCTCAACTCCAGAATATTGATTGGAAGTAGAGACTCCGACCGAGTCCACACACCCTGAGCCTTCAGGGAATTCCAGACTACACCCCATCCTAGTAGACTGGCATCCGTTCTGACTATTACCCATGATGGTCTGCGGAAGCACGTCCCTTGGGACAGATGATCCTGCGACAACCACCAAAGAAAAGAGTCTCTTGTCTCCTGATCTAGATCTATCTGAGGAGACACATTTGCATAATCTCCATTCCACTGTCTGAGCATGCTCAGTTGTAGAGGTCTGAGATGAAAACGAGCAAACGGAATGTTGTCAATTGCCGCCACCATTAATCCAATTACCTCCATGCACTGAGCGACTGATGGCCGAGGATTGGACTGAAGGGATCGGCATGTATTCAGAATCTTTAACTTTCTGACTTCCGTCAAGAAGATCTTCATGGATATAGAGTCTATTAGTGTTCCTAGGAAAGGAACCCTTGTCTGTGGAATTAGTGAACTCTTTTCTAGATTCACCTTCCACCCGTGAGTCCTTAGAAAGGATAGAACCATGTCGGTATGAGACTTTGTCAGCTGATAAGACGACGCCTGGATCAGAATATCGTCCAGATAAGGCGCCACTGCAATGCCCCGCGGCCTGAGGACCGCCAGCAGAGACCCTAGAACCTTCATGAAGATCCTGGGTGCCGTGGCCAGTCCGAAAGGAAGGGCCACAAACTGAAAATGTTTGTCCAGAAAGGGAAACCTCAGGAACTGGTGATGATCTCTGTGGATAGGAATATGAAGATATGCATCCTTTAAGTCCACGGTAGTCATATATTGACCCTCCTGGATCAATGGAAGAATTGTTTGAATAGTCTCCATCTTGAAGGATGGAACTCTGAGGAACTTGTTTAGATCTTTGAGATCTAAAATGGGTCGGAACGTTCCCTCTTTTTTGGGAACCACAAAAAGATTTGAGTAAAACCCCTGCCCCTCTTCCTGTTTTGGAACGGGACAAATTACTCCCATAGTGGAGAGGTCTTTTACACAACGTAAGAACGCCTCTCTTT
Organism: Bombina bombina; assembly: GCF_027579735.1. Classification (NCBI taxonomy): domain Eukaryota; kingdom Metazoa; phylum Chordata; class Amphibia; order Anura; family Bombinatoridae; genus Bombina; species Bombina bombina. The sequence goes on along the minus strand of NC_069499.1, from coordinate 243,924,520 downwards.
TTAACTGGTCTACAGACAATCATGAAAGAAGAAACCTTCCCCTTGGGAGGGAATTTTTGAACTCCAACTGATACCCTTAAGACACGATTTCTAGTGTCCAGGGATCCTGAACATCTCTTATCCAAGCCTGGACAAAGAGAGATAGTCTGCCCCTTCTAGATCCGGTCCCGGATCAGGGGCCGCTCCTTCATGCTGTCTAGGGAGCAGCAGCGGGCTTCTTGGGTTGTTTACCCTTGTTCCAAGCCTGGTTGGGTCTATAGGTGGGCTTGGCTTGTGAATAATTCCCTTCCTGTTTAGCGGAAGAAGAAAGGGTGACTCCTTTGAAATTACGAAAGGAACAAAAATTACTCTGTCGTCACCTTTGTTAAGAAGTTTTGTCTTGCGGGAGCAGATGACCCTTACCTCCCGTAATATCAGAAATGATTTCTTTCAAGTCAGGCCCGAACAGGGTCATTCCCTTGAAAGGAATAGCCAAGAGCTTAGATTTAGAGGATACATCTGCAGACCAAGATTTTAACCATAAGGCTCTGCGCGCTTAGAATGGAAAATCCTGCATTCTTAGCGCCTATTTGGCGATCTGAAAAGCGGTATCCGTAACAAAGGAATTGGCCAGCTTTAAGGGCCTTGATTCTGTCCATTATTTCCTCTAAAGAAGTCTTAAGAGACTCTTCCAAGGCGTCAAACCAAAAGGCAGCTGCAGTTGTGACTGGTACAATGCAGGGCCGTTCGGTTGTAATAGAAACCCTTGATGAACAAATAGCTTTTTTAGAAGACCCTCTAACTTTTTATCCATAGGGTCTTTGAAAGCACAACTGTCCTCAATAGGGATAGTCGTACGCTTAGCCAGGGTAGAAATAGCTCCCTCCACCTTAGAGATCATCTGCCAAGAGTCCCGAACCGGTGTCAGCTATAGGGTACATTTTCTTTCCCATTCCCTAGTAATAATTTCTGAAATTCTCTTAGGAACTGGAAAAAACGTCAGAAGAAGGAGGAACCTCCAAATACCTGTCCGTCTTACACAATTTCTCTGAGAGGACCGCATAGAGTCACAGTCGTCCAGAGTCATCAAAACCTCCCAAGTAACAGGCGAAGGTGTTCAAGCTTAAATCTGAAGGACATCACGTCCGAATCTGTCTGGGGTAATGCACTACCTGAGTCAGACAGTTCCCCTTTAGACAGAGCCTCCCTACCCCCCCCCCCCCACTCAGAGCCTGGAGGGTACATCGGAGATAGCCATCAAAGAATCAGAAGTCGCATGGACCACCTGGGTCTCTTTTCTACTCGTTTGCCCTGTAACACTGGCAACTTAGATAAAACTTCTGTAAGAGTGGATGACATAACTGCAGCATATCCTGCGAGTGAATGACGCCGACGCCGTCGAAGAACATGGCTTCACATGTGCGGTTGTTAAAGGCTGAGACGCTTGGGGAGAAAGAAGCGGCTTACCCTGAACCTCATCAGTCTGAGGACATTCATTAGTATCATTATTAAAGAAAATTTGTTCTTTACACTGTAATGCCCTAGTAATACATGAGGGACAAAGTGTAACAGGGGGTTCCACAATGGCATTTAAAACACATAAGGCATGTACTTTGTTCAAGGTTGTCCATGTTAACATACAAACAAGGCAAACTTGGTTCGAGTCACTGATCATGTATTTGTTAATAACATAAGAGTACTATGTCTTTATACTAAAATTCTGCAACTTACCCGACAGGCTAATAAAAGAGAGAAGAAAACAAAAATTTATGCTTACCTGATAAATTTCTTTCTTTTGCGATGTACCGAGTCCACGGATTCATCCTTACTTGTGGGATATTATCCTTCCTAACAGGAAGTGGCAAAGAGAGCACCACAGCAGAGCTGTCTATGTAAGCTCACCCCTTAACTCCACCCCCAAGTCATTCGACCGAAGGCCAAGGAAGAAAACAGAGAAACTATAAGGTGCAGAGGTGACTGAAGTTTTTATAAAAAAAACCCACCTGTCTTGAATAGACAGGGCGGGCTGTGGACTCGGTACATCGCAAAAGAAAGAAATTTATCAGGTAAGCATAAATTTTGTTTTCTTTTGCATGATGTACCAAGTCCACGGATTCATCCTTACTTGTGGGATACCAACACCAAAGCTTTAGGACACGGATGAAGGGCAGGGACAAGACAGGACCCTAAACAGAAGGCACCACTGCTTGCAAACCCTTTCTCCCAAAAACAGCTCAGAAAGAAGCAAAAGTATCAAATTTGTAACATTTTGAAAAGGTATGGAGCGAAGACCAAGTCGCAGCCTTACAAATCTGTTCAACAGAAGCATCATTTTTAAAAGCCCATATGGAAGCTACCGCTCTAGTAGAATGAGCTGTAATCCTTTCAGGAGGCTGCTGTCCAGCAGTCTCATAAGCCAAACGGATGATGCTTTTCAGCAAAAGGAAAGAGAAGTCGCCGTAGCCTTTTGACCCACTACGCTTTCCAGAATAGACAACAAACAAAGAAGATGGTTCCGAAAATCTTTGGTTGCTTGCAAATAAAATTTCAAAGCACGAACACGTCCAAGTTGTGCAACAGACGTTCCTTCTTAGGAGGAGGATTAGGACACAGAGAAGGAACAACAATTTCCTGATTGATATTCCTGTTAGTAACAACCTTAGGTAGGAACCCAGGCTTGGTACGCAAAACCACCTTATCAGCATGGAAAACAAGATAAGGCGAATCACATTGTAAAGCAGATAGTTCAGAAACTCTTCGAGCTAAAGAGATAGCAACTAGGAACAAAACTTTCCAAGATAAAAGCTTGATATCAATGGAATGCATGGGTTCAAATGGAACCCCCTGAAGAACTTTCAGAACTAAATTTAAACTCCATGGCGGAGCAACAGGTTTAAACACAGGCTTAATTCTAGCTAAAGCCTGACAAAAAGCCTGAACGTCTGGAACATCTGCAAGACGCTTGTGCAACAGAATAGACAGAGCAGATATCTGTCCATTTAGGGAACTAGCTGACAAACCCTCTTGGAGAAAAGACAAAATCCTAGGAATCCTGATTTTTACTCCAGGAGTAGCCTTTGGATTTGCACCAAAAAAGATATTTACGCATATCTTATGATAATTTTCCTGGTAACAGGCTTTTGATAGAATCAAGCGTTCAATCTCCAGTCAGTTGCAGAGAAATTAGATTTGGATGCTGGAATGGACCTTGAATGAGAAGGTCCCGTCTAAGAGGCAGAGTCCATGGTGGCAGAGATGACATGTCCACCAGGTCTGCATACCAAGTCCTGCGTGACCACGCAGGAGCTATCAAGATCACCGAAGCTCTCTCCTATTTGATTCTGGCAATCAAACGAGGAAGGAGAGGAAATGGTGGAAACACATAAGCCAGGTTGAAACGACCAGGGTACTGCTAGAGCATCTATCAGTACTGCCTGAGGATCCCTTGACCTGGATCGTAACGAGGAAGTTTGGCGTTCTGACAAGACTCCATCAGATCCAAATTCCGGTGTGCCCCATAGCCGAACCAGTTGAGCAAACACCCTCCGGATGTTGTTCCCACTCCCCCGGATGAAAAGTCTGACGACTATAGAAAATCTGCCCTCCCAGTTTTCTACCCCTGGGATATAGATCGCTGACAGATGGCAAGAGTGATCCTCTGCCCATCGGATTATCCTTGAGACCTCTTTCATCGCCAAGGAACTCTTTGTTCCGCCCTGATGATTGATATAAGCCACAGTCGTGATGTTGTCCGACTGAAACTGATGAATCTGGCCGAAGCCAGCTGAGGCCATGCCTGGACGAGCATAGAATATCGCTCTTAATTCCAGAATATTTATCGGTAGGAGAGCCCTCCTCCCGAGTCACCAATCCTGTGCTTTCAGGGAATTCCAGACAGCACCCCAGCCCAGAAGACTGGCGTCTGTCATCACTATAACCCAATCTGGCCTGCGGAAACACATTCCCTGGGACAGATGATCCCTGTGACAACCACCCAAAGAAGAGAGTCTCTGGTCTCTTGATCCAGATTTATCTGAGGAGATAAATCTGCATAATCCCCATTCCACTGATTGAGCATGCATAGTTGCAGTGGATGAGATTCAAGCGGGCAAACGGAACTATGTCATTGCTGCTACCATTAGACCGATTACCTCCAATACACTGAGCCACTGACGGCCAAGGAATGGAATGAAGAGCTCAGGCAGGTGGACAAAATCTTTTGATTTCCTGACCTCTGTCAGAAATATTTTCATGTCCACCGAGTCTATCAGAGTCCCTAGAAATTAAACCCTTGTGAGGGGGGAAGAGAACTCTTTTTTACGTTCACCTTCCACCCGTGAGATCTTAGAAAAGCCAACACGAAGTCCGTGTGGGACTTGGCTAGTTTGAAAGTCGACGCTTGAATTAGAATGTCGTCTATATTAAGGCGTCACTGCTATGCCCCCGCGGCCTTAGAAACCGCCAGAAGGGACCCTAGCACCTTTGTGAAGATTTGTGGCGCCGTGGCCAACCCGAAGGGAAGAGCCACAAACTGATAATGCTTGTCCAGAAAGGCGAACATGAGGAACTGGTGATGATTTTTGTGGATAGGAATGTGTAGATATGCATCCTTAAGTCCACGGTAGTCATATATTGACCCTCCTGGATCAATGGTAAGATAGTCTGAATGGTCTCCATCTTGAAGGATGGGACTCTTAGGACATGGTTTAGGACCTTGAGATCTAGAATTGGTCTGAAAGTTCCCTCTTTCTTGGGAACCCACAAAACAGATTGGAGTAGAACCCCTGCCCCTGCTCTGCTTTTGGGGACTGGGCAGATCCACTCCCCATGGTAAAAAGGTCTTCTACACAGCTTAAGAACGCCTCTCTTTTGTCGGGTTTACAGACAATTGAGAAAGATGGAACCTCCCCCTTGGAGGAGAATCTTGAAATCTAGAAGGTATCCCTGGGTTAAAATTTCTACTGCCCAGGAATCCTGAACGTCTCTTGCCCAGGCCTGAACAAAGAGAAGAGAGTCTGCCCTCTACTAGATCCGGTCCCGGATCGGGGGCTATCTCTTCATGCTGTCTTAGTGGCAGCAGCAGGGCTTTTTGGCCTGTTTTACCCTTGTTCCAAGCCTGGTTAGGTCTCCAGGTTGGCTTGGATTGAGCAAGTTCCCCTCTTGCTTTGCAGCAGGGGAAGAGGAAGCGGGGACCACCCTTGAAGTTTTCGAAAGGAATGAAAATTATTTTGTTTGGTCCTTGTCTTATTTGACTTATCTTGAAGGAGGGCATGACCCTTCCCTCCAGTGATGTCTGAAATGATCTCTTTCAGTGCAGGCCCCGAATAGGGTCTTACCTTTGAAAGGGATGGACACAAAGCTTAGATTTAGACGACACATCAGTCGACCAGGACTTAAGCCATAACGCTCTACACGCTAAAATGGCAAAACCTGAATTCTTTGCGGCTAATTTAGCAAGATGAAAAGCGGCGTCTGTAACAAAAGAATTAGCTAACTTAAGAGCCTTAATTCTGTCCAGAATATCATCTAGTGGGGTCTCCATCTGAAGAGCCTCTTCTAAAGCCTCAAAACCAAAAAGGCTAGCTGCAGTGGTTACAGGAACAATGCATGCTATAGGTTGAAGAAGAAAACCTTGATGAAGAAAAATTTTCTTTAGGAGACCCTCTAATTTCTTATCCATAGGATCAATGAAAGCACAACTGTCTGCAATAAGTATAGTTGTACGCTTAGCTGGAGTAGAAATAGCTCCCTCCACCTTAGGGACCGTCTGCCATGAGTCCCTTTATGGTGTCAGATATGGGAAACATTTTCTTAAAAACAGGAGGGGAGAGCAACGGAATACCTGGTCTATCCCCACTCCTTAGTAACAATGTCCGAAATCCTCTTAGGGACCGGAAAAACATCAGTGTAAACAGGAACCTCTAAATATTTGTCCAATTTACACAATTTCTCTGGAACTACAAATAGGGTCACAATCATCCAGAGTCGCTAAAAACCTCCCTGAGCAATAAGCGGAGGTGCTCTAGCTTAAATTTAAAATGCTGTCATATCTGAATCTGTCTGAGGGAACATCTTTCCTGAATCAGAAATCTCTCCCTCAGATAGCAAAATCCCTCATCCCTACCTCAGAACATTGTGATGGGAAAATCAGATACGGCTACTAAAGTGTCAGAAGGCTCAGCATTTGTTCTTAACCCAGAGCTACTGCGCTTCCCTTGCAACCCTGCAGTTTAGATAAAACCTCTGTGAGGGTAGTATTCATAACTGAGGCATATCTTGGAAGGTGAAAGAATTAGACGCACTAGAAGTACTTGGCTTCGCTTGTGGGGCGTAACTGGTTGTGACACTTGGGGAGAACTAGATGGAAAAACCTGATTTCCTTCTGTCCGAGAATCATCTAATGCCAAACTCTTTATAGTCAAAATATGCTGTTTGCAATTTATAGACATATCAGTACAAGTGGGACATATTCTGAGAGGGGGTTCCACAATGGCTTCTAAACAAATTGAGCAATGAGTTTCCTCAATGTCAGACATGTTGAACAGGCTAGTAATGAGACAAGCAAGCTTGGAAAACACTTTATTTAATGAAAAAAACACAATTTTCAAAAACGGTACTGTGCCTTTAAGAGAAAAAAAGGCATACACAGTACCCTGCCACAGCTCTGCTGTGGCGCCTACCTGCCTTCAAGGATCAAGAATGTGGAAATAAAGCTTCGATTAGGCCCTTAGCAGTGCTCCATGACCCTTCTGTTGTAGCTTGCTGCTTGACTATGCAAAACAAATGCGCAACTGAGGAGCGAAAATAGGCCCCGCCCCTCTCACTCGATGTTGCTGGGGCCTACACACAAATTTACAAATGAACTTTGGGCCATGTGGGTTATAAAAAAAAACAAAAAGCCAAGTGAACCCTCCAAACAGAAGTCCCAAATAAAATAAACACATTACTCCCAGACACACAAACGTTTGTTTCAATATAACATACAAACTGAGTGCCCATAAGATTAGCCCTATATGCAAGCTAGTAATACCCCTTCTAATACTAGGATTACTGCTTACCCTTCCCCTAATGGGGATACTTTCAGCCTTTCTGTAGTTATCCAAGTCTCTGCAGAAAAAGGGACTGAAACATACCTCATTGCTGTATAGCAAGAAACCGCTCCTCACTGAAGTTTACCTGTACTCCTCAGCTTCTGTGGGCAACAAGCAGTGGACCTTAGTTACAAATGCTAAGATCATCATCCTCCAGGCAGAAATCTCTCATCTATGTCCTGCCTGAGAGCAAATAGTACAACACCCGGTACCCATTTAAAAATAAACTCTTGATTGAGATAAAATAAAACTAACAGTTTAACACCTCTTTCACTTTACCCTTCCTGCTTAGAGCCGGCAAAGAGAATGACTGGGGGGGTGGAGTTAAGGGGGGAGCTATATAGACAGCTCTGCTGTGGTGCTCTCTTTGCCACTTCCTGTTAGGAAGGATAATATCCCACAAGTAAGGATGAATCCGTGGACTCGGTACATCATGCAAAAGAAATTTATCTATCCCCTGTGTTGATATACTTTATAACTAGCGCACTGGCCAGAACAAAAGGAACAGTCCCCTCGCCGCAGCTCTGCTGCGGCTCCTACCTGCCCCCAAGTGCTTCAACTCTGACCCTCTCGTGCGGCGCACCTAAGATTGCTTGCAAGATTTAACAACAAGCGAACTTAGGGGCCATGAAGAACCGCTGCCATCCGGAGCCCAGCAGAGGAGTTACTGCGCAGAAAGCAATCGCAACCCTGCAGTTCCGTAGCACAATTTACCACAGTGAACCGCCATTTACCGGAGTTTACACAAAAAAACCTTACAAAACTGCTCAGAATCCCCAGCGTCAGCCATCTCATATGCGAGAAGTTTCCACCACATTAAACAAAGATTTGCCCAATATAATGTACATTGTAACACCATCATATTTCCAGCACTTCTAGCAAATCTTATCCACGCCACTAGAATGTCTGTAGGAGCTAAATAATATGTTGGTTCTCGTTCTGATAAACTTAATGAGAATCTGCATATTAACAAAGGGCAGCCATTTTAGCCACTAAACCCCAGATAGACAAAAAAAAAAAAAAAAGTAGAGTACAGTCAGATCTGAGATAAGCTGCAGAGCCCCAGAATAAGAGACTGCACTTACCTCTATGCTTAGGAACAGCATGATAACTCACAGTGTCAAGAGGTCCACTCTTCCTCCTGAGGTCCTGTGAAGGTAAAAAGGTCTTAGTTAAGTTTCTCTAAGGCCATCACTTCAGAGCAGCACCATAATGGGAGGCGCAGCAAGGTTAAAAACCCCACCAGTTCCCATAGCCAAAAAGGCTATAACTGCAGATGCTGCTCTATAATAAAATAGAACCCTTGGCACCATTTGAAAATAAAAAACTCTTGATTGAAGCAACTAAACTAACACCTCACTTTACCTCTTCCTATCACTAACACAGGCAAAGAGAATGACTGGGTTGGGGGGGAAGGGAGGAGCTATTTAAGCAGCTCTGCTGTGGAGCTCTTTGCCTCCTCCTGCTGACGACGAGGCGATATCCCATAAGGATGAAATCCGTGGACTTGTCATATCTTGTAAAAGAAAAAAACCTAAAAAGGGTACAAAAACACAGAGCAAAAAAACAGAGAAACCAGGTAAAGCTAACAGAGACCCAACCAGTCTCATAGAAACAAGGGGAGGCAACGCCCAGACCTCAGAAACAAATACCACGGGATAAGGCCGGGAATTTGAAACAGAGGATCTTCCCCTAACACAGTGCAACCGCACTCTAATAAGCAACTGAAGACGAAGGTCCCCCAAGTCTCAAAAAGGTAGCTCAGAATACCGAAATATTCAGAAACGAAACCTTGTGCAGCAAGCTCAGATAGGTCTGACGAATAATCACCTGAAGCAAAAACACTGCACGCTGCAGTCATCTAAAAATGACTCTGAAACTTAAATACTTGCAGGGTAAGAAGAAAGCAGCTGAATATAGGATCCTTCAGATTGCTAAGTATCCACTAACCAGTGGATAACGTCGCAGGCTAAGAGCTGCCAGTCCTTCCCACAAATCTTGATCATGGAGAAAGAAGAAACCTGGAATGGAAAGAAAAAAGGGGGGACTCACCCACACCAACAGAGCTCTGGTGCCAACCCAATCCGCTCCTCCAAAATAAGGCACTCCTGAGGAGAACCCCCTGGGACCTGGAACAGGGAAAAGAGCAATAGATCCATAGGAAGACCTGTCTTAGGCAGTCTCTATGTAGAGAGATCAAATTCCAGCAGGTGGAACAGAGCCCACAGAGCAGCAGATGCTCCCCCTTACAGAAATAAGCCACCTGATCCAACCTCCTACACACAGGGCAGGACAAAGACCCTCCAGATAGAGTAAACCCCAGCTCATAAGGAAGACAAACTATCCCCTCAAAAGGGAAGGGCACAGATAAGAACAGCGTACATGTCCACAAGACATGAAGCCATAGTATGATCAAAACACGGACCGAATGAAAAATCATCCAGATACCACTGTTGACCCAACAGAGAAAAAACTCCCCATAGAGGAGCACACTCTGTCCAAAGGACAAGTCAGGCCTTAAAGTTTATAACCAGTACCCAAAGGTGGATGTGAACTCTGGCCTTCCTGCTTGCAAGCCCAATGAGCTAGCCCCTATGTCGCAACATAGGGTCCCTGAAAAAAACTGTGTCGTCCCGAACCAGTCCACAGGATCATAAGTATCCAGACATCCAAGAAGGATCCAAGACAAGAACCCTGGACCCAGAATCATCCTAGAACGAACGACACCCTCAGGGACCACAAGATACCCCCCATCGGAAGCAATCAGACCTCACAGGGGATGAGAACCGGGAATCCCGGAGAACGGGTACAGGACTCGCTCGTAATTCTCAGCCCAAAGGGAAGAGAACACCTTTAGTCGGAGGTCAACGGTGAGCCAGCAAGGTAATAGGCAGCGACAAAGTCACGCAATTTCTCTAGAGCCCAAAGGCCCCAAGGGCAATACTAAGGGAAATAAGAACGAGAACAGAGTCACCCGAAAGAGAGTAGAAAGAAAGGCTAGTCTACATAATCCTTACAGATTACCATTCCAGAGGACCAAAACCAAGGAAGAAGAATGCAAAGCATCCCGAACCCAGGCAGAAAAACATCCCCTAAGCAAAAAGTTTGGAGAGACAACACCTCCTATCGCCCATGATATGGAGACGACTAACTCCCGAAGGAAGACAGAGCCTAACAGCCTTCACTTACTAATTAAACTGCCAAAGCCGCCAGAAAAACCGGACAAAGTCCAGAAAGTCTCGACCCAAAGGAAGAGAACCTCTAAAAGGAACAAGTCCTAAAAGGACACTTCCAAAGAGACTATGAAAGGCAAAACCGCAAGAACGGCGGTATGAAGGATCTAAATCCTCCAAGCCTCCAACCCACAACGGGAAGGAACACTCTAGTTCCTGGAAAAATCGGAAACGACTGAGCATGTCGCTGTGGATCTCAACTAAGTAATGGCCCACTAGATTGAAAGGCGAATGAGGACTAAACCAATCCCTAAGCAACCACGGACCCTCAAGTCTTCTCAGGATGCTAGTTGAAGATTGTAAAATAAAACAAGAAAACAACACAAATCATATTGTGATCACTAGACGCCCTCACCAGACCGGACATAAAAAGGTGCCATATGTCTGAACTAGCCCTCAAAGACAAAAGGATTTGCACCCAGTCAGGACCAGCCTGAAACCAAGGGCCCCAGCACTGTCAAGGCCACATAGAGTTTCCCCAGATGATGGAGGGATAAAGAACAGTCAGAAAGACTTTTGTAAACAGTGCGACCACAAAATCATGAGTATCAATTCCAGAAAAGAAAGTTCCCGAAAGGAAACATCACACCGCAACATGAGCTTTAGACCAAATAAAAAACAACCTCACCGGATGAAAATAAAAGATAAGGCAACCCGTAGGTTATCGTCCAGAAAGAACGGACAGACCCGCAGGACCAGCCCAACAGGGGTTCCGAGACTTCCAAGCTCAGAAATGGAAAAGGATACACAAATAACAAAGACTATAAGAAGATTACTTCATCCCCTTATGTCTACGTATACAAGCCAGTCGAAGAGTAAGACTGAGAATCCCCAGACCCATTAAGAGTGGGATCCTCCAGCAACACCAAAAACGTGCCTTAGTAGGACACGAATGCGCACTAGTCTATAACGAAAGGTGCAACATACCTCAGATGGGACAAAAAGAAACACCGGCCCCGAAGGTTGATCCCCTGAGGCCTCAGGGACAGTCGCTCCCCTGGAAGGCTGAACTGGACCAGGCGATCCCATGCATGACACGCCCAGGTTAACGAAACACGGACAATATCGTAAGCACACTCCCGGGAGGTGCAGATGCGCCAGTGCCAAAGATATGGCCATGCGGAACCACGTCGTAACCTCCGATGGGAACATGCCACACTCCCTAGAAAGGATAAGTAGCATTTGGGTTACCTGCATGCGTAGTAAGAGTTGATGGTAGGGACTCGTCTTGTGAGAAATAGAATCCCCAGAGACGGATGGTTCAGTGGGCACCCCATTCCCCGATCCCGAGGAACAGAGTACTCTAAAACGGCATTCGGAACATAACTGATGGGCATGTATCACCTGGGCCAATTCATATTCTTCGTAAGAAGTAGAGTTTGAATCAGAGACATCCGTCTCCAAGAATCCTCCATAACTGGGACACTGCCGCTTCCAGAGAACCAGACACCAGCGGACCAGGATATCTCCATCGCCACACGGTCAGGAAAACGGAAATGGGGTTTCAAGGTAAACCGTGCAGTCCATGCAAAGGCGCGCCCGACTGAAAAGGCCGCGTCACTAGACATAGGCCGTTATGTTCCAAAACAGTCCTGAGCCGAAGCAACACTACACAGTAGCAGACAGAATCACATAAACATGACTATAAACACCCCTGTTCAATAATCCCCCTCAGGAGATATTAACCCTTGATTCCTAGATACAAAAAGGAGCCTCACTGAGACCCTATGTTAAAGTTATCCCCAAAAGGTTGTAGCCCCTCTCAGATAAACAATTGAAATTACAATACATCATGATGAAAGTAAAATGAAACGATCTTACCAGAATCTAAGCTGTGGAACAGGAACACAGCCCTTCAAGTGTGACAGATAGTAGCGTCGCCTCTGCCATGGACTTGAGAGAAAAAAGCAGGCAGCGAAACTTGTCAACGCCGATTGCTTGTGGAGCTGTTAATATGAGTCAGGATGGTTTCGCAGAAAGACTCTCCCTGCATCTCCGGACTCCATCCAGGCCCTCACTGAGAGGCTGACAGGACTACTTAAAACTCCAGTCCCATGCCGAAGAGTACTACCCCCAATAGGAGACTATCTAATAACTTCTGACACTTCTCTGCCAACCTCCTGGGACTAAAGGCAAAGAATGACTGGGGGATGAGGGGAGTGGGAGGAGTATTTAAGCCTTTGGCTGGGGTGTCTTTGTCTCCTCCTGAGGCCAGGTTCTGAATTTCCAAAAGTAATGATTGCAGCTGTGGACTCTTTCCATTTATGAAGAAAAGTATAATTGAACTATTTAGCCCACAAATGGTTTTATATATATATATATATATATATATATATATATATATATATATATATATATATATATATATATATATATATATATATATATATATATATATATATATATAACTTCAATTAAACCACCAGAAAGTGTATATTAATGCAACAGCCAATTTATATGCCAATTAATCTGTCCTGAAACAATCTCTTATTTAGCCACAATAAATTCTAAAATATATCGCAATAGCTGTAACTAACTTATGACATTAAAATACAGAAATGATTTCTAAATTTTAATATTTAACACCAGTATACCCACTACCCATGGTCTAATTAATATTAAATATAAGAATAAATTACCGTTTAACTCACAGCTATAGTTTAGCTATGCTATAAAGAATTTCTTTGCTGAAATCTGTTAAAATATATAAACCATTAATATATTACCAAATTGAAGGTTTCAGCTATTTCAGAAAGATCCGTTCACTGTCATATGAGAGGTATTTGCAATTCTGAAAAAGGTTAGGCCCAATTTTGCTTTATAGAGACTGTGATTCAAAGCCAGGTTGTCAGTCAGTCAAAATTCAGCAGCATGTGTTTTTTTCTCTTGCATGAGACTTATTAAGTGATAAAGTCTACCTCCATTCTCTAATCATTGGTGAACATTTTGGATACGCCCCATCAGTGCTTGTCTTCTGATTGGCCCTAACGGAGCTGAACATTTCATTGGTTCTTTGAGAATGCATATGGTTATTTGATACTACAATCCCCTTTGGTTGCAATTCTCGCATAAACCACCGGAGGGCAACATGAGCAGGAAAACGGCTTTGTTAGCAAAAAACATAATTTATGCTTACCTGATAAATTTATTTCTCTTGTAGTGTATCCAGTCCACGGATCATCCATTACTTATGGGATATATTCTCCTTCCCAACAGGAAGTTGCAAGAGTCCACCCACAGCAAAGCTGCTATATAGCTCCTCCCCTAACTGCCATTACCAGTCATTCGACCGAAAACATGCAGAGAAAGGAAAACCATAGGGTGCAGTGGTGACAGTAGTTTAATGGAAAAATTACCTGCCTTAAAGTGACAGGGCGGGCCGTGGACTGGATACACTACAAGAGAAATAAATTTATCAGGTAAGCATAAATTATGTTTTCTCTTGTTAAGTGTATCCAGTCCACGGATCATCCATTACTTATGGGATACCAATACCAAAGCTAAAGTACACGGATGATGGGAGGGACAAGGCAGGTACTTAAACGGAAGTTACCACTGCCTGTAAAAAACCCTTTCTCCCAAAAATAGCCTCCGAAGAAGCAAGGTATCAAATTTGTTAAATTTGAAAAAGTATGAAACGCAGACCAAGACTCCGTCTTGTAATCTGTTCAACAGAAGCCACATTTAAAAAAGGCCCAAGTGAAAACCACAGCTCTAGTAGAATGAGCTGTAATCCCTTCAGGAGGCTGCTGTCCAGCAGTCTCATAAGCTAAATGAATTATGCTTTTTAACCAAAAAGACAGAGAGGTTGCTGAAGTCCTTTGACCTCTCCTCTGTCCAGAATAGACAACAAACAAGGTGAATGTTTGATGAAAATCTGTAGTAGCTTGTAAGTAAACTTTAAAACACGAACCACGTCCAAATTGTGTAATAGACGTTCCTTCTTTGAAGAAGGATTAGGATACAAGAATGGAACAACAATCTCTTGAGTGATATTCTTGTTAGATACCACCTTAGGTAAAAACCCAGGTTGGTACACAGGACTACCTTATCCGTACGGAGAACCAGATAAGGAGAATCACATTGCAACGCAGATAACTCGGAGACTCTATGAGCCGAGGAAATAGCTACCAAAAAGGAACTTTCCAAGATAGAAGTTTGATATCTATGGAATGAAAAGGTTCAAATGGAACTCCTTGAAGAACCTTAAGAACCAGCTTTAAGCTCCATGGCGGAGCAACATTTTTAACCACAGGCTTGGTTCTAACCAAAGCCTGACCAAATGCCTGAACGTCTAGAATACCTGCCAGACGCTTGTGCAAAAGAATAGACAGAGTAGAAATCTGTCCTTTTAAAGAACTAGCTGACAACCCTTTTCTCAAAATCATCTTGGAGAAAAGATAATATCCTGGGAATCCAGACTTTACTCCATGAGTAACCCTTGGATTCATAACAATAAGATATTTACACCATATCTTATGTTAAATTTTCCTAGAGACAGGCTTTTATGCCTGTATTAAGGTATCAATTACTGACTCGGAGAAGCCATGCTTTGATAACATCAAGCGTTCTGTCTCCAGGCAGTCCATCTCAGATTAGTTATATTTAGATGGTTGAAAAGACCCTGAGGTAGAGGATCCTGTCTCAGAAGCAGAGACCGTGGTGGAAAGGATGACATGTCCACCAGATCTGCATACCAGGTCCTGCGTGGCCACGCAGGCGCTGTCAAAAGCACCAAAGCACTCTCCTGCTTGATCTTGTGCAAACCCCTCCGGAGGGAATTCCCACTCCCCCGGATGAAAAGTCTGACGACTTAGAAAATCTGCCTCCCAGTTCTCAACACCTGGGATAGGGATAGCTTTTAGACAAGAGTGAGTCTCTGTCCAGAGAATTATTTTAAGACTTCTAACATTGCTAGGGAACTTCTGTTCCCCCTTGATGGTTGATGTAAGCCACAGTCGTGATATTGTCCGACTGAAATATTATGTACCTCAGAGTTGCTAACTGAGGCCAAGTCTGAAGAGCATGGAATATCGCTCCCAGTTCCAGAATATTCATTAGAAGGAGGGTCTCCTCCTGAGTCCACTATCCCTGAGCCTTCAGGGAGTTCCAGACTGTATCCCAACCTAAAAGGCTGGCATCTGTTGTAACAATTGTCCCATCTGACCTGCGGAAGGTCATACCCTTGGACAGATGGACCCGAGATAGTCACCAGAGAAGAGAATCTCTGGTTTCTTGGTCCGGATTTAACAGGAGAACAAATCTGTGTAATCCCCGTTCCTCTGGCTGAGCATGCATAGTTGCAGTGGTCTGAAATGTAGGCGTGCAAACGGTACTATGTCCCTTGCCGCTACCATTAAGCCGATTACATTCATGTACTGAGCCACCAAAGGGCGCGGATGGAATGAAGAACACGGCAGAAATTTAGAAACTTTGACAACCTAGACTCCGTCAGGTAAATTTTAATTTCTACAAAATCTATCAGAATCCCTAGGAGGGAAACCCTTGATATTGGGGATAGAGAACTCTTTCCTTGTTCACTTTCCACCCATGCGATCTCAGAAATGCTAGTACTACGTCCGTATGAGACTTGGCAACTTGGATGTTTGACGCCTGTATCAGGATGTCGTCTAAATAAGGGGCCACTTCTATGCCCCGCGGCCTAAGGACCGCCAAAGTGACCCCAGAACCTCCATAAAGATTCTAGGGGCTGTAGTTAACCCAAAGGAAAGAGCTACAAACTGGTAATGCCTGTCTAGAAAGGCAAACCTGAAAAACCGATGGTGATCTTTATGCATCGTAATGTGAGGATAAGCATCCTTCAAATCCATTGTAGTCCTCTATTGACTCTCCTGGATCATAGTTAAGATGGTACGAATAGTTTCCATCTTAAATGATAGAATTCTAAAGAATTTGTTTAAGATCTTTTAGATCCAAAATAGGTCTGAAGGTTTCCTTTCCTTGGGAACCACAAACCGATTTGAGGAAAACTGTGTCCCTGTTCCTCTATTGGAACTGAATGGGTCACGTACACAATGCAAGAATGTCTCTTTCTTTATCTGGTTTGCAGATAAATGTGAAAGGCAAAAACTCCCCTTTTTGGGGGGGAAAGCTTTGAAATCCAGAAGATATCTCTGGGGTATAATTTCCAATGCCCAGGGATCCTGGGCATCTCTTGCCCACGCCTGGGCGAAGAATGAAGTCTGCCCCCTATAGGATCCGTTACCAGATAGGGGTCCATTCCTCATGCTGTTTTAGAGGCAGCAGCAGGCTCCTTGACCTGCTTATCTTTGTTCCAGGTCCGGTTGTCTCCAGACCGCCTTGGACTGAGCAAAAGTTCCCTCTTATTTTGCCTTAGAGGAAGTTGATGCCACACCTGCCTTGAATTTTCGAAAGGCACGAAAATTAGGCCTTTTTTGTCCCTTGATTTGGACCTGTCCTGAGGAAGGGCATGATCTTTTCCTCCAGTGATATAAGTAATAATCTCCTTCAAACTAGGCCTGAATAGGGTCTGCCCCTTGAAGGGAAGTTAAGTAGCTTATTTATTAAAGTCACGACAGCTGACCATGATATAAGCCATAGCGCTCTGCGCGCCAGTATAGTAAAAAACAGAATTCTTAGCCGTTAGTCTAGTCAAAGGAACAAAGGCATCAGAAAACAAAGGAATTGGCTAGCTTAAGTGCTCTAAGCTTGTCAAATATATTCATCCAATGGAGCCTGTAAAGCCTCATCAAGAGACTCAAACCAGAACGCCGCAGCAGCAGTGACAGGGAGCAATGCGTGCAAGGGGCTGCAGGATAAAACCTTGTTGAATAAACATTTTTTATCCATTGGATCTAAAAAAGCACAACAGTCCTCGCCAGAGGTAGTGGTACACTTAGCTAGAGTAGAAACTCTTCTCTCCACCTTAGGAACTGTCTGCCATAAGTCCCGTGTGGTGGCAACTATTAGAAAACATTCTTCTAAAAAATAGGAGGGGAAGAGAACGGCACACCTGGTCTATCCCATTCCTTATGAAAAATTTTAGTAAACCTCTTTAGGTATTGGAAAAACATAAGTACACACCGGCACTGCATATTATTTATCCAGTCTACACAATTTCTCTGGCACTGCGATTGTACACATTCATTCAGAGCAGCTAAAGCCTCCCTGAGCAACAAGTGGAGGTTCTCAAGCATAAATTTTAAATGTAGAAATATCAGAATCAGGTTAAATCATCTTCCCTGAGTCACAAATATCACCCACAGACTAAGCATATTGTGAGGTAGTATCAGACATGGTTCTTAAAGCGTCTGTATGCTCTGTATCTACCCCCAGAGCTGTTTTGCTTTCCTTTAATTTCAGGTAGTCTGACTAATACTGCTGCCAGTGTATTATACACAACCTTTGCCATGTCTTGTAAAATAAACGCTATGGGCGCCATTGATATACTTGGCGCCATTTGAGCGTGAGTCCCTGGAGCGGGAGTCAAAGGGTCTGACACGTGGGGAGAGTTAGTCGGCATAACTTCCCCCTCGACAGAATCCTCTGGTAAAATAAACGCTATGGGTGCCCTTGATGTACTTGGCGCCATTTGAGAGTGAGTCCCTAAAGCGGGAGTCAAAGGGTCTGACACGTGGGGAGAGTTAGTCGGCATAACTTCCCCCTCGACAGAATCCTCTGGTGATAATGTTTTTAAATACAAAAAATGATCTTTATTGTTTAACATGAAATCAGTACATCTGGTACACATTCTAAAATGGCTTTAAACATAATAAACACAGAGCCTCCTCTATGTTAGACATGTTAGAACTAATAAAGAGACTAGTAAGCTTGGAAAACACTTTAAATCAAGTTAACAAGCAAATATAACAAACGTTACTGTGCCTTTAAGAGAAACAAATTTTTTCAAAATTTGAAAAACAGTGAAAAAAGGCAGTAAATCAAACAAATTTTTTACAGTACATGTAATAAGTTAACAGAGCATTGCACCCACTTGCAAATGGATGATTAACCCCTTAATGCAAAAAACAGATAAAAAAAAAAAAAGACGACATTTTTTTAAACAGACACAACAAAACTGCCACAGCTGAGCTGTGGATTACCTTCCCTATAACTGTTTCTATGCAAAATTTAAGCCAGCCATGTGGAAAAATTAGGCCCCAATAAGTTTTATCACCAAACATATGTTAAAAAACTATTAAACATGCCAGCAAACGTTTTAAAACACATTCTTATAAGAGTATGTATGTCTATTAATAAGCCTGATCCAGTCGCTATCACTGCATTTAAGGCTTTACTTACATTACTTCGGTATCAGCAGTATTTTCTTAGTCAATTCCATTCCTTAGAAAAAACAGAATTTATGTTTACCTGATAAATTTCTTTCTCCAACGGTGTGTCCGGTCCACGGTGTCATCCTTACTTGTGGGATATTCTCTTCCCCAACAGGAAATGGCAAAGAGCCCAGCAAAGCTGGTCACATGATCCCTCCTAGGCTCCGCCTACCCCAGTCATTCGACCGACGTTAAGGAGGAATATTTGCATAGGAGAAACCATATGGTACCGTGGTGACTGTAGTTAAAGAAAATAAATTATCAGACCTGATTAAAAAAACCAGGGCGGGCCGTGGACCGGACACACCGTTGGAGAAAGAAATTTATCAGGTAAACATAAATTCTGTTTTCTCCAACATAGGTGTGTCCGGTCCACGGCGTCATCCTTACTTGTGGGAACCAATACCAAAGCTTTAGGACACGGATGAAGGGAGGGAGCAAATCAGGTCACCTAAATGGAAGGCACCACGGCTTGCAAAACCCTTCTCCCAAAAATAGCCTCAGAAGAAGCAAAAGTATCAAACTTGTAAAATTTGGTAAAAGTGTGCAGTGAAGACCAAGTCGCTGCCCTACATATCTGATCAACAGAAGCCTCGTTCTTGAAGGCCCATGTGGAAGCCACAGCCCTAGTGGAGTGAGCTGTGATTCTTTCAGGAGGCTGCCGTCCGGCAGTCTCATAAGCCAATCGGATAATGCTTTTAATCCAGAAGGAGAGAGAGGTAGAAGTTGCTTTTTGACCTCTCCGTTTACCAGAATAAACAACAAACAAAGACAAAGTTTGTCTGAAATCCTTAGTAGCTGCTAAGTAAAATTTGAGAGCACGAACTACATTCAAGTTGTGCAACAAACGTTCCTTTTTGAAACTGGATTAGGACACAAAGAAAGGTACAACTATCTCCTGGTTAATGTCTTTGTTAGAAACAACTTTTGGAAGAAAACCAGGTTTAGTACGCAAAACCACCTTATCTGCATGGAACTCCAGATAAGGAGAAGAACACTGCAGAGCAGATAATTCTGAAACTCTTCTAGCAGAAGAAATTGCAACCAAAAACAAACTTTCCAAGATAATAACTTAATATCAACGGAATGTAAGGGTTCAAACGGAACCCCCTGAAGAACTGAAAGAACTAGGTTGAGACTCCAAGTAGGAGTCAAAAATTTTGTAAACAGGCTTGATTCTAACCAGAGCCTGAACAAAGGCTAGAACATCTGGCACAGCTGCCAGCTTTTTGTGAAGTAACACGGACAAGGCAGAAATCTGTCCCATCAAGGAACTTGCAGATAATCCTTTTTCCAATCCTTCTCGAAGGAAGGATAGACTCTTAGGAATCTTAACCTTGTCCCAAGGGAATCCTGCAGATTCACACCAACAGATATACCAAATTATGTGGTAATTTTTCTGGTTACAGGCTTTCAGGCCTGAACAAGAGTATTAATAACAGAATCTGAGAACCCTCGCTTTGATAAGATCAAGCGTTCAATCTCCAAGCAGTCAGCTGGAGTGGGTCGAACGGACCTAGAACAAGAAGGTCTCGTCTCAAAGGTAGCTTCCATGGTGGAGCCGATGACATATTCACCAGATCTGCATACCAAGTCCTGCGTGGCCACGCAGGAGCTATCAAAATCACCGACGCCCTCTCCTGATTGATCCTGGCTACCAGCCTGGGGATGAGAGGAAACGGCGGGAACACATAAGCTAGTTTGAAGGTCCAAGGTGCTACTAGTGCATCCACTAGAGCCGCCTTGGGATCCCTGGATCTGTACCCGTAGTAAGGAACTCTAAAGTTCTGACGAGAGGCCATCAGATCCATGTCTGGAATGCCCCACGGTTGAGTGACTTGGGCAAAGATTTCCGGATGGAGTTCCCACTCCCCCGGATGCAATGTCTGACGACTCAGAAAATCCGCTTCCCAATTTTCCACTCCTGGGATGTGGATAGCAGACAGGTGGCAGGAGTGAGACTCCGCCCATAGAATGATTTTGGTCACTTCTTCCATCGCTAGGGAACTCCTTGTTCCCCCCTGATGGTTGATGTATGAACTTGGCCCTCGCTAGCTGAGGCCAAGCTTTGAGAGCATTGAATATCGCTCTCAGTTCCAGAATATTTATCGGTAGAAGAGAGTCTACCCGAGACCAAAGACCCTGAGCTTTCAGGGATCCCCAGACCGCGCCCCAGCCCATCAGACTGGCGTCGGTCGTGACAATGACCCACTCTGGTCTGCAGAAGGTCATCCCTTGTGACAGGTTGTCCAGGGACAGCCACCAACGGAATGAGTCTCTGGTCCTCTGATTTACTTGTATCTTCGGAGACAAGTCTGAATAGTCCCCATTCCACTGACTGAGCATGAACAGTTGTAATGGTCTTAGATGAATGCGCACAAAAGGAACTATGTCCAGTGCCGCTACCATCAAACCTATCACTTCCATGCCCTGCGCTATGGAAGGAAGAGGAACGGAATGAAGTATCCGACAAGAGTCTAGAAGTTTTGTTTTTCTGGCTTCTGTCAGAAAAATCCTCATTTCTAAGGAGTCTATTATAGTTCCCAAGAAGGGAACCCTCGTTGACGGAGATAGAGAACTCTTTTCCACGTTCACTTTCCATCCGTGAGATCTGAGAAAGGCCAGGACAATGTCCGTGTGAGCCTATACTTGAGGAAGGGACGACGCTCGAATCAGAATGTCGTCCAAGTAAGGTACTACAGCAATGCCCCTTGGTCTTAGCACCGCCAGAAGGGACCCTAGTACCTATGAGAAAAACCTAGGAGCAGTGGCTAATCCGAAAGAAAACGCCACGAACTGGAAATGCTTGTCCAGGAATGCAAACCTTAGGAACCGATAATGTTCCTTGTGGATAGGAATATGTAGATACGCATCCTTGAAATCCACCTTGGTCATGAATTGACCTTCCTGGATGGAAGGAAGAAGTGTTCGAATGGTTTCCATCTTGAACGATGGAACCTTGAGAAACTTGTTCAAGATCTTGAGATCGAAGATTGGTCTGAACGTTCCCTCTTTTTTGGGAACTATGAACAGATTGGAGTAGAACCCCATCCCTTGTTCTCCTAATGGAACAGGATGAATCACTCCCATTTTTAGCAGGTCTTTTACCCAATGTAAGAATGCCTGTCTTCTTATGTGGTCTGAAGACAACTGAGACCTGTGGAACCTCCCCCTAGGAGGAAGCCCCTTGAACTCCAGAGAATAACCTTGGGAGACTATTTCTAACGCCCAAGGATCCAGAACATCTCTTGCCCCAGCCTGAGCGAAGAGAGAGAGTCTGCCCCCCACCAGATCCGGTCCCGGATCGGGGGCCCGCATTTCATGCTGTCTTGGTAGCAGTGGCAGGTTTCCTGGCCTGCTTTCCTATGTTCCAGCCTTGCATAGGTCTCCAGGCTGGATTGGCTTGAGAAGTATTACCTTCCTGCTTAAACTTAGGTTTATTTTTGGTCTTGAAAAGACCTGTCCCGAGGAAGGGCGTGGCCCTTGCCCCCAGTGATATCAGAGATAATCTCTTTCAAGTCAGGGCCAAAGAGTGTTTTCCCCTTGAAAGGAATGTCAAGCAATTTGTTCTTGGAAGACGCATCCGCTGTCCAAGATTTTAACCGAAGCGCTCTGCGCCACAATAGCAAAACCCAGAATTTTTTCGCCGCTAACCTAGCCAATTGCAAGGTGGCGTCTAGGGTGAAAGAATTAGCCAATTTAAGAGCACGAATTCTGTCCATAATCTCCTCATAAGAAGAAGAATTACTAATAATCGCCTTTCCTAGCTCATCAAACTAGAAACACGCGGCTGCAGTGACAGGGACAATGCATGCAATTGGATGTAGAAGGGAACCTTGCTGAACAAACATCTTTAGCAGACCTTCTAATTTTTTATCCATAGGATCTTGGAAAGCACAACTATCTTCTATGGGTATAGTGGCGCGCTTGTGTAGAGTAGAAACCGCCCCCTCGACCTTGGGGACTGTCTGCCATCAGTCCTTTCTGGGGTCGACTATAGAAAAACAATTTTATAAATATGGGGGAAGGTACTAAAGGTATACCGGGCCTGTCCCATTCTTTACTAACAATGTACGCCACCCGCTTGGATATAGGAAAAGCTTCGGGGGGCCCCGGGGCCTCTAAGAACTTTCCTATTTTACATAGTGGTTCTGGAATGACCAGATAATCACAATCATCCAAATTGGATAACACCTCCTTAAGCAGAGCGCGGAGATGTTCCAACTTAAATTTAAAATTAATCACATCAGGTTCAGCTTGTTGAGAAATGTTTCCTGAATCTGAAATTTCTCCCTCAGACAAAACCTCCCTGGCCCCCTCAGACTGGTGTAGGGGCCCTTCAGAAACCATATCATCAGCGTTCTCATGCTCTACAGAATTTTCTAAAACAGAGCAGTCGCGCTTTCGCTGATAAGTGGGCATATTGGCTAAAATGTTTTTGATAGAATTATCCATTACAGCCGTTAAATGTTGCATAGTAAGGAGTATTGGCGCACTAGATGTACTAGGGGCCTCCTGTATGGGCAAGACTGGTGTAGACGAAGTAGGGGATGATGCAGTACCATGCTTACTCCCCTCACTTGAGGAATCATCTTGGGCATCATTTTTACTAAATTTTTTATGACATAAAATACATATAGTTAAATGAGAAGGAACCTTGATTTCCCCACATTCAGAACACAATCTATTTGGTAGTTCAGACATGTTAAACAGGCATAAACTTGATAACAAAGCACAAAAAACGTTTTAAAATAAAACCGTTACTGTCACTTTAAATTTTAAACTAAACACACTTTATTACTGCAATTGCGAAAAAGTATGAAGGAATTGTTCAAAATTCACCAAAATTTCACCACAGTGTCTTAAAGCCTTAAAAGTATTGCACACCAAATTTGGAAGCTTTAACCCTTAAAATAACGGAACCGGAGCCGTTTTTATATTTAACCCCTTTACAGTCCCTGGAATCTGCTTTGCTGAGACCCAACCAAGCCCAAAGGGGAATACGATACCAAATGATGCCTTCAGAAAGACTTTTCTATGTATCAGAGCTCCACACACATGCAGCTGCATGCCATGCTGTCCTCAAAAACAAGTGCGCCATTACCGGCGCGAAAATGAGGCTCTGACTATGATTAGGGAAGCCCCTAAAGAATAAGGTGTCAAAAACAGTGCCTGCCGATATAATCATATCAAAATACCCAGAATAAATGATTCCTCAAGGCTAAATATGTGTTAATAATGAATCGATTTAGCCCAGAAAAAGTCTACAGTCTTAATAAGCCCTTGTGAAGCCCTTATTTACTATCTTAATAAAAATGGCTTACCGGATCCCATAGGGAAAATGACAGCTTCCAGCATTACATCGTCTTGTTAGAATGTGTCATACCTCAAGCAGCAAGAGACTGCACACTGTTCCCCCAACTGAAGTTAATTGCTCTCAACAGTCCTGTGTGGAACAGCCATGGATTTTAGTTACGGTTGCTAAAATCATTTTCCTCATACAAACAGAATTCTTCATCTCTTTTCTGTTTCTGAGTAAATAGTACATACCAGCACTATTTGAAAATAACAAACTCTTGATTGAATAATGAAAAACTACAGTTAAACACTAAAAAACTCTAAGCCATCTCCGTGGAGATGTTGCCTGTACAACGGCAAAGAGAATGACTGGGGTAGGCGGAGCCTAGGAGGGATCATGTGACCAGCTTTGCTGGGCTCTTTGCCATTTCCTGTTGGGGAAGAGAATATCCCACAAGTAAGGATGACGCCGTGGACCGGACACACCTATGTTGGAGAAATATATTACTGCACATACCTTAGCATATATCTCTATCAATCAGCCTGGTACCAGTCGCTTTCACTGCATTTAAAGGCTGTACTTACATTACTTCGGTATCAGCAGTATTTTCTTAGTCAATTCCATTCCTTAGAAAAATATTTTACTGCACATACCTTATTTGCAGGAAAACCTGCACGCCATTCCCCCTCTGAAGTACCTTACTCCTCAGAATGTGTGAGAACAGCAACTGGATCTTAGTTACGTCTGCTAAGATCATAGAAAAAACGCAGGCAGATTCTTCTTCCAAATACTGCCTGAGATAAACAGCACACTCCGGTGCCATTTAAAAATAACAAACTTTTGATTGAAGAAATAAACTAAGTATAAAAAACCACAGACTCTCACGACCTCCTATCTATGTTGAGACTTGCAAGAGAATGACTGGTAATGGCAGTTAGGGGAGGAGCTATATAGCAGCTTTGCTGTGGGTGGACTCTTGCAACTTCCTGTTGGGAAGGAGAATATATCCGATAAGTAATGGATGATCCGTGGACTGGATACACTTAACAAGAGAAATACTATTAAAACCAAATGTAGCTTTAATATACTTACTATTTCCTGATATTAACAATTTATATGTTCAACATATATGGGACCATACAATACCATTTAATCAGAGTATTTTCATACTAAGCATGATATACTATTTATAATATTTTAAAAGATGCGTTTAAAAGTCACCTTTCCATGAGGGGATCTGAAAGGATTACAATACTGTCAGCAAGGATCTAATTAATATTTTAGTTCATATCAATATGCTGGTATACACTGCATTTCCTAGTCACCATCTAACTTTGCAGTAACTACTAGTTATATTTGGAACCTAATTTGTAAGTCAGATGTCTGAAAAATAGAAGAGCAAAAACATGTTATTATTCTGAGATTTTAGAACACATTTTAAATTTATCAATGTAGCTAATCATTCAATACAGCAGACATTCATCCAATATAGTATGATTTTCAGATCAATACATATATATATATA
The DNA here is from genome assembly GCF_027579735.1 of Bombina bombina. Lineage (NCBI taxonomy): Eukaryota > Metazoa > Chordata > Amphibia > Anura > Bombinatoridae > Bombina > Bombina bombina. The sequence continues at coordinate 243,899,078 of NC_069499.1, read as the reverse complement.
TTTTTTTTTATTTTTTTGTAATATGATCGGAGTATAAATGAAACATTTGAAAATTACACAATTTCATTTTATATGAAATTCTAAGTTCTCCTTTTAAACCAAGATTTACATTGCCAATTTGTCTGGGGAGATGTGTATTGTAGCCCAGCATTAGATACTTCGCTTTTGCATGCTAAGTGGTTGCTTTTCCTGTAAGTCTTAGACTCTTGGGCTCCCTCCCCCAGGGGGGTCATTACCTGGTAATTTTATTACATAGAATTAAGATCCTCTTTACAGTGACATCCTGAGTTTTACAAGTGTCTATTTCTTTTTCTACAAATATGTGTTTCAGAACAAATGGGGGGGGGGTTGACATCACCCATTCCAGCTTTTGTTCATAATGCAGCCAATTCATGCAGTAATAAAGCTTCCTATATGAATGGATTAATCAATATGATATTTGTGCACATAGCTTCCAATGATATCTCCCCTTTTACATGACAAACTGACATCACACTGTGAATCTATCAGATGTCCCCTGAGAGAAAACACATCCCCTCAAAATATAAATCAAGGGACTTATACTTCAGGAATCACGCTGTGGAGCACACACACAGCTGCTCTAGGTGTGACAGACGTCTCCTTCCTCTGACAGGGACCTGAATGTAGAAAAATGATAAGCAGTGTAACTTGTCTACACTGATTTCCTGGGGGAGTTAGTTTAATTATCCATATGTCCTTCCAGAGAACGTTCCCTGATACATATGGATCTAACCTTCACCATTACTCTGAGAGGTTTTTATGGCTACTCAAATACCCCAGTCGTCTCTTGAAGGGAAAATACCCATTAAAGGACTATCTTCTTTCTTCTAACACTTTCTCTGCCATTCTCCTCTAGTGACGAAAGACAAAGAATGATTGGGGGAATAGGGGAAGTGGGAGGAATATTTATAGCCTTTGGCTGGGGTGTGTCTGCCTCCTCCTGGTGCCCAGATGTTGATATTCCCAACAGGTATGAATGAAGTCATAGACTCTCCCTAGAAATGAATGGGAGGGCGGACAGCGCCTAAGACTATATACCGGCTACACTATTAAGAAGACCCCCTATTCGGTCTAGGAGAAATAGCAGTGAAGGATAAATAGGAGCGCCTAGGGCTTAGGTATAATCAGGAATCACACTTTTGATTAAAAATACATAAAATAATTTATTACAACATCTCAATATAAAAGCAGAAATATTAAAATAAGTTCAACCATTAATTGGAACAAGTTATTGGGACCCTTGTTAAAGGATCTTAGCTTAAATGGATCAGTTTCTCTTCCGATTATTACAGATGGGGGGAGGGGGTTAAGTCCTCCAAAGAATTGAGAGTATATTAAAACAGATACTGTGCTTTATCACAATAATAAATTAACGTAGGTTCACAACATATAGTACATTTAATGTGTGACAGAGGTGGTGAAAATCGGTGGTTAAAAAACTATGGTCAAAAAACTGTGGTAAAAAATGTGGTGCCAAAAAAAAGGGAGTCAGTAAAAAAATACAAAAAATTCAAATAATCAAAAATCAAAAAAATCAAAAAATAGAAGACAAAACCGGTTTGTCAAAAAAGATTTGTGGTGAATAAAAAATGTATGTGATGTGCATAAAAATTAAGTGTGATAATAATATCGCAATAGTGATAGTGGTTCTAATCAGATCTACAATCATCCATAATACAGACTCCTGATAGGAAAATGATCTCTTAGAATATACAATGATAATTAACCCAAATTAAAACAAATATAGTAACAATATTCAGGTTCCCAATATCAAACTAGACGGATAACAATGATGTTAGCAAAACTTGATAATGATTATAAATATATTAAAAATACTACAAATTCTATAAAATGTCCAAGTAAATAGTCCAATTGGTGATAATCCACACTGGTGGAAGACTGGTAGGGGAAAATAAAAACAATATCCTTAGAAGCTGTCCTGATCCAGAATCCTAGTCCTTACAACATGGACCTGAAATAAAAAAACAGAAAAAATTATCACATAAAAGGCCTATAGGGTAAAGTCTAATGGTCATCAAACTTACCCCAAAAGCCAAAAGTCCTGGTACTGATGAAGCCTCACAAATCTCTACGCGTTTTGGCCCTGCAGCGGGGCCTTTTTCAAGATATAATGAGGCTATGGTATAACTAAACTTATATACCCAATGTTGGGGGAGTTTCTAAGTCAAATTGCGCCAAATTGCGATTACGGGCGCTAAAAATTGCCGCCAAACGCTTACCGCGTCATTTCCCCGCTAAACCGGATATCCGCTTTACTGGATACTTCCGGTTGCGTCATTTCCGGTAGCTACGGCCGACTTCCGGTTTGGTATTTCCAGCGGACGCGCTACCATTTTGGTAATTGGCAAAAATACTTTTTGGTTAACCGGCTGGATACTCCATTCAATAGAGGGAAAAAAGGGGAAATATGGAGATTATTTCTATACTTAAATTTGGGCTAGATTTTAGGCTCATGGATACCAGGATACACAGGTTTTGGACAAAATAATGGTTACATCAAATAACGGCATAATGAAGGGCATAAAAAAATGTTAAGCTTAAGTGAATTTCCATAATGGAAATACATATAGGTATCTATGAACATAATTAGAATAATTGCTAAGGGTGGGATGAATCTATTTTAGATGAAATATATAAACCTTGATTCTAACTTATTAGATATCAACCACTCAATTGCTCACACTAGTGGTTATTGATGTTAAAATGTTAGGAGAACAATTTAATAGATGTTCTAAACAATTAGATGAATTGCAAACAATACAATTGAAATATGGATTATCATACTTAAGGGGTATCTGACACCAAGATTATCCCTTGTACATGGATTAAAAAAAAAAAATATATATATATATATATATATATATCAGATGGTAAAATATTGGTAAAATCAATAGAGAATCATTGTGAATGTGCAGTGTATATAAGACATTAGATTCAATATATATTATATAGAAGACTCAGGATTCGGTGACCTCATGATGATGTGTGTGGCATCCCTCCAATCCTTGTTCAGTTTACAAATCCCCATGAACCTGAAACTTTTGTTGTTTCCCCCATGTATTTCTTTAAAATGTTTGTAGAGGGGCAAATCTATTTTTCCCCATTTTATCTGCAGTAAGTGTTCCCGGATTCTATCCTTCAATTTTCTAGTGGTCTGTCCGACATATTGCAGACCACAGCCGCATTCAATTAAATATACCACAAAGTTGTCTGTAGATCTGATGGTTTGTTTAACATGGAATACTTCATTAGTTACTTTAGATTTAAGGCAGTTACTCTTGATACCATGTTGACATGCCTTACATAAGTGGCACGGGTAAAAACCACAGAGTTTCTTGCCTGCAACTCCTAAAGAATTTTTTATATTGGTATTGCACTTGGGGATGCTTGGAGCCAATGTGGACTTTAGATTGTCCGCCTTTCTATAAATGAAGTGGGGTCGTTCAGATAGATGTTCCCCTATAATATCATCATCCTTGAGGAGGTGCCAATGTCTTTTCCCTATGTCTTCTATTGTCTTTTTCCTCTCATTGTACTGGGTTATGAAAGGAATCTTGAGATTTTCATCTGATCCTGTGTTTTGTTTGATTTTATATTCGAGAAGGGTTTCTCTTTTCATGTTGTTCACATCCCGTATGGTTTTATCTATATGTGATTCATTATAACCCCTTTCAAGGAACCTGTCCTTAAGTATTTGAGACTGTTTAGTCCAAGTATCTTCTTTTGAACAGTTCTTTCTTATCCTCATAAGCTGCCCCTTTGGAATATTGGATATCCATTTATTATGGGGACAGGTTGATTGGTGGATGTAGTTATTGGAATCAACTTCCTTGAAGTGTGTTGAGGTCTCAATTCTCCCATTCTCGACTCTGATATCCAGATCTAAGAAGACAATATGGTCCTTGCTGATGGTGTTTGTACACTTCAGATTTGACTGATTTTCATTCATTACCCCTAATGTATGTTCCAAGTCTTCTCGATTCCCTTTCCAAATGATTAGAAGATCGTCTATATATTTTTTATAGAGAACCAGGTCCGCACCGCTGGGCAAGACTCCCAAAAGATGGTTTCCCATCTGCCCATGTAAAGATTAGCGTAACTGGGCGCGAACCTGGTCCCCATGTCGGTCCCACATACCTGACGATAAAAGACCCCATCCCAACAAAAATAGTTATGCTTTAGGATGTAGTCTATTCCGTCTAATATAAATCTTCTCTGGGGTTCAGGCATGCTTTCATCTTTGTCCAGATAATTTCTGATGGATTCTAAACTATCTATCATGTGGGATAGAAGTATACAGTGAAGTATACAGTGATGTTACATACCGGTGTATTCCAAAGTCATCCCTTCATACTGGTATTCCCTTTATACCGGTATTTTATATGAACCCACCACCGCATGTTTTTTAGTTAATAGTGCCACACACATCATCATGAGGTCACCGAATCTATATAGTATATATTGAATCTAATGTCACATTCACAATGATTCTCTATTGATTTTACCAATATTTTACCATCTGATATATATATATATTTTTAATCCATGTACAAGGGATAATCTTGGTGTCAGATACCCCTTAAGTATGATAATCCATATTTCGATTGTATTGTTTGTAATTCATCTAATTGTTTAGAACATCTATTAAATTGTTCTCCTAACATTTTAACATCAATAACCACTAGTGTGAGCAATTGAGTGGTTGATATCTAATAAGTTAGAATCAAGGTTTATATATTTCATCTAAAATAGATTCATCCCACCCTTAGCAATTATTCTAATTATGTTCATAGATACCTATATGTATTTCCATTATGGAAATTCACTTAAGCTTAACATTTTATTATGCCGTTATTTGATGTAACCGTTATTTTGTCCAAAACCTGTGTATCCTGGTATCCATGAGCCTAAAATCTAGCCAAAATTTAAGTATAGAAATAATCTCCATATTTCCCCTTTTTTCCCTCTATTGAATGGAGTATCCAGCCGGTTAACCAAAAAGTATTTTTGCCAAATACCAAAATGGTAGCGCGTCCGCCGGAAATACCAAACCAGAAGTCGGCCGTAGCTACCGGAAATGACGCAACCGGAAGTATCCGGTAAAGCGGATATCCGGTTTAGCGGGGAAATGACGCGGTAAGCGTTTGGCGGCAATTTTTAGCGCCGGTAACCGCAATTTGGCGCAATTTGACTTAGAAACTCCCCCAACATTGGGTATATAAGTTTAGTTATACCATAGCCTCATTATATCTTGAAAAAGGCCCCGCTGCAGGGCCGAAACGCATAGAGATTTGTGAGGCTTCATCAGTACCAGGACTTTTGGGGTAAGTTTGATAACCATTAGACTTTACCCTATAGGCCTTTTATGTGAGGATTTTTTCTGTTTTTTTATTTCAGGTCCATGTTGTTAGGACTAGGATTCTGGATCAGGACAGCTTCTAAGGATATTGTTTTTATTTTCCCCTACCAGTCTTCCACCAGTGTGGATTATCACCAATTGGACTATTTACTTGGACATTTTATAGAATTTGTAGTATTTTTAATATATTTATAATCATTATCAAGTTTTGCTAACATCATTGTTATCCGTCTAGTTTGATATTGGGAACCTGAATATTGTTACTATATTTGTTTTAATTTGGGTTAATTATCATTGTATATTCTAAGAGATCATTTTCCTATCAGGAGTCTGTATTATGGATGATTGTAGATCTGATTAGAACCACTATCGCGATATTATTATCACACTTAATTTTTATGCACATCACATACATTTTTTATTCACCACAAATCTTTTTTGACAAACCGGTTTTGTCTTCTATTTTTTGTTTTTTTTTATTTTTGATTATTTGAATTTTTTGGATTTTTTACCACCACATTTTTTACCACAGTTTTTTGACCATAGTTTTTTAACCACCGATTTTCACCACCTCTGTCACACATTAAATGTACTATATGTTGTGAACCTATGTTACTTTATTATTGTGATAAAGCACAGTATCTGTTTTAATACACTCTCAATTCTTTGGAGGACTTAACCCCCTCCCCCCATCTGTAATAATCGGAAGAGAAACTGATCCATTTAAGCTAAGATGCTTTAACAAGGGTCCCAATAACTTGTTCCAATTAATGGTTGAACTTATTTTAATATTTCTGTTTTTATATTGAGATGTTGTAATAAATTATTTTATGTATTTTTAATCAAAAGTGTGATTCCTGATTATACCTAAGTCATAGACTCTCCCTGCCTTGGGAAGGAAAATGACTGTAAACGGGATTTCCTGTTTTATTAAATCTAACATAGCTCATTATCCTATTGGAATCCCATCTTCCAATGCGATACAGTTAATGAGTAATAGTATATATATATATTTTTTTTTTTTTTTTTTAATGTCCTCCAAAATACTGATTACAAATACGTTTTTCTAATATAGGCAAGTAATATCTCCTCTCATCAAAGAGCTCTTCATGACCTTTCCAAACACACTTCTATAGGTGCAATGGTTACCAATTTATTGAATGTTAAAGTTAACAAGATTGTGGGGGGAAAAATTATCAAAATTGCAAATTTTGCCCCCATATTGCTTCATAAATACAGAAGATATAGTCCTGCAATTTTACATGAGCTCATACCTCAGGTGGCTCTTTCAGTACATCATATTTAAAAAAAAATTAAAAATCAAAGAATGGGAGTTTGAGGACCCTGTTGATTTGACATGGAATGACCACTTTTTTGTTTTGTTTTTTACAGAAAGAAAGTAAACCAGCTTTTTATTTATTCTGAAATTTGGCCACTACCTAGGGCAGGGATGTAAAAACGTTCTGTTGAGGTTTCTTTTTCTGTTGGGGTGGGATGAATATTGCCCTCCCTCCAAAATTTAAAAGGGGATAGAAAAGTGTAAATTTGTCTTACAGCATTTTATTATTGTAACGTTATTTGCATAGGACTATGCATTCTCTACAGTGAACTAACATGGAACAATAGAGCAGGTATTCGCTAAAGTTCTTAAAAATTAAATGAAAAACAAAAAAGGATCTTACATTGGGTGTTTTTGTTATTGTAATAGTCAGGCTGTCCATTTTAGGCCTTTGAGATGTCCCAGCCTTTGCTTCTCTCTCTGCATTCTTTTTATCCTCTTCTATTTCCTGTAATGCAAACATCTTATTAGTGGTTTACCTGTACACAAAGTTATACTCCAGACAGCCACCTCTGTATTCACAGATATTTTAAGACAAAAAAAGAAATTAAATCAAACTTATCATGATTTAACAATCATGGCTGATGCACCTATGTAGCCCTAATGAAGTGTTCTATTTACGAAAGTTCAGAATAAAAAAAACTAAAACCTAAAGATCCCACCTTTTCACTGGTTTTACAACTCCACTTTCTCTGCCTCTGGTATTTTTATATAGGACTAAAACAAGATAGTTAAAGAAGCTTGTCAAATGTTACATAGGGATAGTCTAGCTATGGTATGTAGATTAGATTTAATTTCCTGCTATCTTGGTTCATCCTAGTAACACTCACCAACACAGATTTATAAAACAATAACAAACATAATTAATGCTTACCTGATAAATTAATTCCTTTCATGGTGGTGAAGTCCATGATTCATTACTCCTGGAAATTACTCTTCTATGGCCCCAAAAAGAGAAGGCAAAGAATTCCAAACAAAAAGAGCTCTGTAAAAACCCTCTCTCCTCACTGGTAAACTAATCTGACATATAGCCAAGAAAGAGAGGTTGGGAAAAATAATAAGGGCAAAATAGGAAATAGGAGCAGGGAAAAAAACATATGCACAAAAATAAACCATCACCAGAAATTAAACAGGATGGGCTCTCGTGGACGCTCACCACCATGAAATAAATTAATTTATCAGTTTTGTTTTCTTTCATACAGGTGGTGAGAGCACATGTTCCATAACTCCTGGGAACTAATATCCAAGCTGTGAAGGAATCCAAACGTAATGTAAAATAAGGCAGGATACAAATAACAATTTATGTAAGAACTTACCTGATAAATTAATTTCTTTCATATTGGCAAGAGTCCATGAGCTAGTGACGTATGGGATATACAATCCTAGCAGGAGGGGCAAAGTTTCCCAAACCTCAAAATGCCTATAAATACACCCCTCATCACAGCCACAATTCAGTTTAATGAATAGCCAAGTAGTGGGGTGATAAAGAAAGGAGTAAAAAACATCAATAAAGGAGTTTGGAAATAATTGTGCTTTATACAAAAAAATCATAACCACCATAAAAAGGGTGGGCCTCATGGACTCTTGCCAATATGAAAGAAATTAATTTATCAGGTAAGTTCTTACAAAAATTATGTTTTCTTTCATGTAATTGGAAAGAGTCAATGAGCTAGTGACGTATGTGATAGCAATACCCAAGATGTGGATCTTCCACGCAAGAGTCACTAGAGAGAGAGGGATAAAATAAAAACAGCAATTTTTCGCTGAAAAAAATTAATCCACAACCCAAAATATAAGTTTATTCTCATAAATGAAAAGAAAAACTTGAAATATAAGCAGAAGAATCAAACTGAAACAGCTGCCTGAAGAACTTTTCTACCAAAAACTGCTTCCGAAGAAGCAAATACATCAAAACGGTAGAATTTAGTAAATGTATGCAAAGAAGACCAAGTTGCTGCTTTGTAAATCTGATCAACTGAAGCTTCATTCTTAAAAGCCCACGAAGTAGAGACTGATCTAGTAGAATGAGCTGTAATACTCTGAGGCGGGGCTTGACCCGACTTCAAATAAGCTTGATGAAATCAAAAGCTTTAATCACGAAGTCAAGGAAACAGCAGAAGCCTTCTGACCTTTCCTAGAACCAGAAAAGATAACAAATAGACTAGAAGTCTTCCTGAAATCTTTTGTAGCTTCAACATAATATTTCAAAGCTCTTACCACATCCAAAGAATGTAAGGATCTCTCCAAAGAATTCTTAGGATTAGGACACAAGGAAGGGACAACAATTTCTCTATTAATGTTGTTAGAATTCACAACCTTAGGTAAGAATTTAAATGAAATCCGCAAAACTGCCTTATCCTGATGAAAAATCAGAAAAGGAGATTCACAAGAATCTTCACAACAAGAGCAGATAATTCAGAAACTCTTCTATCAGAAGAGAGCCAAAAGGAACAACACTTTCCAAGAAAGGAAAGGAACAACACTTTCCAAGAAAGTAGTTTAATGTCCAAAGAATGCATAGGCTCAAAAGGAGGAGCCTGTAAAGCCTTCAAAACCAAATTAAGACTCCAAGGAGGAGATATTGATTTAATGACAGGCTTGATACGAACCAAAGCCTGTACAAAACAGTGAATATCAGGAAGTTTAGCAATCTTTCTGTGAAATAAAACAGAAAGAGCAGAGATTTGTCCCCTCAAGGAACTTGCAGACCAACCCTTATCTAAACCATCCTGAAGAAACTGTAAAATTCTAGGAATTTTGAAAGAATGTCAAGAGAATTAATGAGAAGAACACCATGAAATATAAATCTTCCAAACTCAATAATAAATCTTTCTAGAAACAGATTTACGAGACTGTAACATAGTATTAATCACTGAGTCAGAGAAACCTCTATGACTAAGCACTAGGCGTTCAATTTCCATACCTTCAAATTTAATGATTTGAGATCCTGATAAAAAAACGGACCTTGAGACGGAAGGTCCGGCCTTAATGGAAGTGGCCAAGGTTGGCAACTGGACATCCGAACAAGATCCGCATACCAAAACCCGTGAGGCCATGCTGGAGCCACCAGCAACACAAACGATTGCTCCATGATGTTTTTGGAGATCACTCTTGGAAGAACTAGAGGCGGAAAAATATAAGCAGGTTGATAACACCAAGGAAGTGTCAACGCATCCACTGCTTCCGCCTGAGGATCCCTGGACCTGGACAGGTACCTGGGAAGCCATCTGTTGTGATCACAGTCCAGGTTGGACAAACAAGAGAGGCCCCTTGAACTATACGATGGTGATCTTACCACCAAGTCAAAGAGAGTCGAACATTGGGATTTAAGGATATTAATTGTGATATCCTTGTATGATCCCTGCACCATTGGTTCAGCATACAAAGCTGAAGAGGTCTCATGTAAAAATGAGCAAAGGGGATCGCGTCCGATGCTGCAGTCATGAGACCTAAAACTTCCATGCACATAGCTACTGAAGGGAATGACTAAGAATGAAGGTTCTGACAGGCTGCAAACAATTTTAAACGTCTCTTGTCTGTTAGAGACATGGACACTGAATCTATCTGGAAACCTAAAAAGGTGGCCCTTGTCTGAGGAGTCAAAGAACTTTTTGGTAAATTGATCCTCTAACCATGTTTTCGAAGAAACAACACTAGTTGATTTGTGTGAGATTCTGCAGAACGTAAAGACTGAGGTAGTACCAAGATATCGTCCAAATAAGAAAACACCGCAATACCCCGCTCTCTGATTACAGAGAGTAGGGCACTGAGAACATTTGAAAAGATCCTTGGAGCTGACGCTAGGCCAAAAGGAATTGGTAATGCTTGTCTAGAAAAGAGAATCTCAGAAACTTATAATGATCTGGATGAATCGGAATATGAAGATATGCAACCTGCAAGTCTATTGTGGACATATAATGTCCTTGCTGAACAAAAGGCAGAATAGTCCTTATAGTCACCATTTTGAAAGTTGGTACTCTTACATAACGATTTAAAATTTTCAGATCCAGAACTGGTCTGAATGAATTTCTTTCTTTGGGACAATGAATAGATTTGAATAAAACCCCAGACCCTGTTCCTGAAACGGAACTGGCATGATTACCCCTGAAAACTACAGGTTTAAAATCTTCAGGAAAGCCTGAGCCTTTACTGGATTTGCTGGGATGCGTGGGAGAAAATATATTCTCACAGGAGGGCTTACTCTGAGAGACAAAACTCAGAATCCATTGATTGTGGACAGAATTTATGCAAACATCTTTGAAAAATCTTAACCGGCCCCCTACCAGCTGAGCTGGAATGAGGGCCGCACCTTCATGCGGACTTGGGGGCTGGCTTTGGTTTCATAAATGGCTTAGATTTATTCCAATTTGAAGAAGGTTTCCAATTGGAAACAGATTCCTTGGGGGAAGGATTAGGTTTCTGTTCCTTATTCTGTCGAAAGGAACGAAAACGGTTAGAAGCTTTAGATTTACCATAGGTCTTTTATCCTGAGGCAAAAAAACTCCCTTCCCCCTAAGTGACAGTTGAACTAATCGAATCCAACTGAGAACCAAATAAAACTTATTACCTTGGAAAGAAAGAGAGAGATAGTAATCTAGACTTAGATACCATGTCAACATTCCAATATTTAAGCCACAAAGCTCTTCTAGCTAACATAGCTAAAAAAATAGATTTAACATCAATTTTGATGATATCAAAAATAGCAACACAAATAAAATGATTAGCATGTTGAAGCAAGCAAACAATGCTAGACAAATCAGAATCCAATTCTTGTTGCGCTAAATTTTTCAACCAAAAAGTTGATGCAGCTGCAACATCAAAGAAATTGCAGGCCTGAGAAGATGACCCGAATATAAATAGGCTTTCCTTAGATAAGATTCAAGTTTCCTATCTAAGGATCTTTAAAAGAAGCACTATCTTCCATAGGAATAGTAGTATGCTTACCAAAAGTAGAGATAGCCCCATCAACTTTGGGGATTTTTTCCCAAAACTCCAATGTAACTGCTGGCAAAGGATACAATTGTTTAAAACCTGAAGAAGGAATAAAAGTAGCAGGCCTATTCCATTCCTTACAAATCATATCAGAAATGGCATCAGGAACTGGAAAAACCTCTGGAGTAACCACAGGAGGTTTATAAACAGAATTTAAATGTTTACAAGTTTTAATATCAAGAGGACTAGTTTTCTCAAAATTCAATGTAATCAACACTTCTTTTAACAAAGAACGAATATACTCCATATTAAATAAATAAGTAGATTTGTCAGAGTCAATATCTGAGGAAGGATCTTCTGAAGCAGATAGATCCTCATCAGAGGAGGATAAATCAGTATGTTGTCGGTCATTTGAAATTTAATCAACTTAATGAGAAGTTTTAAAATACCTTTTACATTTATTAGAAGGCGGGATGGCAGACAAAGCCTTCTGAATAGAATCGGCAATAAATTCTTTTAAATTCACAGGTATATCTTGTACATTAGATGTTGAAGGAACAGCAACAGGCAATGTACTATTACTGATGGACACATTATCTGCATGTAAAAGTTTATCATCTCCACAAGTTTACAACAAATGCACTTAGCTTTGGTAGAACTGTTATCAGGCAGCAGGGTTCCAACAGTGATTTCTGAGACAAGATCAGATTGAGACATTTTGCAAAATGTAAGAGAAAAAACAACATATAAAGCAAAATTCCTTATATGGCAGTTTCAGGAATGGGAAAAAAATGCAAACAGCATAGCCCTCTGACATAGAAAAAAGGCAAGAGGCAAATAGGAATGGGGCTTTAAATAATGAAATTATTTGGCGCCAAGTATGACGCACAACGTAACTGAAATTTTTTTGGCGCTAACAACATCCGGAAATGACACAGTCACGTTATTAACGACGCAACCTTGTGCAAGGACTCGGTGTCACTAAGACGCTGGAAATGACGAATTTGCGTCATCGGACGTACCTTTGCACCAAAAAGAATCTCGCGCCAAGAATGACGCAATAAACTTTGGCATTTTGTGCCCTCGTGGGCCAAATTTTGCCCGCAAAATTTGAAAGAAAAAATATGTAAATTTGAAAAAAGACTAAACCCCAGGTAAGAAAAATATTTCCTAATATGTTTTTCCCCAAATATAAAACTGACAGTCTGCAAAAGGAAATGCATAAAACTGACTCATGGCAAATATAAGTACAATTGTACAAAAAGTCGCCAAGGATGAAGTATATAAAATTAACTTTTATTAAATATATATAACCGTAAAAACAGCAAACGGTAGATCACAGGGGGGAACAATGTATGCGAGAGGAGTAAGCAACAGGCTTACGTGTTTCGGCCAAGGAGGGCTGTAATCATAGCCTAATTGTTACAAATCTGAACACCCATTTTAAAAAGAGTTAAATAATCTGATTGGCTAATACAGATACACCCCTCTCAGATTAAAAAAGACATACTACAATATATCAAATGGCAGCAATATTGGTAACAAGGTTAATGTTGAATGTTATACTTGTGTTACAAAGTATATTATTATTATACATATAATATTAGTATCAGCTAAATAAATATGTATTTAACCATTGAAAAACCAATAGAAGGAAGAACAGGAGCGCACATAATGTGGAAAAATAAATAAATATTATACAAAGAATGTATAAAAGACAATATATACATTTGTATAGATGAATCACAGCATATATATATATATATATACAAAAGATGGTAATAGGAGGCAGAATGTACAAACCACAGCAAAATAATAAATGCAGAGTTCATTCCCAGTAGTTGATCAGATCGTAGTAGGATATTGGGTATTAAGTTTGAAAACCCATAACATCTCACATTTATTGAGAAGCTTTAGTCTGTTAATGCCAGGTTTTGGAACGGACACTTTTTCAATTACACACCACTAAAACGTACTCAAATCATTATTATGTTTTAAAGCAAAATGTTGTACTATACGTGATGTGGATTTGCCTGTGTGAATGGTTGAAAAATGTTCCCTTATTCTAGAGGACACATCCCTAGTGGTGAGACCTATGTATTGCAGGTGACAAGCATCACAGGTGATGAGGTAAATGACAAAAGTGCTAGTGCAATTGTGACAACCGTAAATACGGTAAGTCTCACCAGTAACCATCGAGTTAAATGTATTAGTGATCTGTGAGTGATCACATGGTTTGCACTTTCTGTGCCCACACCTGAACATACCATGATGTAATAACCAAGAACTTGTGTTTCTAGGACTGACACTTGTAAGTTTAGTGGGTGATACAATGTTGCCAATGGTCTTGCATTTACGATAAGAGCATCTAAGGCCTTGTTTAACAGTGCTTTGTAGTTTATCGTCAGCTGAGAGTAAAGAAAAATGTTTTTTAACAATTTTACAGATCTCACTGTATTGAGCGCTATATTCAGTTACAAAGATGACACCTTTGTGGCACTTTCTTTTGTCCGGTGAGTTATCTCTCAAAAGTAAGCTTCTATCCAGCCTGTCAACCTCCTCTCTAGTCCTATTGATAACTTTAGGTGAATAACCCCTGGCCAATAGTCTAGTGCTAAGGTCATTAGCTTCCTGTATATATTCATGGGGCATGGAGCAATTTCGTCTCAATCTAACGAACTGACCCTTAGCCACCACATGGGGAACATGTGGAGGGTGACAGCTAGAGGCCTCAAGGAGAGTGTTGCCAGAAATTGGCTTGCAGTAAACCCTTGAATATATGGATCCATTGGGATCAGCGGTCAATTTAATATCCAAAAAATTGATCTGTTTCTCATTGAACTCAAATGTGAACCGCAAACCAATTTGGTTATTATTGAGAAAAGCAACAAATGCCTGTACCTGTTCAAAGGGGCCATCCAAATGATCAAAAGATCATCTATATAGTGTTGGTAAATTCGTATATGAGATCTGTATGGATTAATATCTCCAAAGATGTGGGACCGCTCCCACCAACCTAAAAACAGGTTGGCATAGGAGGGGGCAAATTTGGCCCCCATAGCGGTCCCACATCTCTGGAGATAGAAAACATTTTCGAAAGAGAAAAAATTATGGGTTAACAAAAATGATGTAAACCTAATGACATACCTCTGAAATGAGTCACTGTAATCAGTGTGGTATTTCAGAAGGAATTCAATGGCTTTTAGGCCGGCCTTGTGGGGAATGGACATATACAACGCCACAACATCCACGGTAAGCCAGTTGGATGTCTGTGTCCAGCTGATCTTATTAAGTATATTCAAGACATGCTTAGTGTCTCTGGTATAACTGGGCAGAGAGGTGACCAGTGGTTGTAAAATGCAATCCAACCAACATGAAAGATTTTCCATAATGGAGTTGATACCACTTACTATAGAGCGATCTACCACATTAGTAAGACCTTTGTGCACCTTTGGTAGGTGATGGAACAGAGGAATGCGTGGCGATTCAATAATAAGAAACTCGGCTGTATCAGGATCAAGGAATCCCAAATCCGCTCCATCATCTACCAAGGATCGAAGTTCGCTTTGGAAATGAGAGGTAGGGTCACAAGGGAGGATGGTGTAGTCATTGCCATTCAAAAGCTGGCGATGGGCCTCCTTAACATAATCAGCCCTGTTCATGACTACAACCGACCCTCCCTTGTCAGCAGCCTTAATGACCAGCTCAGTATTTGAGTGTAGTTCATTGAGAGCGAGTCGTTCATTTTGGGTAAGATTGAACTGAATATTATCCTGTGTATACTTGAGCTTTTTCAGGTCTCTTTCAACTCTATTGAAGAAAGTTTCGACAATAGGACCCCTACTCTGTATCGGGTAAAAATCTGACTTGTTTCTGAATTTAGGTAGTGCATTATTCACAGTATCTGTCACATTTCCCTCCTGTGCCAGTGATTGAAGGGACATAAGATCACATTGTTCAGAAAAATCTAAATTTAGATTTAATTCAGATTCTTGCACATGTATGTCAGGGGTATGATGGTCAGTGTCATCTAAATATGTAGATTTACTGAAATGTTTTTGTAAAGTGATGTTTCTAATTAATCTGTTAAGATCAATAACAGTTTGAAAAAGATTAAAGTTAAGGGTAGGAGAAAAGGAAAATCCTAAACCAAGAACTTTGTACTGTGTTGCTGTCAAGGGGATATTGGACAGATTAATTACTGAGTGGGCCTGTATTTTGTTTGACCCCTGTTTTCCCTCAGTGAGTATCTGTCCTGTGACTGCTGAGTTATTGCCCCCCCCCCTTTGGGCGGGTCCCTGGCCTGGGGAAAAACCTGATCTAGTACACCGTTTTCCTGTATTGTAGTATGTATAGTATTAGATACCGAAGCTACAGATGGAACAATATATTTAGTCTTAGGTTTAACACTGGGTACCAAAATGCCCTTTAATCCTGGCATAGAATTAATCTCATAAGATGCTACAGTAACAATAGGATCCTCACCACTAGAATTAGCAGTATCGTCTGATTCACACTCACTATCTGAAAAGGTCACTTTTTTTAGAAGAAGACTGGTTGTGAGATTTATTTTTGTTATGTCTCCTGAGCTGTCTGCGTTTATGATTCTTATTGGAACCATTCTGTTCCCTTCTATGCTGATTCCTAGTCTTTTTGTTCCAAATGTAAACCTGGCCCCCATTATAATCAGTACTCTCTCTAAAGTGTGTTTAGTCTCCATTATTTGTTGTTTAACCTCTGCTAGAGTGGTATTCAATATGGTGTCAAAGGTAACAAAATCAGTGTCCATACATCTATCATTAAAAATAGCCTGCAATTCATCAATTTCTTTCCTGATATCAACCAGCAAATTATTTTTATAAACAAGTAACATATTCGTCAGTCTCAGTGAACATTCTGTTAGAATTGAATTCCAAGAATTAATGAAATCCTGATCCTCCACCTCAAAGGTGGGGAATTTGAAGATTCTGAGACCTCTTGGGATTAATTGCAACTTTAAATATAGTTCCAAGGTCCATACATCCCACTGGAGTCGTACTTCTTTAATAAGCATGGTTTCCATTAAATGAAAGAGTTCACTGAGTGAAAAATTATGTTTGTCCACAGAGAATATACGTTCCATGTCCCGAGTTAAACTCCTATTAGGAGCTGCCATAAGAGAAAAGTTATTGTAGGGTGTCCCCCCCCCTGCCACGGTAGACTGCATTTTACTAAGCAAAGCAAGATTAACGGTACTACCCAGGTACCAAAATTAATGAAAGCAAAAGAGTTAAACAGCAATAGCAAAGTAGTGGAAAGCGTGAAATCAAGCTACCAGGTGCCTGAGATGCAATGTCCGAGCATTACTTACTCCAATACCTCCCAGAAGCTGAAGACCAAACCTCACAAAGCAAGCCAAGGTGAGTCAAACGGCGTCGCCACAAACAGGGGAGGATTTAACTGTCACCTCTTACCCCGTAAGCGCCTGCAACTCTGTCAACCCGATTCCAATCCAAGGGAACAGAGGACACCCAAACGATCACACCATGCAGCAACGATTGCCGAAAATAGCTGGAGGCTTGCTACGCTACCATACGCAGCAGAGGTACGTCACTTGTGGAGGAGGAGTAGGTCCGCGATCCAATGCAGCCCCGTAGAGAAATCCTTTAGTCGGAAGTGGGTAAGGCAGACAATTGTACAAAAAGTCGCCAAGGATGAAGTATATAAAAATTTACTTTTATTAAATATATATAACCGTAAAAACAGCAAACGGTAGATCACAGGGGGGAACAATGTATGCGAGAGGAGTAAGCAACAGGCTTACGCGTTTCGGCCAAGGAGGGCCGTAATCATAGCCTAATAGTTACAAATCTGAACACCCATTTTAAAAGGAGTAAAATAATCTGATTGGCTAATACAAATACACCCCTCTCAGATTTAAAAAGACATACGGTTGACAGAGTTTGTGGCGACGCCGTTTGACTCACCTTGGCTTGCTTTGTGAGGTTTGGTCTTCAGCTTCTGGGAGGTATTGGAGTAAGTAATGCTCGGACATTGCATCTCAGACACCTGGTAGCTTGATTTCAAGCTTTCCACTACTTTGCTATTGCTGTTTAACTCTTTTGCTTTCACAAATATAAGTACAATACATATATTTAGAACTTTATATTAATGCTGAGGGTGTCTAAGTAATAAAAACATACTTCCGAAAGACACCCATCCACATATAGCAGATAGCCAAACTAGTACTGAAACGGTTATCAGTAGAGGTAATGGAAAATGAAAGTATATCGTCGATCTGAAAAGGGAGGCAGGAGATGAATCTCTACGACCGATAACAGAGAACCTATGAAATAGATCTCCTGTGAGGAAAACAATTGCATTCAATAGGTGATTCTCCCTTCACATCCCTCTGACATTCACTGTACTATGAGAGGAACCGGGCTTCAAAATACTGAGAAGCGCATATCAACGTAGAAATCTTAGCACAAACTTACTTCACCACCTCCATAGGAGGCAAAGTTTGCAAAACTGAATTGTGGGTATGGTGAGGGGTGTATTTATAGGCATTTTGAGGTTTGGGAAACTTTGCCCCTCCTGGTAGAATTGTATATCCCATACGTCACTAGCTCATGGACTCTTGCCAATTACATGAAAGAAAACATATTTGTTCAAAGAGAAAGCAAAATCCACAAATTAAATTAAAAAAATTATTTTAAATAAGTGCTTAAAAAGACCTACAGGCACAAAACAAACAAAAAAATGCTGAGACAACTGAAAGAAGGACTTTCCTACCAACGGCTGAATCAAAAGAAGCAAAATCCTCAAAATGGTAGAATAAGTAAGTATGCAAAGAAGACGAAGTAGCTGCCTTGCAAATTTTGAACGTCAGAATTTTTAAAAGCACCAAGAAGTGGCAACTGATAGAATAAGCAGTAAGCCGTTTATGGATCAAAGTTTCAACCCGGGGGGGGGGGGGGGGGGGGGGGGGTTGATGGCAACTGCCAGAGCAGGAAGAAGTGTTTTTAAGAGGGCCCGGGACTACCCAAAAAAAAAAAAAAAAAATCTGCGAGATTGTTATTAAAAATGCCTGATACACAAGATTGTCCCAACCGCGAATAATATTTGAACAACCTGGGAAGTCCTGCAGGAAAGTACTACGGCTATATCTTCTGAATGAAGCAGTCCAGCTAAAGGATAATGGCGGCAAAACTTCCCATATTTTGAGAGCCAAAACGAAACTTGTACGTATCTGATTTGGAGAACTCTTGCAGTAAGGGCAATTCTGACAGATTCTGAGGTATTCTAATATTTGTTCTTGGTTTATGGATAGAGTTTCGGTCTTCTGTAGCAGTGTTAGTTTGGTAGATGCCTTTAATATCTAGGGGTAATCTGCTGATGCCCTCCTTGATCTGCCTTTGAGCTACATTCTTAACTGCACTGCTAATTGCAACCACCTGTCTTTATATTGGAACCAGAGTATTTGCTGTTTTATTTTCTACTGGGGGAAATAAGGATGGTGCTTGCCATGTGGAAAGAGGAAATCTTAGACCTACTTGATGAACACTTCCTCGAACTGGAAAGAGTGTTTATAGCAACTTCTGAGAAAATATCTCCTAGCTCCTCATCTGAATTTCAAGTGGTGAAGCAGCAAGCTAATTACAATAGAGAAGAAATTGGAGCTGTGGTGCCTTTTACTAGTTTCAATAGAGTTACACGCCACAGTCTGTCGGATCACGGAGGCAATGTGAATGTGCACACCAAAATGTAATTTACTGTGGAGGACGGCTCCTTGAACGCATTTATGTAGGACAAGGCCCAACAAGACATGCTGACTGACTTGATTGGGCAGGAAACCTACAGTATAATTCAGGGTCCTTTTCCTCTAATATGAACTTATCAACAAGTTGCCCCCCAGCGCCAGATATCAACTATACATAAAGTGTTAAGGAATTCAGAACTGTCCCTTCAGCTCTATTGTTTGTTCTACAAAGCGTCTTTCCCTATGACTCTGCTTAGAGGGCTGTTTTCGTCATGTACTGTATCTACAAACTTTCCCTACACTAATGATAGTCAAAATTTATACGTGCTAAAGCCTCAGAGAGCAGGAGTTGGTTAAAAAAAAATGCACCCTTGATAGATCCTGATTTGTGACACTATCATGTTCTGGAAATACGTATATAATTGAATTTGATGTTACTATAAGAGTACATTTTCTGGATGTTAAGTTGTATGCCATGCACTCTGCTAATACATGGGATATTTTCTAAAACCTTTCTGAAAGTGATATTGATGTAACAGTGATATAAAAAGAACATGTGTATTGTGTTACTTTTTCTGTTTTAACCTAGGGGTTTCTGATGTCTTCACATGACATATTGCCTATCACACTTCTATTACCGAGAGGTCATCTAACAATATCTACCTGTTAGCCACTATTCTATATAATTTTGCTCTAGTCCCGCTGTCGGCGGCCGAGATAGCGGGATAAGCTTTGTTCTATTCTAATACAGGTAGCCCTTAGTTTACGCCGGGGTTAGGTTCCAGAAGGAATGGTTGCAAATCGAAACCGTTGTAAATTGAAACCCAGTTTATAATGTAAGTCAATGGGAAGTGAGGGAGATAGGTTCCAGGCCCCTCTCAAGATTGTCATAAGTAACACCTAATACATTATTTTTAAAGCTTTGAAATGAAGACTTTAAATGCTAAACAACATTAGAAACCTAATAAAATAATCACACAACACAGAATATATAAATAAAATAAGTTAAATGAACAAAGACATTTGCTAAACAGCATTATTAACCTAATAAAATAATCACACAACAGACTTCATTTGCATTTTTCTGCAAACAGTTCTTTCTATGCATTCCAATCTGGACTGATTTATAGACAGGAAGATCTTGTTCCTTTGAAATCTGCTCGATATCTCAGGTCTGGTTAAACTGATTAATTTCAGCTTGCTTTACTTTGCTGCAACACAAGCGGACAGCTCCACCTACTGGCTATTTTAATAAATGCCACCTGTATATGATATTTTCTTTCTAGTTACACGGGAGCACTGTTTTGTAGGATATAATCCCCCTAGCTTTATTGTTGCTGTATGTTTCTTTCGCTAGACTTCCCAGTGATATCCAATGGTTAGCCCTAGGCTTGGTAAGCTGGCTATGCTACAGCTTATTGCCTATATTGTTGTTTGGTTTGTCTATAAGCCCTCTCTCCATAATAGCATTAAGCCAACTCTTCAAAAGCTTCAAAACTCTTCATAGACAACATATTGCTGGAGATTACTGTTGACTCCTAATTATGGATTGTTTTGCCATTAACTCAGATTTTAAACAGAAGCATTTAGGTTGTCAAATTCCTGTGGAGCTAAAACCAATAGGCAGTATAATTGCAAAAGACGATGGTATTTTATGAGCACAAGCAATACATTTTTACATGAGAAAGCTGTTATTTTCACTTACAGATTAGTATGCACAACTGAAGCTAAATGTTTAAAATAACCCAATTGACTTTTATCATTAAATTTGTTTTGTTCCCTTGGTGGTATTTTTGAAAAGCTAAGCCTAGCTAGGCTCAAACTGATTTCTAAACCGTTGAAAACCGCCCCTTAGCTCAGAGCATTTTGAACGTTTTTTACAGTTAGACAGTACTAGTTCATGTGTGTCATAAAGATAACATTGTGCTCACCCCCTGTGGAGTTATTTAGGAGTCTGCACTGATTGACTAAACTGCAAGTCTGTCAAAAGCACTGAGATAAGGGGGCAGTCTGC
The DNA here is from genome assembly GCF_027579735.1 of Bombina bombina. Taxonomy (NCBI): domain Eukaryota; kingdom Metazoa; phylum Chordata; class Amphibia; order Anura; family Bombinatoridae; genus Bombina; species Bombina bombina. The sequence goes on along the minus strand of NC_069499.1, from coordinate 243,877,651 downwards.
AGAGGCTTAGAGACAAGGTAATCACAGAGGTAAAAAGTGCATTAATATAACAGTGTTCGTTATGCAAAACGGGGGAATGGGTAATAAAGGCATTATCAATAACAATTCTGGTGTATACTGTCCCTTTAAACCTAGAAGAAGGGTTAAAAGAAAGGCTTAGACCATTCAATAGTAATCATATTAGAGATAGCATCTGGAATAGGAAAAACATCAGGAGTAACCACAGAACTTTTAAAAACAGAATTCAAACAATTACTAGTTTTGTTATAAAGAGGACTAGACTCCTCACTACCCAAAGTAAACAATACTTCCTTTAACAAAGAACGAATATGTTCAATCTTAAAAAAGAAAACAAGATTTGTCAATTTCAGTGTCTGATGCAGGATCCTCTGAGCCAGAGAGATCCTCATCAGCAGAGGATACTTCAGTATGCTGTCGGTCAATACAAATTTCATCAGATTTATGAGAAGTTTAGAAAAACCTTTTACGTTTATTTGAAGGCAGAATAGCAGTCATAGCCTTCTCTATGTCTGCAGCAATATCATTTTTCATATCTGCAGGAATATCATGTACATTAGACCAGTGATTTTCAACCTTTTTTTTGGTGTGGCACACTTTTTTACATTAAAAAATCCTGCGGCACACCACCATCCCAATATTTTACAAAATAACACATTGTAGCTTAATACAGTGTGTGTGTATATATATATATATATATATATATATATATATATATATATATATATATATATATATATATATATATATATATATATATATATATATATATATATATATATACACTAGTACTAAAGCCCGTGTACACTGGCCATTTTTTGCAGTACAGCGGTCCCACCCCTTGCTCTCTCCCACTCTCTTTTGCTCTCTCTCCCCCCTCTCCTTTGCTTTCTCTCCCCCCTCTCCTTTGCTCTCTCTTCCCCTCTCTCTTTTGCTTTCTCTCCCCCCTCTCTTTTGCTTTCTCTCTCCCCCCTTTTGCTCTCTCTCCCCCCCCCTTTTGCTCTCTCTCCCCCCCCTTTTGCTCTCTCTCCCCCCCCTTTTGCTCTCTCTCTTCCCCCTTTTGCTCTCTCTCTTCCCCCTTTGGCTCTCTCCCTCCTTTCTTTTGCTCTCTTTCCCCCCTCTTTTGTTCTCCCCCCCCCCTCTTTGGCTCTCCCCCCCCCTCTTTGGCTCTCTCCCCCCCTCTTTGTCTCTCTCCCCCCCCCTCTTTGTCTCTCTCCCCCCCCCCCCTCTTTGTCTCTCCCCCCCCCCCTTTGTCTCTCTCCCCCCCCCCCTCTTTGGCTCTCCTCCCCCTTTGGCTCTCTCCCCCCTTTGGCTCTCTCCCCTCCCTTTGGCTCTCTCTCCCCCCCCCTTTGGCTCTCTCTCCCCCCTCTTTGGCTCTCTCTCCCCCCTCTTTGGCTCTCTCCCCTCTTTTGCTCTCTCTCTCCCCCCCCTTTGGCTCTCCCCTCCCCCTTTGGTTCTTCCCCCCCCCTCTTTGGCTCTCTCCCCTCTTTGGCTCTCCCCCCTCTTTGGCTCTCTCCCCTCTTTGGCTCTTCCCCCCCCCTCTTTGGCTCTCTCCCCTCTTTGGCTCTCCCCCCTCTTTGGCTCTCTCCCCTCTTTGGCTCTCTCTCCCCCCCCCCCCCTTTGGCTCTCCCCCCCACCCTCTTTTGCCTCCCCCCTCTCCTGCTCCCTCTCTGGCTCTGTCTTAATTGAAAGCCTTTGCCTCTCTGGCCACGCCCCCATCGCGGCACCCCCTCTTTGGCTCTCTCCCTCCTTTCTTTTGCTCTCTTTCCCCCCTCTTTTGTTCTCTCCCCCCTCTTTGGCTCTCTCTCCCCCCTCTTTGGCTCTCTCTCCTCTTTGGCTTTCTTTCCTCTTTGGCTCTCTCTCTTTCCCCCCTTTTTGGCTCTCGCCCCCCTTTGGCTCTCCCCCCCCCCCTCTTTGGCTCTCTTTCCCCCCCTCTTTGGCTCTCTCTCCCCCCTCTTTGGCTCTCTCCCCCCCTCTTTGGCTCTCTCTCCCCCCTCCTCTTTGGCTCTCTCTCCCCCCTCTTTGGCTCTCTCCCCTCTTTTGCCCTCTCTCCTCTTTGGCTCTCTTTCCTCTTTGGCTCTCTATTTGGCCCTTCTCCCCCACTCTCCTGCTCCCTCTCTGGCTCTGTCTTAATTGAAAGCCTTTGCCTATCTGGCCACGCCCCCATCGCGGCACCCCCTCTTTGGCCCTCTCCCTCCTTTCTTTTGCTCTCTCTCCCCCCTCTTTTGTTCTCCCCTCCTCTTTGGCTCTCTCTCACCCCTCTTTGGCTCTCTCTCTCCCTCCCCCTTTTTGGCTCTCCCCCCCTTGGCTCTCTCCCCCCCCTCTTTGGCTCTCTCTCCCCCCTCTTTGGCTCTCTCCCCTCTTTGGCTCTCCCCCCTCTTGGGCTCTCGCTCTCCCCCCTCTTGGGCGCTTGCTCTCCCCCCTCTTGGGCGCTCGCTCTCCCCCCTCTTGGGGGCTCGCTCTCCCCCCTCTTGGGCGCTCGCTCTCCCCCCTCTTGGGGGCTCGCTCTCCCCCCTCTTGGGCGCTCGCTCTCCCCCCTCTTGGGGGCTCGCTCTCCCCCCTCTCTTTGGCTTTCTCTCTCTCCCCCCTCTTTGGCGCTCTCTCTCTCTCCCCCCTCTTTGGCGCTCTCTCTCTCTCCCCCCTCTTTGGCGCTCTCTCTCCCCCCTCTTTGGCTCTCTCCCCCGCTCTTTGGCCCTCCTCCCCCCTCTTTGGCCCTTCTCCCCCCTCTTTGGCCCTTCTCCCCCCTCTTTGGCCCTTCTCCCCCCTCTTTGGCCCTTCTCCCCCCTCTTTGGCCCTTCTCCTCCCTCTTTGGCTCTCACTCCCCCCCTCTCCGGCTCTGTCTTAATTGAAAGCCTTTGCCTCTCTGGCCACGCCCCCATCGCGGCACCCCGCCCGACCACGCCCCACGGTGGCGACACCCGTCCGCTCACGCCCTCGTCGCGCCCATCCACGCCCCTCGCGAAGTTCAGCCACGCCCCTTACGACGCCCGGCCACGCCCCCATTGTGACGCTCCCGTCGGCCACGCTCCCTGACACTCTTCTTCAGCCTTGCTCTGTGCTGAGTGCTGAGCGTCAGGATCCAAACGGCCAGGTATGTTTGTCACGTGCAGTCTCTACTGCGCATGACTGCATCTGACAAACATACTTGGCCATTTATTATATAGGATGTGTGTGTATGCGTGTGTGTATGTGTGTGTATATAACAAAATTTATGCTTACCTGATAAATTTCTCTCTCTTGTGGTGTATCCAGTCCACGGGTTCATCCATTACTTGTGGGATATTCTCCTTCCCAACAGGAAGTTGCAAGAGGACACCCACAGCAGAGCTGTCTATATAGCTCCTCCCCTAACTGCCACCCCCAGTCATTCGACCGAAGACAAGCAAGAAAAAGGAGAAACTATAGGGTGCAGTGGTGACTGTAGTTTTAAAAATAAAAAAAACCTGCCTTAAAGTGACAGGGCGGGCCGTGGATTGGATACACCACAAGAGAAAGAAATTTATCAGGTAAGCATAAATTTTGTTTTCTCTTGTAAGGTGTATCCAGTCCACGGGTTCATCCATTACTTGTGGGATACCAATACCAAAGCTTTAGGACACGGATGAAGGGAGGGACAAGGCAGGAACTTAAACGGAAGGCACCACTGCCTGCAAGACCTTTCTCCCAAAAAAAGCCTCCGAAGAAGCAAAAGTATCAAATTTGTAGAATTTAGAAAAAGTATGAAGCGAAGACCAATTCGCCGCCTTACAAATCTGTTCAACAGAGGCCTCATTTTTAAAAGCCCATGTGGAAGCTACCGCTCTAGTGGAATGAGCTGTAATTCCTTCAGGAGGCTGCTGGCCAGCAGTCTCATAAGCTAAACAGATTATGCTTCTCAGCCAAAAAGAAAGAGAAGATGCCAAAGCCTTTTGGCCTCTCCTCTGTCCAGAGTAGACAACAAACAATGCAGATGTTTGACGAAAATCCTTAGTAGCTTGTAAATAAAACTTTAAAGCACGAACCACGTCAAGATTGTGTAATAGACGTTCCTTTTTTGAAGAAGGATTAGGACACAGCGACGGAACAACAATCTCCTGATTAATATTCTTATTAGATACCACCTTAGAAAGAAACCCAGGTTTGGTACGCAAAACTACCTTATCTGCATGGAAGTTCAGATAAGGGGAATCACACTGTAAGGCAGATAACTCTGAAACTCTACGAGCCGAAGAGATAGCTACCACAAACAGAACTTTCCAAGATTAAAGCTTGATATCTATGGAATGCAGAGGTTCAAACGGAAGCCTTTGAAGAACTTTAAGAACTAAGTTTAGGCTCCATGGTGGAGCAACAGGTTTAAACACAGGCTTGATTCTAACTAAAGCCTGACAAAACGCCTGAACGTCTGGAACATCTGCCAGACGCTTGTGTAGAAGAATAGACAGAGCAGAAATCTGTCCCTTTAAGGAACTACCTGACAATCCCTTCTCCAATCCTTCTTGGAGAAAGGATAATATCCTAGGAATCCTGACTTTACTCCATGAGTAACCCTTGGATTCACACCAATGAAGATATTTACACCATATCTTATGAGAGATTTTCCTAGTGACAGGCTTTCGAGCCTGAATTAAGGTATCAATGACCGACTCGGAGAAACCACGTTTTGATAAAATCAAGCGTTCAATCTCCAAGCAGTCAGCCGCAGAGAAATTAGATTTGGATGTTTGAATGGACCTTGGAGTAGAAGGTCCTGCCTCAGCAGAGACCATGGTGGAAGGGATGACATGTCCACCAGATCTGCATACCAAGTCCTGCGTGGCCACGCAGGTGCTATCAAAATCACTGAAGCTCTCTCCTGCTTGATCTTGGCAATCAGACGAGGGAGGAGAGGAAATGGTGGCAACACATAAGCCAGGCTGAAGGACCAGGGCGCTGCTAGAGCATCTATCAGCGCTGCCTGGGGATCCCTTGACCTGGATCCTTAACAAGGAAGCTTGGCGTTCTGACGAGACGCCATCAGATCCAGTTCTGATTTGCCCCATAGCTGAATCAGCTGGGCAAATACCTCCGGATGGAGCTCCCACTACCCCGGATGAAAAGTCTGCCGACTTAGAAAATCCGCCTCCCAGTTCTCTAATCCTGGGATATGGATAGCTGAGAGATGGCAAGAGTGAACCTCTGCCCATAGAATTATCTTTGAAACCTCCAACATTGCTAGGGGGCTTCTTGTTTCCCCCTGATGGTTGATATAGGCTACAGTCGTGATATTGTCCGACTGAAATCTGATGAACCTGACCGCAGCTAGCTGAGGCCAAGCCTGAAGAGCACTGAATATCGCTCTCAGTTCCAGAATGTTTATCGGAAAGGAGGGCTTCCTCCTGAGTCCACGAACCCTGAGCCTTCAGGGAGTTCCAGACCGCGCCCCAGCCCAGAAGGCTGGCATCTGTCGTCACTATAGTCCACTCTGGCCTGCGGAAACTCATTCCCCTGGACAGATGGACCCGAGATAACCACCAGAGAAGAGAATCCCTGGTCTCTTGATCCAGATTTAGCAGAGGGGACAAATCTGTGTAGTCCCCATTCCACTGATTGAGCATGCAAAGTTGCAGTAGTCTGAGATGTAGGAGGGCAAACGGAACTATGTCCATTGCCGCTACCAATAGGCCGATTACTTCCATACACTGAGCCACTGACGGCCGAGATGTGGAATGAAGAGCACGGCAGGAAGTTAGAAGCTTTGATAATCTGACCTCTGTCAGAAAAATTTTCATTTCTACTGAATCTATCAGTGTTCCTAGGAAGGAAACTCTTGTGAGAGGGGAGAGAGAACCCTTTTCTTCGTTCACCTTCCACCCATGAGACCTCAGAAAGGCCAGAACAATGTCCGTATGGGACTTGGCGATTTGAAAAGTCGACGCCTGTATCAGAATGTCGTCTAGGTAAGTAGCCACTGCTATGCCCCGTGGCCTTAGAACTGCCAGTAGGGACCCTAGAACCTTCATAAAGATTCTTGGTGCCGTGGCTAACCCGAAGGGAAGAGCCACAAACTGGTAATGCCTGTCTAAGAATGCGAACCTGAGGAACTGATGATGATCTTTGTGAATCGGAATGTGGAGATAAGCATCCTTTAAGTCCACGGTAGTCATATATTGACCCTCCTGGATCATCGGGAGGATGGTTCGGATAGTCTCCATCTTGAAGGATGGGATCCTGAGAAATTTGTTTAGGATCTTGAGATCCAAGATTGGTCTGAAAGTTCCCTCTTTTTTGGGAACTATAAACAGATTTGAATAGAAGCCCTGCCCCTGTTCCTCCCTAGGAACTGGGTGGATCACTCCCATAACCAGGTCTAGGTCTTGAACACAACGTAAGAATGCCTCTCTCTTTATCTGGTTTACAGATAATTGTGAGACATGAAATCTCCCCTCGGGAGATGAAGCTTTGAAGTCCAGAAGATATCCCTGGGAAACAATCTCTAATGCCCAGGGATCCTGGACGTCTCTTGCCCAAGCCTGGGCGAAGAGGGAAAGTCTGCCCCCTACTAGATCCGGTCCCGGATCGGGGGCTACTCCTTCATGCTGTCTTAGAGGCAGCCGCAGGTTTCTTGGCCTGCTTCCCCTTGTTCCAAGCCTGGTTAGGTCTCCAGACTGGTTTGGACTGGGCGAAATTTCCCTCTTGCTTTGCATTAGAGGAAACTGAAGTTGAGCCACTCTTGAAGTTTTTGAAAGGAACGAAAATTATTCTGTTTGGTCCTTAACTTATTGGACATATCCTGAGGAAGGGCGTGACCTTTTCCTCCAGTAATATCAGAAATGATCTCCTTCAGACCAGGCAAAAATAGGGTCTGTCCCTTGAAGGGGATGTTAAGAAGCTTAGACTTTGAAGTAACGTCTGCTGACCAGGACTTAAGCCATAGCGCCCTACACGCCAAAATAGCAAAACCTGAATTCTTAGCCGTTAGCTTGGCTAAATGAAAAATGGCGTCAGAAATAAAGGAGTTAGCTAACTTAAGAGCTTTAATCCTGTCTAGAATATCGTCTAGCGGGGTCTCCACCTGTAGAGCCTCCTCAAGAGACTCAAACCAAAAAGCCGCTGCAGCAATAACTTGGGCAACGCATGCAAGAGGCTGGAGAATAAAACCTTGATTTATGAAAATTTTCTTAAGGAGACCCTCCAATTTTTAATCCATAGGATCTTGGAAAGCACAACTGTCCTCGACGGGGATAGTTGTATGCTTAGCTAGGGAAGAGACTGCTCCCTCCACCTTAGGAACTGTCTGCCACGATTCCCGTATGGCGGCATCTATGGGAAACATCTTTTTGAAAGCAGGAGGGGGAGAGAACGGCACACCTGGTCTATCCCATTCCTTAGTAATAATTTCCGAAAACCTCTTAGGGACTAGAAAAACATCAGTGTAAACAGGCACTGCAAAGTATTTGTCCATTTTACACAATTTCTCTGGAACCACAATGGGGTCACAGTCATCCAGAGTTGCTAAAACCTCCCTAAGCAATAAGCGGAGGTGTTCAAGCTTAAATTTAAACGCTGTCATTTCAGAATCGGACTGAAGTAACGCCTTCCCTGAGTCTGAAATTTCACCCACAGATAGAAGCTCACCTGCCTCGGCTTCTGAGCATTGTGAGGGTATATCGGACACAGGCATTAAAGCTTCAGAAAGCTCTGTATTAGTTCTAGCCCCAGAGCTGTCTCGCTTTCCTTGTAACCCTGGCAGTTTGGAGAATACCTTTGAGAGGGTAGCATTCATAACTGCCGCCATGTCCTGTAAGGTAAAAGAATTAGACGCGCTAGATGTACTTGGCGTCACTTGAGCGGGAGTTATAGGTTTTGACACATGGGGAGAGCTAGATGGCATAATCTCCCTCTTTTCAGTCAGAGAATCCCCTGGAGATAAATCTTTAAGTGCTATAATATGGTCTTTATAGTTTATAGAAATATAAGTACATTTGGTACACATTCTAACAGGGGGTTCCACCATGGCTTCCAAACATATTGAACAAGGAGTTTCCTCTATGTCAGACATGTTTAACAGACTAGTAATGAGACAAGCAAGCTTGGAAAACACTTTAATAAAGGTGAAACAGCAATTAAACAAAAACGTTACTGTGCCTTTAAGAGAAAAAAACTAGCACTTAAACTGCAAAACAGTGTAAAAATACAGTAAAGTCTAAAATGTTTACAGTGTGTGTAAGGGACTAAAGCAACATTGCACCCACTTGCAAATGGATGATTAACCCCTTAGGCCCCAAACCGGATTGAAAAACGTTAAAAAACGTTAAGTCATTTGAGCACCTTGCCACAGTTCTGCTGAGGCTCCTACCTGCCCTCAAATACGATTTTGTGCAGAAATAACCCCTTTGAAATGGTCCTCAGATGCCAGAGGACTCCTCTAGGGAAGCTGGATGTCTCAGTCTGAATTAAAACTGCGCAGTTAGAGCGCTAAAATAGGCCCCTCCCACCATGTACTGGATGCCAGAGGGGCCTTAAGAAAATACTCCTAGGAGTATCTGACTAGCCATGTGGAAACTGGGCCCAAATAAAGACTTATCTCCCTCAGAGAAAAAACGTCCTATTTATGAAATCATGTAAACGCTTTGTCACTAAGTAATATGAGTATTAACATGAGTATTACCCTGTTTTGTAAGCATGATCCCAGTCGCTGTTAAATCACTGCATCAGGCTTACCTCAAATACACAAGGCTCTGTCAGCATTTTCTAGAACTTATTCATCTCTCTAGAAATATAAATACTGAACATACCTCAAAGCAGGTAATCTGCAGACCGTTCCCCCAACTGAAGTTTTCCCATATATATACATACAAACACACAAACATACATACACACACACTGTACTGTGCTGTCATGCCATGCCTCCTACAAACTATACATGACATATTGACATTCATTTACAAACAATCATAATGATTGTCTGTGAATGAATGTCAATATGTCATGGTTGTAAATGATGCCTGATGAGCCTGTCACATACCTCCCAATATTTCAAAATTTGAAAGAGGGACACCCCCGCACTGGGAAAAGTCCCCCCCATCAGTCATCATCTCACTTAAAATAAAAAAACGGCCCAGAATAAAAAAAAAAAAAGCAAAATTTAAAAAATATGTCACATTGCTGTCAGTCTGCCGCGGCACACCTGAGGATCTCTCACGGCACACTGGTTAATATTCTTATTAGAAACAACTTTAGGAAGAAAACCAGGTACGCAAAACTACCTTATCTGCATGGAACACCAGATAGGGTGAATTACACTGCAAAGCAGACAATTCTGAAACTCTTCAAGCAGAAGATATAGCTACCAAAAACAAAACTTTCCAAGATAATAACTTAATATCTATGGAATGTAAAGGTTCAAACGGAACCCCTTGAAGAACTGAAAGAACTAAATTTAGAATCCATGGAGGAGCCACAGGCTTATAGACAGGCTTGATTCTGACTAACGCCTGTACAAACGCTTGAACATCTGGTACTTCTGCCAGACGCTTGTGTAAAAGGATAGACAGAGCGGATATCTGCCCCTTTAAGGAACTAGCTGATAAACCTTTCTCCAATCCTTCTTGGAGAAAAGACAATATCCTTGGAATCCTAATCTTACTCCACGAGTAACCCTTGGATTCACACCAACAAAGATATTTCCGCCATATCTTATGGTAAATTTTTCTGGTGACAGGTTTTCTAGCTTGGATCAGAGTATCTATGACTGATTCAGAGAACCCACGCTTGGATAGAATTAAGTGTTCAATCTCCAAGCAGTCAGCTGCAGAGAAACTAGATTTGGATGCTTGAATGGACCCTGTATTAGAAGATCCTGCCTCATTGGCAGTGTCCATGGTGGGACAGATGACATGTCCACTAGGTCTGCATACCAAGTCCTGCGTGGCCACGCAGGCGCTATCAGAATTACAGAGGCCTTCTCCTGTTTGATTCTGGCTACCAGCCGAGGGAGAAGAGGAAACGGTGGAAAGACATAGGCCAGATTGAAGGACCAAGGCGCTACTAGAGCATCTATCAATGCTGCCTTGGGGTCCCTGGATCCGTAAAGAGGAAGTTTGGTGTTCTGATGGGACGCCATCAGATCCAACTCTGGAATGCCCCATAGCTGAGTCAGCTGAGCAAATACCTCCGGGTGGAGTTCCCACTCCACCGGGTGAAAAGTCTGACGACTTAGGAAATCCGCTTCCCAGTTGTCTACTCCTGGGATGTGAATTGCATATAGATGGCAAGAGTGATCCTCCGCCCACCTGATTATCTTGGTTACTTTCTTCATCGCTAAGGAACTCTTTGTTCCTCCCTGATGATTGATGTATGCTACAGTCGTGATGTTGTTCGACTGAAATCTGATGAACTTGGCCGCCACTAGCTGAGGCCATGCCTGGAGCGTGTTGAATATCGCTCTCAGTTCCAAAATGTTTATCGGGAGAAGAGAATCTTCCCGAGACCATAGGCCCTGAGTTTTCAGGGAGCCCCAGACCGCGCCCCAGCCTAACAGACTGGCGTCGGTCGTTACAATGATCCACTCCGGTGATCCTGAGACAACCACCAGAGAAGAGAATCTCTGGTTTTCTGGTCCAGTTGGATTTGAGGAGACAAATCTGCATAATCTCCATTCCACTGTTTGAGCATGCACAATTGCAGCGGCCTGAGATGAATTTGAGCAAAAACATAATTTATGCTTACCTGATAAATTCCTTTCTTCTGTTGTGTGATCAGTCCACGGGTCATCATTACTTCTGGGATATTAACTCCTCCCCAACAGGAAGTGCAAGAGGATTCACCCAGCAGAGTTGCTATATAGTTCCTCCCCTCTACGTCACCTCCAGTCATTCGACCAAAGACCAACGAGAAAGGAGAAACCAAGGGTGAAGTGGTGACTGAATTATAATTTAAAAAATATATACCTGCCTTAAAAAACAGGGCGGGCCGTGGACTGATCACACAACAGAAGAAAGGAATTTATCAGGTAAGCATAAATTATGTTTTCTTCTGTTATGTGTGATCAGTCCACGGGTCATCATTACTTCTGGGATACCAATACCAAAGCAAAAGTACACGGATGACGGGAGGGATAGGCAGGCTCATTATACAGAAGGAACCACTGCCTGAAGAACCTTTCTCCCAAAAATAGCCTCCGAAGAAGCAAAAGTGTCAAATTTGTAAAATTTGGAAAAAGTATGAAGCGAAGAAGTCCTCTCACACCTCCTATCTAGTCTTTGGGTGCAAGAGAATGACTGGAGGTGACGTAGAGGGGAGGAACTATATAGCAACTCTGCTGGGTGAATCCTCTTGCACTTCCTGTTGGGGAGGAGTTAATATCCCAGAAGTAATGATGACCCGTGGACTGATCACACATAACAGAAGAAAGGGACTACGTCCATTGCTGCTACCATTAATCCGATTATCTCCATGCACTGAGCTACAGATGGTCGAGGAATGGAAAGAAGAGCTCGGCAAGTACTTAGAAGCTTTAACCTTCTGACCTCCGTCAGAAATATTTTCATTTCTACCGAGTCTATTAATGTTCCCAGGAAGGGAACCCTTGTGAGCGGGGACAGAGAACTTTTTTCGGTGTTCACCTTCCACCCGTGAGACCTTAGAAAGGCCAGAACAATATCCGTATGAGCCTTGGCTCTGGGAAAAGACGACACCTGTATTAAGATGTCGTCCAGATAGGGTGCTACTGCAATGCCCCGCGGTCTTAGTACCGCTAGAAGGGACCCTAGCACCTTTGTGAAAATTCTGGGAGCGGTGGCCAACCCGAAGGGAAGGGCCACGAACTGGTAATGCTTGTCCAGAAAAGCGAACCTTAGGAACTGATGGTGATCTTTGTGGATAGGAATATGAAGGTACGCATCCTTTAGATCCACGGTAGCCATATATTGACCTTCCTGGATCATCGGTAAGATTGTCCGAATGGTCTCCATCTTGAAAGATGGAACTCTGAGGAATTTGTTGTTAGAGCGGCAAAGAGAATGACTGGGGGGCGGAGCCAGAGGGGGAGCTATATGGACAGCTCTGCTGTGTGCTCTCTTTGCCACTTTCTGTAGGGAATGAGAGTATCCCACAAGTAAGGATGAATCCGTGGACTGGATACACCTTGCAAGAGAAATTGTTTTCACAAACTTTAGGTTTCTCACTGAAATTATTTACAAACAGCTTGTGCAATTATGGCACAAATGGTTGTAAATGCTTCTCTGGGATCCCCTTTGTTCAGAAATAGCAGACATATATGGCTTTGGCGTTGCTTTTTGGTAATTAGAAGGCCGCTAAATGCCGCTGCGCATCACACGTGTATTATGGCTAGCAGTGAAGGGGTTAATTAGGTAGCTTGTAGGGAGCTTGCAGGGTTAATTTTAGCTTTAGTGTAGAGATCAGCCTCCCACCTGACACATCACACCCCCTGATCCCTCCCAAACATCCCCCACCCCACAATTGTCCCCGCCATCTTAAGTACTGGCAGAAAGTCTGCCAGTACTAAAATAAAAGGTATATTTTATTTTTGTATTTTTTTATAGCATATTTACATATGCTGCTGTGTAGGATCCCCCCTTAGCCCCCAACCTCCCTGATCCCCCCAAACATCTCTCTAACCCCTCTGCCTTATTGTGCGCCATATTGGGTACTTTGAAAACAAATGTTTTTTTTTATTTTTTATAAAAAAAAAAAAAAAAACTATTTTCTGTAGTGTAGCTGACCCCCCTCAACCCCCCACCCTCTCCCAGATTGCAAATTGTTTTAATTCCCACCCTCTCTCCCACTGATTCCAACTTCAACCTGGTTCCATAGTGTAGGGTTCCCACTCGCTCCCGTGCACGCACATCCTCGCACGCACCCGATCCCGCCCCCCTCCACTGATGGCTGCCTGGATCAGCTCCCACCCACCAACGAACACTGCCATCAATGGCCACAGAGTGGCTCTCTCTGTATCGGACTGCAGGGGTACGTCCTTGGTCGTTAACTGCATTTTTTTGCAGGACGTACCCCATACGTCGTTGGTCGTTAAGGGGTTAATATAACAAATTTTGGAGCCAAGAATGACACAAACAAATATGATGCAAATGCAGGAGGTAAAAACATAATTTATGTAAGAACTTACCTGATAAATTCATTTCTTTCATATTAACAAGAGTCCATGAGCTAGTGACGTATGGGATATACATTCCTACCAGGAGGGGCAAAGTTTCCCAAACCTTAAAATGCCTATAAATACACCCCTCACCACACCCACAAATCAGTTTAACGAATAGCCAAGAAGTGGGGTGATAAGAAAAAGTGCGAAGCATATAAAATAAGGAATTGGAATAATTGTGCTTTATACAAAAAAATCATAACCACCACAAAAAAGGGTGGGCCTCATGGACTCTTGTTAATATGAAAGAAATGAATTTATCAGGTAAGTTCTTACATAAATTATGTTTTCTTTCATGTAATTAACAAGAGTCCATGAGCTAGTGACGTATGGGATAATGACTACCCAAGATGTGGATCTTTCCACACAAGAGTCACTAGAGAGGGAGGGATAAAATAAAGACAGCCAATTCCTGCTGAAAATAATCCACACCCAAAATAAAATTTAACAAAAAACATAAGCAGAAGATTCAAACTGAAACCGCTGCCTGAAGAACTTTTCTACCAAAAACTGCTTCAGAAGAAGAAAATACATCAAAATGGTAGAATTTAGTAAAAGTATGCAAAGAAGACCAAGTTGCTGCTTTGCAGATCTGGTCAACCGAAGCTTCATTCCTAAACGCCCAGGAAGTAGATACTGACCTAGTAGAATGAGCTGTAATTCTTTGAGGCGGAGTTTTACCCGACTCAACATAGGCAAGATGAATTAAAGATTTCAACCAAGATGCCAAAGAAATGGCAGAAGCTTTCTGGCCTTTCCTAGAACCAGAAAAGATAACAAATAGACTAGAAGTCTTACGGAAAGATTTCGTAGCTTCAACATAATATTTCAAAGCTCTAACAACATCCAAAGAATGCAATGATTTCTCCTTAGAATTCTTAGGATTAGGACATAATGAAGGAACCACAATTTCTCTACTAATGTTGTTGGAATTCACAACTTTAGGTAAAAATTCAAAAGAAGTTCGCAACACCGCCTTATCCTGATGAAAAATCAGAAAAGGAGACTCACACGAAAGAGCAGATAATTCAGAAACTCTTCTAGCAGAAGAGATGGCCAAAAGGAACAAAACTTTCCAAGAAAGTAATTTAATGTCCAATGAATGCATAGGTTCAAACGGAGGAGCTTGAAGAGCTCCCAGAACCAAATTCAAACTCCAAGGAGGAGAAATTGACTTAATGACAGGTTTTATACGAACCAAAGCTTGTACAAAACAATGAATATCAGGAAGAATAGCAATCTTTCTGTGAAAAAGAACAGAAAGAGCAGAGATTTGTCCTTTCAAAGAACTTGCGGACAAACCCTTATCCAAACCATCCTGAAGAAATTGTAAAATTCTCGGTATTCTAAAAGAATGCCAAGAAAAATGATGAGAAAGACACCATGAAATATAAGTCTTCCAGACTCTATAATATATCTCTCGAGATACAGATTTACGAGCCTGTAACATAGTATTAATCACGGAGTCAGAGAAACCTCTATGACCAAGAATCAAGCGTTCAATCTCCATACCTTTAAATTTAAGGATTTCAGATCCGGATGGAAAAAAGGACCTTGTGACAGAAGGTCTGGTCTTAACGGAAGAGTCCATGGCTGGCAAGATGCCATCCGGACAAGATCCGCATACCAAAACCTGTGAGGCCATGCCGGAGCTATTAGCAGAACAAACGAGCATTCCCTCAGAATCTTGGAGATTACTCTTGGAAGAAGAACTAGAGGCGGAAAGATATAGGCAGGATGATACTTCCAAGGAAGTGATAATGCATCCACTGCCTCCGCCTGAGGATCCCGGGATCTGGACAGATACCTGGGAAGTTTCTTGTTTAGATGAGAGGCCATCAGATCTATCTCTGGGAGCCCCCACAATTGAACAATCTGAAGAAATACCTCTGGGTGAAGAGACCATTCGCCCGGATGCAACGTTTGGCGACTGAGATAATCCGCTTCCCAATTGTCTACACCTGGGATATGAACCGCAGAGATTAGACAGGAGCTGGATTCCGCCCAAACCAAAATTCGAGATACTTCTTTCATAGCCAGAGGACTGTGAGTCCCTCCTTGATGATTGATGTATGCCACAGTTGTGACATTGTCTGTCTGAAAACAAATGAACGATTCTCTCTTCAGAAGAGGCCAAAACTGAAGAGCTCTGAAAATTGCACGGAGTTCCAAAATATTGATCGGTAATCTCACCTCCTGAGATTCCCAAACTCCTTGTGCCGTCAGAGATCCCCACACAGCTCCCCAACCTGTGAGACTTGCATCTGTTGAAATTACAGTCCAGGTCGGAAGAACAAAAGAAGCCCCCTGAATTAAACGATGGTGATTTGTCCACCACGTTAGAGAGTGTCGAACAATCGGTTTTAAAGATATTAATTGAGATATCTTCGTGTAATCCCTGCACCATTGGTTCAGCATACAGAGCTGAAGAGGTCGCATGTGAAAACGAGCAAAGGGGATCGCGTCCGATGCAGCAGTCATAAGACCTAGAATTTCCATGCATAAGGCTACCGAAGGGAATGATTGTGACTGAAGGTTTCGACAAGCTGTAATCAATTTTAGACGTCTCTTGTCTGTTAAAGACAGAGTCATGGACACTGAATCTATCTGGAAACCCAGAAAGGTTACCCTTGTTTGAGGAATCAAAGAACTTTTTGGTAAATTGATCCTCCAACCATGATCTTGAAGAAACAACACAAGTCGATTCGTATGAGACTCTGCTAAATGTAAAGACGGAGCAAGTACCAAGATATCGTCCAAATAAGGAAATACCACAATACCCTGTTCTCTGATTACAGACAGAAGGGCACCGAGAATCTTTGCGAAAATTCTTGGAGCTGTAGCAAGGCCAAACGGTAGAGCCACAAATTGGTAATGCTTGTCTAGAAAAGAGAATCTCAGGAACTGATAATGATCTGGATGAATCGGAATATGCAGATATGCATCCTGTAAATCTATTGTGGACATATAATTCCCTTGCTGAACAAAAGGCAATATAGTCCTTACAGTTACCATCTTGAACGTTGGTATCCTTACATAACGATTCAATAATTTTAGATCCAGAACTGGTCTGAAGGAATTCTCCTTCTTTGGTACAATGAAGAGATTTGAATAAAACCCCATCCCCTGTTCCGGAACTGGAACTGGCATAATTACTCCAGCCAACTCTAGATCTGAAACACAATTCAGAAATGCTTGAGCTTTCACTGGATTTACTGGGACATGGGAAAGAAAAAATCTCTTTGCAGGAGGTCTCAACTTGAAACCAATTCTGTACCCTTCTGAAACAATGTTCTGAATCCAAAGATTGTGAACAGATTTGATCCAAATTTCTTTGAAAAAACGTAACCTGCCCCCTACCAGCTGAACTGGAATGAGGGCCGTACCTTCATGTGAACTTAGAAGCAGGCTTTGCCTTTCTAGCAGGCTTGGATTTATTCCAGACTGGAGATGGTTTCCAAACTGAAACTGCTCCTGAGAACGAAGGATCAGGCTTTTGTTCTTTGTTGAAACGAAAGGAACGAAAACGATTGTTAGCCCTGTTTTTACCTTTAGATTTTTTATCCTGTGGTAAAAAAGTTCCTTTCCCACCAGTAACAGTTGAAATAATAGAATCCAACTGAGAACCAAATAATTTGTTTCCCTGGAAAGAAATGGAAAGTAGAGTTGATTTAGAAGCCATATCAGCATTCCAAGTCTTAAGCCATAAAGCTCTTCTGGCTAAGATAGCCAGAGACATAAATCTAACATCAACTCTAATAATATCAAAAAATGGCATCACAGATGAAATTATTAGCATGCTGGAGAAGAATAATAATATCATGAGAATCACGATTTGTTACTTGTTGCGCTAGAGTTTCCAACCAAAAAGTTGAAGCTGCAGCAACATCAGCCAATGATATAGCAGGTCTAAGAAGATTACCTGAACATAGATAAGCTTTTCTTAGAAAAGATTCAATTTTTCTATCTAAAGGATCCTTAAACGAGGTACCATCTGACGTAGGAATGGTAGTACGTTTAGCAAGGGTAGAAATAGCCCCATCAACTTTAGGGATTTTGTCCCAAAATTCTAACCTGTCAGGCGGAACAGGATATAATTGCTTAAAACGTTTAGAAGGAGTAAATGAATTACCCAATTTATCCCATTCCTTAGCAATTACTGCAGAAATAGCATTAGGAACAGGAAAGACTTCTGGAATAACCGCAGGAGCTTTAAAAACCTTATCCAAACGTATAGAATTAGTATCAAGAGGACTAGAATCCTCTATTTCTAAAGCAATTAGTACTTCTTTAAGTAAAGAGCGAATAAATTCCATCTTAAATAAATATGAAGATTTATCAGCATCAATCTCTGAGACAGAATCCTCTGAACTAGAAGAGTCCAAAGAATCAGAATGATGGTGTTCATTTAAAAATTCATCTGTAGAGAGAGAAGATTTAAAAGACTTTTTACGTTTACTAGAAGGAGAAATAACAGACAAAGCCTTCTTTATGGATTCAGAAACAAAATCTCTTATGTTATCAGGAACATTCTGCACCTTAGATGTTGAGGGAACTGCAACAGGCAATGGTACATCACTAAAGGAAATATTATCTGCTTTAACAAGTTTGTCATGACAATTAATACAAACAACAGCTGGAGAAATAGCTACCAAAAGTTTACAGCAGATACACTTAGCTTTGGTAGATCCAGCAGGCAGTGGTTTTCCTGTAGTATCTTCTGGCTCAGATGCAACGTGAGACATCTTGCAATATGTAAGAGAAAAAACAACATATAAAGCAAAATAAATCAAATTCCTTATAAGACAGTTTCAGGAATGGGAAAAAAATGCCAAACATCAAGCTTCTAGCAACCAGAAGCAAATGAAAATGAGACTGAAATAATGTGGAGACAAAAGCGACGCCCATATTTTTTGGCGCCAAATAAGACGCCCACATTATTTGGCGCCTAAATGCTTTTGGCGCCAAAAATGACGCCACATCCGGAACGCCGACATTTTTGGCGCAAAATAACGTCAAAAAAATGACGCAACTTCCGGCGACACGTATGACGCCGGAAACGGAAATGAATTTTTGCGCCAAAAAAATCCGCGCCAAAAATGACGCAATAAAATGAAGCATTTTCAGCCCCCGCGAGCCTAACAGCCCACAGGGAAAAAAGTCAAATTTTTGAGGTAAGACAAAATATGATAATTTAAAGCATAATCCCAAATATGAAACTGACTGTCTGGAAATAAGGAAAGTTGAACATTCTGAGTCAAGGCAAATAAATGTTTGAATACATATATTTAGAACTTTATAAATAAAGTGCCCAACCATAGCTTAGAGTGTCACAGAAAATAAGACTTACTTACCCCAGGACACTCATCTACATGTTTGTAGAAAGCCAAACCAGTACTGAAACGAGAATCAGTAGAGGAAATGGTAAATATAAGAGTATATCGTCGATCTGAAAAGGGAGGTAAGAGATGAATCTCTACGACCGATAACAGAGAACCTTATGAAATAGACCCCGTAGAAGGAGATCACTGCATTCAATAGGCAATACTCTCCTCACATCCCTCTGACATTCACTGCACGCTGAGAGGAAAACCGGGCTCCAACTTGCTGCGGAGCGCATATCAACGTAGAATCTAGCACAAACTTACTTCACCACCTCCCTTGGAGGCAAAGTTTGTAAAACTGATTTGTGGGTGTGGTGAGGGGTGTATTTATAGGCATTTTAAGGTTTGGGAAACTTTGCCCCTCCTGGTAGGAATGTATATCCCATACGTCACTAGCTCATGGACTCTTGTTAATTACATGAAAGAAAACTTTTGGCACCAAAGCTAACACAATGAAATGACACAACTCGCAGCAAAAAAATTTGCGTAAAAAATGACAGAATAAATTATGCGACTCGCGTCCCGACAGGCGCAACTTCACCCAAAAAATTTTTGCAACCAAACATAACGCAATAAAAAGTAGCATTTTGCGTCATCGCGAGCCTAGTTTGCCCACGAAAATTTAGAAAAACAGACTCCAAGTTACAACTAACTGGAACCCCAGGTAAGAAAAAAGTAATTAAATTCTTCTATAAACATAATCTCCATGTTTAAACCCAGACCCAGAACATTTTTTTACTTTTTGCGATTGGATTTTTTTCATTTTTTTCTCTTGAAAAAACATTTTTTTAATAATTAGATACACACACACATACCAATATAATGATGATTACTTTCACCAAAAGTATTTTAAAATATCTTAAAAATAAATTAGCACCAGACATATTGGAATGTGGCATTATGGGAATTATTATGTATTAGACTCAGAGTAAACCATAGTGTGTATGTGTGTATATATTGGGGCTGCAACTAACGATTATTTTCATCCGGCCGATTAATCGACTAATCGGATAAAAAAAATCAGTAATTGTTTCCTATATTTTAAATAGAATCCACATTGGATAACACATCCACATACTGAGTGTTACAAATATAAACTTCAGACTAAAATTTTACATTAACACAACTGTTTGTCCATTTTTTTTTTTAATTGAGGTTTCAAAAAGCAAATCACAAAATAAGAACAAAAAACAGAATGCACAATTAGTCGTTGCAAAGAGTGTCAAGTACATTACAATGCTGAGTGTGTACAAACAATCTAGAAAGGAGAATAAACATTAATGAACAACTCTAGTTTGCAGTTGTGATTTGCCAATTTGAATGTGAACATTCTAATGAACTCTAGAGACCTCTCTTGAACTTCAAACATAAGCAAAATAGAACAGCTAGCGAAGGTTAATATGGGATAAGAGAGACCACTTTTGGGCCTCAAAACAAACCTCTTTTTTATATCAGCTATAGGTAGAGTTGGATATATTATAGATAGTTGTTGCAGTAGAATATGTGAGTATGTTGCGTTTAGTAGGATATATTAATAGAGAGAGAGTGTAATGATAAACAGTAGGTTAGGGTTAAAGAGCTGCAACCTAATTTGTAGGTAGTATTAGAAATTATGGAAGTGCGGCATAGGATAAATAAGCCGCATAGTTAGTGCTCCTAAACTAGGAGGTACATTATAGGGGTGGGGGGGGGAGCTTATATGTAAATATGATAGGTAGCATATACAACAAAGGTGCAGGTACAGCCTACAGTAGACATATCTCAGACTTTGAGGTAAGGCTGTGCAAGCCAATGAAGCTGCGATCATAGCAACAAATTATAAGTTTTGCATACAACATCACGTGTAGGAAGTGAAGAGCTTAACAGGCAAATACTCTAGCCGCTTTGCCACCATATCTTAATATATCAGTTACATCACAGACATGTATGCCAAACTAGAGATAAACTTCCCATTTGCTGTTTTTTCTTTAAGTGTAGGAGCAGTAACTCATAATAGAAGGCGCAAGAGATTGCTCATTTTACATAAAATATTAACATTAAGCATTCAAGCATACAGTAATAGGCCGAGTAACCCAGATACAAAGAGTAGTAAAAAATGTTTAGCCTCTCAATAAAAATGGCTATGTTTAAAACTATAAATGGTAAATAACATAATTTATGCTTACCTGATAAATTTATTTCTCTTGTAGTTTATCCAGTCCACGGATCATCGATTACTTATGGGATATTCTCCTTCCCAACAGGAAGTTGCAAGAGGATCACCCACAGCAGAGCTGCTATATAGCTCCTCCCCTGTCATATCCAGTCATTCGACCGAAAACAAACAGAGAAAGGAGAAACCATAGGGTGCAGTGGTGACTGTAGTTTAATTAAAATTTAGACCTGCCTTAAAAGGACAGGGCGGGCCGTGGACTGGATACACTACAAGAGAAATAAATTTATCAGGTAAGCATAAATTATGTTTCCTCTTGTTAAGTGTATCCAGTCCACGGATCATCCATTACTTATGGGATACCAATACCAAAGCTAAAGTACACGGATGATGGGAGGGACAAGGCAGGATTAAGCGGAAGGAACCACTGCCTGAAGAACCTTTCTCCCAAAAACAGCCTCCGAAGAAGCAAAAGTATCAAATTTGTAAAATTTGGAAAAAGTGTGAAGCGAAGACCAAGTCGCGGCCTTGCAAATCTGTTCAACAGAGGCCTCATTTTTAAAGGCCCAGGAGGAAGCCACAGCTCTAGTGGAATGAGCTGTAATCCTTTCAGGGGGCTGCTGTCCAGCAGTCTCATAGGCTAGGCGTATTATGCTCCGAAGCCAAAAGGAAAGAGAGGTTGCCGAAGCTTTTTGACCTCTCCTCTGTCCAGAGTAAACGACAAACAGGGTAGATGTTTGATGAAAATCTTTAGTAGCTTGTAAGTAAAACTTCAAGGCACGGACTACGTCCAGATTATATAAAAGACGTTCCTTCTTTGAAGAAGGATTAGGACACAATGATGGAACAACAATCTCTTGATTGATATTCTTGTTAGAAACCACCTTAGGTAAAAACCCAGGTTTGGTACGCAGGACTACCTTATCTGCATGAAAAATCAGATAAGGGGAATCACATTGTAAGGCAGATAGCTCAGAGACTCTCCGAGCCGAGGAAATAGCCATCAAAAACAGAACTTTCCAAGATAAAAGTTTAATATCAATGGAATGAAGGGGTTCAAACGGAACTCCTTGAAGAACTTTAAGAACCAAGTTTAAGCTCCACGGGGGAGCAACAGGTTTAAACACAGGCTTAATTCTAACCAAAGCCTGGCAAAATGCCTGGACGTCTGGAACCTCTGCCAGACGCTTGTGCAAAAGAATAGACAGAGCAGAAATCTGTCCCTTTAAGGAACTAGCTGATAATCCTTTGTCCAAGCCCTCTTGGAGAAAAGACAATATTCTAGGAATCCTAACCTTACTCCATGAGTCATTCTTGGATTCACACCAATAAAGATATTTACTCCATATCTTGTGGTAGATTTTCCTGGTAACAGGCTTTCGTGCCTGTATTAAGGTATCAATGACTGACTCGGAGAAGCCACGCTTTGATAGAATCAAGCGTTCAATCTCCATGCAGTCAGTCTCAGAGAAATGAGATTTGGATGATTGAAAGGACCTTGTATCAGAAGGTCCTGTCTTAGAGGCAGAGTCCATGGTGGAAAGGATGACATGTCCACTAGGTCTGCATACCAAGTCCTGCGTGGCCACGCAGGTGCTATCAGAATCACTGATGCTCTCTCCTGTTTGATTTTGGCAATCAGTCGAGGGAGCAGAGGAAACTGTGGAAACACATAAGCCAGGGTGAAGAACCAAGGCGCTGCTAGAGCATCTATCAGCGTCGCTTCTGGGTCCCTGGACCTGGATCCGTAACAAGGAAGCTTGGCGTTCTGGCGAGACGCCATGAGATCCAACTCTGGTTTGCCCCAACGATGAATCAACTGAGCAAACACCTCCGGATGGAGTTCCCACTCCCCCGGATGGAAAGTCTGACGACTTAGAAAATCCGCCTCCCAGTTCTCCACGCCTGGGATATGGATTGCTGACAGGTGGCAAGAGTGGTACTCTGCCCAGCAAATTATTTTTGAGACTTCTAACATCGCTAGGGAACTCCTGGTTCCCCCTTGATGGTTGATGTAAGCCACAGTCGTGATGTTGTCCGACTGAAATCTGATGAACCTCAGTGTTGCTAACTGAGGCCAAGCCAGAAGAGCATTGAATATCGCTCTTAACTCCAGAATATTTATTGGAAGGAGTTTCTCCTCC
Organism: Bombina bombina; assembly: GCF_027579735.1. Lineage (NCBI taxonomy): Eukaryota > Metazoa > Chordata > Amphibia > Anura > Bombinatoridae > Bombina > Bombina bombina. The sequence goes on along the minus strand of NC_069499.1, from coordinate 243,854,815 downwards.
TGAGTCCACGATCCCTGTGCCTTCAGGGAATTCCAGACTGCACCCCAACCTAGAAGGCTGGCATCTGTTGTTACAATTGTCCAATCTGGCCTGCGAAAGTTCATACCCTTGGACAGGTGTACCCAAGACAACCACCAGAGAAGAGAATCTCTGGTCTCTTGATCCAGATTTAGCAGAGGGGACAAATCTGTGTAATCCCCATTCCACTGACTCAACATGCATAATTGCAGCGGTCTGAGATGAAGGCGCGCAAATGGCACTATGTCCATTGCCGCTACCATTAAGCCGATTACCTCCATACACTGAGCTACCGAAGGGCGCAGAATGGAGTGAAGAACACGGCAAGCATTTAGAAGTTTTGATAACCTGGACTCCGTCAAATAAATTTTCATTTCTACAGAATCTATAAGAGTCCCTAAAAAGGAGACTCTTGTGAGTGGGGATAGAGAACTCTTTTCCTCGTTCACTTTCCACCCGTGCGACCTCAGAAATGCCAGAACTATCTCTGTATGAGACTTGGCAACTTGAAAGCTTGACGCCTGTATCAGGATGTCGTCTAGATACGGAGCCACCGCTATGCCTCGCGGTCTTAGAACCGCCAGAAGTGAGCCCAGAACCTTTGTAAAGATTCTCGGGGCTGTAGCCAACCCGAAAGGAAGAGCTACAAATTGGTAATGCCTGTCTAGAAAGGCAAACCTTAGAAACCGATGATGATCTTTGTGAATCGGTATGTGAAGGTAGGCATCCTTTAAGTCCACTGTGGTCATGTACTGACCTTCTTGGATCATGGGTAGGATGGTCCGAATAGTTTCCATTTTGAAAGATGGAACTCTGAGGAATTTGTTTAAGATCTTTAGATCCAAAATTGGTCTGAAGGTTCCCTCTTTTTTGGGAACCACAAACAGATTCGAATAAAAACCCTGTCCTTGTTCCGTCCGCGGAACTGGATGGATCACTCCCATAACTAGGAGGTCTTGCACACAGCGTAGGAATGCCTCTTTCTTTATCTGATTTGCAGATAGCCTTGAAAGATGAAATCTCCCTTGTGGAGGGGAAGCTTTGAAGTCTAGAAGATATCCCTGAGATATGATCTCCAACGCCCAGGGATCCTGAACATCTCTTGCCCACGCCTGGGCGAAGAGAGAAAGTCTGCCCCCTACTAGATCCGTTGCCGGATAGGGGGCCGTTCCTTCATGCTGTCTTAGAGGCAGCAGCAGGCTTTCTGGCCTGCTTGCCTTTGTTCCAGGACTGGTTAGGTTTCCAGGCCTGCTTAGATTTAGCAAAAGTTCCCTCTTGTTTTGAACCGGAGGAAGTTCATGCTGCACCTGCCTTGAAATTTCGAAAGGCACGAAAATTAGACTGTTTGGCCTTTGATTTGGCCCTGTCCTGAGGAAGGGTGTGACCCTTACCTCCAGTAATGTCAGCAATAATTTCCTTCAAACCAGGCCCGAATAAGGTCTGCCCCTTGAAAGGAATGTTAAGTAATTTAGACTTCGAAGTCACATCAGCTGACCAGGATTTAAGCCATAGCGCCCTACGCGCTTGGATGGCGAATCCGGAATTCTTAGCCGTTAGTTTAGTCAAATGAACAATGGCATCAGAAACAAATGAGTTAGCTAGCTTAAGTGTTCTAAGCTTGTCAATAATTTCAGTCAATGGAGCTGTATGGATGGCCTCTTCCAGGGCCTCAAACCAGAATGCCGCCGCGGCCGTGACAGGCGCAATGCATGCAAGGGGCTGTAAAATAAAACCTTGTTGAATAAACATTTTCTTAAGGTAACCCTCCAATTTTTTATCCATTGGATCTGAAAAAGCACAACTGTCCTCAACCGGGATAGTAGTACGCTTTGCTAAAGTAGAAACTGCTCCCTCCACCTTAGGGACCGTCTGCCATAAGTCCCGTGTAGTGGCGTCTATTGGAAACATTTTTCTAAATATAGGAGGTGGGGAAAAAGGCACAACCGGTCTATCTCACTCCTTGCTAATAATTTCTGTAAGCCTTTTAGGTATAGGAAAAACATCAGTACACACCGGTACCGCATAGTATTTATCCAGCCTACACAATTTCTCTGGTACTGCAACTGTGTTACAGTCATTCAGAGCAGCTAACACCTCCCCAAGCAACACACGGAGGTTCTCAAGCTTAAATTTAAAATTAGAAATCTCTGAATCAGGTTTCCCCGAATCAGAGATGTCACCCACAGACTGAAGCTCTCCGTCCTCATGATCTGCATATTGTGACGCAGTATCAGACATGACCCTTACAGCATCTGCGCGCTCTGTATTTCTCCTAACCCCAGAGCAATCGCGCTTGCCTCTTAATTCAGGCAACCTGGATAATACCTCTGACAGGGTATTATTCATGATTGCAGCCATGTCCTGCAAGGTAATCGCTATGGGCGTCCCTGATGTAATTGGCGCCATATTAGCGTGCATCCCCTGAGCGGGAGGCGAAGGGTCTGACACGTGGGGAGAGTTAGTCGGCATAACTTCCCCCTCGTCAGAATCTTCTGGTGATATTTATTTTATAGTTAAAGACTGATCTTTACTGTTTAAGGTGAAATCAATACATTTAGTACACATTCTCCTATGGGGCTCCACCATGGCTTTCAAACATAATGAACAAGTAGTTTCCTCTGTGTCAGACATGTTTAAACAGACTAGCAATGAGACTAGCAAGCTTGGAAAACACTTTAAACAAGTTTACAAGCAATATAAAAAACGTTACTGCACCTTTAGGAAACACAAATTTTGTCAAAATTTGAAATAACAGTGAAAAAAGGCAGTTACACTAACGAAATTTTTACAGTGTATGTAACAAGTTAGCAGAGCATTGCACCCACTTGCAAATGGATGATTAACCCCTTAATACCCAAAACAGAATAATAAAAGACAAAAACGTTTTTTTTTTTGTTTTTTTTGTTTGTTTGTTTTTTCCAAACAGTCACAACAACTGCCACAGCTCTACTGTGGCTTTTTACCTCCCTCAAAAACGACTTTGAAGCCTTTTGAGCCCTCCAGAGATGTCCTGGATCATGCAGGAAGAAGCTGGATGTCTGTGTCTGTAATTTTTGCTGTGCAAAAAAACGGCAAAATAGGCCCCTCCCACTCATATTACAACAGTGGAAAGCTTAAGGAAACTGTTTCTAGGCAAAATTCAAGCCAGCCATGTGGAAAAAAACAAGGCCCCAATAAGTTTTATCACCAAATACATATAAAAACGATTAAACATGCCAGCAAACGTTTTATATTACATCTTTATAAGAGTATGCATCTCTATTAATAAGCCTGATACCAGTAGCTATCACTGCATTTAAGGCTTTACTTACATTAGTTCGGTATCAGTAGCATTTTCTAGCAAATACCATCCCTAAAAAAATATTAACTGCACATACCTTATTGCAGGAAAACCTGCACGCCATTCCCTCTCTGAAGTTACCTCACTCCTCAGAATATGTGAGAACAGCCATGGATCTTAGTTACTTCTGCTAAGATCATAGAAAACGCAGGCAGATTCTTCTTCTAAATACTGCCTGAGATAAACAGTACACTCCGGCACCATTTAAAAATAACAAACTTTTGATTGAAGAATAAACTAAATATAAAACACCACACTCCTCTTACGACCTCCATCTTGGTTGAGGCTTGCAAGAGAATGACTGGATATGACAGTTAGGGGAGGAGCTATATAGCAGCTCTGCTGTGGGTGATCCTCTTGCAACTTCCTGTTGGGAAGGAGAATATCCCATAAGTAATGGATGATCCGTGGACTGGATACACTTAACAAGAGAAATTATGTTTACACATTGAGCCAAAAAATTACTAGAAAGTATGAACTGCCCAAACTTCCTATGTAAATATATTACTTTTAAGCTCTTAAGGAACTTGTTAGACTCTAGGAATGGGATAGATTACCTCTTGGGGTGAGTTGGGAGCTGCAAGCTTAATTGTAAAACCTTCCTCACTTAGAGATATAGTTATATATATATATATATATATATATATATATATATATATATGTCTACAGCAATTAAATCTTCAGCTATCAGGCTAAAATGCCTACCCAGTTAGAGAGAAATAGAAATAACTCCAAAATTTTAAGCATGGCAATTGATTAGGCATTATAATATAAATAGGGAATATGGTTTTTCCACATACCTGGAATTTAGAAACCCCGCTGTCTGGACATGGGCCCTATGCCCAAACAACAAGCAAAACAGTTACATTTATGAGTGTGTAATTCAAATAGTTGCTCACTTAACTTTCCCTAAGTTAGTTGAATAGCGTTTTTAATGCCTATTGTGTTAGAGAGAAGACCTGAGTTAAAATATTTACGTTAGATGACAATCCAAGAAGGCATACCAATGAGCTGTATATGTATAAACATCAATACATGTGAAGGATATAATAAGCATTAACAACAGGAAACAGGCTTAACATAATACCAATAAACAAATTTAAGATGAGAAAAACAAAAATTGGCAGTACTACTAATATTCAACAAGCGCATATCAGTCTAAACTTGTGCCCCAGTGTATAACAAGCTAGTTAAAGATCACTCATTATGAGCAGTTTAGCTAATACCTAACTTGTCTCTAGCTTGCCCTAGAATCAATATAAACCTATGGTGCTGGATACCGTTGGGGCAGTTATTCTGTGAAACAGAGCTAATTAAATGTCTCCTGCCATGAAGCTGGCTGCGGTCCATTAGTGTAGAGTGTCCGTTATCCCACATGATCTCTCCACATAATTTGCACATAGGCAGACAGGCCAGAAACAGTCTTTGCAGGTCTGATTCTCCATGCTTAGCACTGACCCGTCCACAAACATGTTGCTGCAAGAAGCTCCCAACCAGTGTACAGTCCGCTTCAACTGCGTGTTGCCCCAGAGGATTAAAAAACTCTTCCGGTCTAAGGCTCCTATCTATGTGATTAGCGGCAGCAGGCTCCAGATCATCCTCAACCTCACCCGGTAAAATGGTAGCTGCCAGGCAGTTGGACTCCATCAGGGAAGAGCTGGGAAAACTCTGAGACTGGAGGTCCGGTAAGAAAAAAGATGGCGGCCGCTGGGATCCTAAACCAACGCTTACTTGGGGCTCACCGATATCGCCGTTACTGGCAATCTTGGGAGGGAGGGTAGTGACGGGTGAACAGTCAGCTGTTGTGAACGATGATGTGAAGGCCTCTCAATATTGCTGTAGCAGGGAGCCTATCTCCCACAGCATTGCAGTAGGTTCCATAATGTACAATAATCCCCAGACCTAGATAGAAGTAGATCAGTATCTTAAGGATCCAGCAGCAGGGTCTCTCCTCAGTGTACTAGTCTTCCCAAGTGCAATATAGGAAACTAGTGTTCAGGTTCCATGAATCTCGGCAAAGGCTTTGCTGATATGAAGATTTATATGCTCAGTCACCTCGTGGTTACAGAGTCACAAAAGTAATGGCTGAAATCTGAATGAGAGCCTCAAAACTTGGCATAACATGTCATAGATCGGTGTCTTCTGTTATTTTAGGTGTAATCTTAGGATAATACACTTCTTTATATGAAAAAGCCTTAAAATCTATAAAGTTTAGCGGGAGCTCTTACTCCATGCTACCTATCCCTGCCACGGTTGGCTCCACCCCCTGTTTGTCTAATTTTTAAGCAGCAGATCACAGTTTTATAATAAAACAAAACCAAACCAAAAACTGTTTGAAAAGAGGTAGAACTAAAAAAAGAGGTAGAAATGCAAAAATTCTCAACATGTCCACATGCTTCTGGCTAAGGCTGGTTCTCTGTTAGCAGTTATATTTCCTGCAGCAGAGAAGAGGCACTCAGATGGTGTTGAGGTGCTTGAGATGTATAAGTACGGTTTTGCCAATTTCATCAAAGTGGAATATTTATCTTTGTTAGCTCTTCACCAATGCAAAGTGTTTTCCACCTTGGCAAGGGGCCTCTCAATAAAGCAACCCTTGACTTCATTCTAACATAAAAAATATCTTGAATATCTATATGCAATGGTAAATAACCAGCTATAAGGTTAGGGGAAAATATCTAGTCTTCTCTAAAAATAACACATATACATACTTAAAAAAGGTGGAATCTGGTACATATTATCACAATTTATTAAAAATATATAAAAAAAAAAAATCAAAAGTGCTAAGGACTTTATATCAATAACAGGACAAAGCCTTACACATTTATTTATACAGTACATATAATCAGCAATAGCAAGCAATACACTAATAATTGTGCAAACAGATAATAGCGCACATCAATTTAAATAACTACCATCAATCTAGAAGCTAGGTGTAAATAACAAGCTTGGTACTATATCATGAAAAGCATAGTTCCAAATCACCTGATTTAATATAAACAATAAAAACAGAATTTATGTTTACCTGATAAATTACTTTCTCCAACGGTGTGTCCGGTCCACGGCGTCATCCTTACTTGTGGGATATTCTCTTCCCCAACAGGAAATGGCAAAGAGCCCAGCAAAGCTGGTCACATGATCCCTCCTAGGCTCCGCCTACCCCAGTCATTCGACCGACGTACAGGAGGAAATATGCATAGGAGAAACCATATGATACCGTGGTGACTGTAGTTAGAAAAAATAATTCAACAGACCTGATTAAAAAAACCAGGGCGGGCCGTGGACCGGACACACCGTTGGAGAAAGTAATTTATCAGGTAAACATAAATTCTGTTTTCTGCAACATAGGTGTGTCCGGTCCACGGCGTCATCCTTACTTGTGGGAACCAATACCAAAGCTTTAGGACACGGATGAAGGGAGGGAGCAAATCAGGTCACCTAAATGGAAGGCACCACGGCTTGCAAAACCTTTCTCCCAAAAATAGCCTCCGAAGAAGCAAAAGTATCAAATTTGTAAAATTTGGCAAAAGTGTGCAGTGAAGCCCAAGTCGCTGCCTTACATATCTGATCAACAGAAGCCTCGTTCTTGAAGGCCCATGTGGAAGCCACAGCCCTAGTGGAATGAGCTGTGATTCTTTCAGGAGGCTGCCGTCCGGCAGTCTCATAAGCCAATCGGATAATGCTTTTAAGCCAAAAAGAAAGAGAGGTAGAAGTTGCTTTTTGACCTCTCCTTTTACCAGAATAAACAACAAACAAAGAAGATGTTTGTCTGAAATCTTTAGTGGCCTCTAAATAGAATTTTAGAGCACGGACTACGTCCAAATTGTGTAACAAACGTTCCTTCTTTGAAACTGGATTCGGACACAAAGAAGGTACAACTATCTCCTGGTTAATATTCTTGTTGGAAACAACTTTCGGAAGAAAACCAGGCTTAGTACGCAAAACCACCTTATCTGCATGGAACACCAGATAGGGCGGAGAACACTGCAGAGCAGATAACTCAGAAACTCTTCTAGCAGAAGAAATTGCAACCAAAAACAAAACTTTCCAAGATAATAACTTAATATCTACGGAATGTAAGGGTTCAAACGGAACCCCTTGAAGAACTGAAAGAACTAGATTAAGACTCCAGGGAGGAGTCAAAGGTCTGTAAACAGGCTTGATTCTAACCAGAGCCTGAACAAACGCTTGAACGTCTGGCACAGCTGCCAGCCTTTTGTGAAGTAAAACAGATAACGCAGAGATCTGTCCCTTCAGAGAACTTGCAGATAATCCTTTCTCCAAACCTTCTTGTAGAAAGGATAGAATCTTAGGAATTTTTATCTTGTTCCATGGGAATCCTTTAGATTCACACCAACAGATATATTTTTTCCATATCTTATGGTAAATTCTTCTAGTTACAGGCTTTCTAGCCTGAATCAGAGTATCTATTACAGAATCTGAAAACCCACGCTTTGATAAAATCAAGCGTTCAATCTCCAAGCAGTCAGTTGGAGGGAAACCAGATTCGGATGTTCGAATGGACCTTGAACAAGAAGGTCCTGTCTCAAAGGTAGCTTCCATGGTGGAGCCGATGACATATTCACCAGGTCTGCATACTGTGGCCACGCAGGAGCTATCAAGATTACCGAAGCCCTCTCCTGATTGATCCTGGCTACCAGCCTGGGAATGAGAGGAAACGGTGGGAATACATAAGCTAGGTTGAAGGTCCAAGGTGCTACTAGTGCATCTACTAGAGTCGCCTTGGGATCCCTGGATCTGGACCCGTAACAAGGAACCTTGAAGTTCTGACGAGAGGCCAGAACTGGAATGCCCCATAATCGAGTTATTTGGGCAAAGATTTCCGGATGGAGTTCCCACTCCCCCGGATGGAATGTCTGACGACTCAGAAAATCCGCTTCCCAATTTTCCACTCCTGGGATGTGGATTGCAGACAAGTGGCAGGAGTGATCCTCCGCCCATTGAATTATCTTGGTCACTTCCTCCATCGCCAGGGAACTCCTTGTTCCCCCCTGATGGTTGACATATGCAACTGTCGTCATGTTGTCTGATTGAAACCTTATGAATTTGGCCTTTGCTAGATGAGGCCAAGCTTTGAGAGCATTGAATATCGCTCTCAGTTCCAGAATGTTTATCGGGAGAAGAGATTCTTCCCGAGACCATAGACCCTGAGCTTTCAGGGGTTCCCAGACCGCGCCCCAGCCCACCAGACTGGCGTCGGTCGTGACAATGACCCACTCTGGTCTGCGGAAGCTCATTCCCTGTGACAGGTTGTCCAGGATCAGCCACCAACGGAGTGAATCTCTGGTCCTTTGATCTACTTGAATCGTCGGAGACAAGTCTGTATAATCCCCATTCCACTGTCTGAGCATGCACAGTTGTAATGGTCTTAGATGAATTCGTGCAAAAGGAACTATGTCCATTGCTGCAACCATCAATCCTATTACTTCCATGCACTGCGCTATGGAAGGACGAAGAACAGAATGAAGTACTTGACAAGAGCTTAGAAGTTTTGATTTTCTGACCTCTGTCAGAAAAATCCTCATTTCTAAGGAGTCTATTATTGTTCCCAAGAAGGGAACTCTTGTTGACGGGGAAAGAGAACTTTTTTCTATGTTCACTTTCCATCCGTGAGATCTGAGAAAGGCTAGGACGATGTCCGTATGAGCCTTTGCTTTTGACAGAGACGACGCTTGAATCAGGATGTCGTCCAAGTACGGTACTACTGCAATGCCCCTTGGTCTTAGAACCGCTAGAAGGGACCCTAGTACCTTTGTGAAAATTCTCTGAGCAGTGGCTAATCCGAATGGAAGTGCCACAAACTGGTAATGCTTGTCCAGAAAAGCGAACCTTAGGAACTGATGATGTTCCTTGTGGATAGGAATATGTAGGTACGCATCCTTTAAATCCACCGTGGTCATAAATTGACCTTCCTGGATGGTAGGAAGGATCGTTCGAATGGTTTCCATTTTGAACGATGGAACCCTGAGAAATTTGTTTAGGATCTTGAGATCTAAAATTGGTCTGAATGTTCCCTCTTTTTTGGGAACTATGAACAGGTTGGAGTAAAACCCCATCCCTTGTTCTCCTATTGGAACTGGATGAATTACTCCCATCTTTAACAGGTCTTCTACACAATGTAAGAATGCCTGTCTTTTTATTTGGTTTGAAGATAATTGAGACCTGTGGAACCTTCCCCTTGGGGGTAGTTCCTTGAATTCCAGGAGATAACCTTGAGAAACTATTTCTAGTGCCCAAGGATCCTGAACATCTCTTGCCCAGGCCTGAGCAAAGAGAGAAAGTCTGCCCCCCACCAGATCCGGTCCCGGATCGGGGGCCATCCCTTCATGCTGTTTTGGTAGCAGTGGCAGGCTTCTTGGCCTGCTTACCCTTGTTCCAGCCTTGCATCGGTCTCCAGGCTGGTTTGGGTTGAGAAGTATTACCCTCTTGCTTAGAGGATGTAGAAGTAGAGGCTGGTCCGTTTCTGCGAAAGGGACGAAAATTAGGCTTATTTTTAGCCTTAAAAGACCTATCCTGAGGAAGGGCGTGGCCCTTTCCCCCGGTGATGTCTGAAATAATCTCTTTCAAATCAGGACCAAACAGTGTTTTACCCTTGAAAGGGATGTTAAGCAATTTTGTCTTGGAAGACACATCCGCTGACCAAGACTTTAGCCAAAGCGCTCTGCGCGCCACGATAGCAAACCCTGAATTTTTCGCCGCTAATCTAGCTAATTGCAAAGCGGCATCTAGAATAAAAGAGTTAGCCAATTTAAGTGCTTGAACTCTGTCCATAACCTCCTCATACGAAGATTCTTTATTGAGCGACTTTTCTAGTTCTTCGAACCAGAAACACGCTGCCGTAGTGACAGGAACAATGCATGAAATTGGTTGTAGAAGGTAACCTTGCTGAACAAACATCTTTTTAAGCAAACCCTCTAATTTTTTATCCATAGGATCTTTGAAAGCACAACTATCTTCTATGGGAATAGTAGTGCGTTTGTTTAGAGTAGAGACCGCCCCCTCGACCTTAGGGACTGTCTGCCATAAGTCCTTTCTGGGGTCGACTATAGGAAATAATTTCTTAAATATAGGGGGAGGAACAAAAGGTATGCCGGGCCTTTCCCATTCCTTATTTACTATGTCCGCCACCCGCTTGGGTATAGGAAAAGCATCGGGGGGCACCGGAACCTCTAGGAACTTGTCCATCTTACATAATTTCTCTGGAATGACCAAATTGTCACAATCATCCAGAGTAGATAATACCTCCTTAAGCAGTGCGCGGAGATGTTCTAATTTAAATTTAAATGTTACAACATCAGGTTCAGCTTGTTGAGAAATTTTTCCTGAATCTGAAATTTCTCCCTCAGACAAAACCTCCCTCCTGGCCCCTTCAGATTGGTGTGAGGGTATGTCAGAAACGTTATCATCAGCGTCCTCTTGCTCTTCAGTGTTTAAAACAGAGCAATCGCGCTTTCTCTGATAAGTAGGCATTTTAGATAAAATATTTGCAATAGAATTATCCATAACAGCCGTTAATTGTTGCATGGTAATAAGTATTGGCGCACTAGATGTACTAGGGGCCTCTTGTGTGGGCAAAACTGGTGTAGACACAGAAGGGGATGATGCAGTACCATGCTTACTCCCCTCATTTGACGAATCATCTTGGGCAATATTATTATCTGTGGCATCATTGTCCCTACTTTGTTTGGACACTATGTCACAATTATCACATATATTTAAATGGGGAGACACATTGGCTTTCATACATATAGAACATCGCTTATCTGATGGTTCAGACATGTTAAACAGGCTTAAAACTTGTCAACAAAGCACAAAAAACGTTTTAAAATAAAACCGTTACTGTCACTTTAAATTTTAAACAGAACACACTTTATTACTGAATATGCGAAAAAGCATGAAGGAATTGTTCAAAATTCACCAAAATTTCATCACAGTGTCTTAAAGCCTTAAAAGTATTGCACACCAAATTTGAAAGCTTTAACCCTTAAAATAACGGAACCGGAGTCGTTTTTACATTTAACCCCTATACAGTCCCAGGTATCTGCTTTGCTGAGACCCAACCAAGCCCAGAGGGGAATACGATACCAAATGACGCCTTCTATAAGCTTTTTCAGTGGTTCTTAGCTCCTCACACATGCATCTGCATGCCTTGCTTTCCAAAAACAACTGCGCATTAGTGGCGCGAAAATGAGGCTCTGCCTATGACTAGAGAAGGCCCCCATCTGAAAAAGGTGTCCATACAGTGCCTGCCGTTTTTTAACAACAATCCCCAAGATTATAATAACTATAAAGAGTTATAATCTGCCAAATATGCTTAGCAAAGTAATCGTTTTAGCCCAGAAAAATGTCTACCAGTTTTTTAAGCCCTTATAAAGCCCTTTATTCTTTTACTTAATCTAAGAAAATGGCTTACCGGTCCCCATAGGGAAAATGACAGCCTTCCAGCATTACAAAGTCTTGTTAGAAATGTGGCCAGTCATACCTCAGGCAGAAAAGTCTGCCAACTGCTTCCCCCAACTGAAGTTACTTCATCTCAACAGTCCTGTGTGGAAACAGCAATCGATTTTAGTAACGTTTGCTAAAATCATCTTCCTCTTACAAACAGAAATCTTCTTCTCTTTTCTGTTTCAGAGTAAATAGTACATACCAGCACTATTTTAAAATAAACACTTGATTGAAGAATAAAAACTACATTTAAACACCAAAAAACTCTTAACCATCTCCGTGGAGATGTTGCCGGTGCAACGGCAAAGAGAATGACTGGGGTAGGCGGAGGCTAGGAGGGATCATGTGACCAGCTTTGCTGGGCTCTTTGCCATTTCCTGTTGGGGAAGAGAATATCCCACAAGTAAGGATGACGCCGTGGACCGGACACACCTATGTTGGAGAAATGATGACTATTATATCTGGGTTGCACATAAGCCAGGGGTAGTTGTAAACTTATACTGTCCTGAAAAAGTGAAAAGTAAACGTCCTTTAGGCTAAGGACATAACCATAAAACACAATACCATGTGCAGGAGTTCATTGGAGTGAAGCAGCTGGTGTTGTGCACAGGCCAACTAATTGCAAACCAACTAATCGATTATGAGATTCGTTGACAACTATTTTCATAATCTATTATTATCGATTATGACGATTAGTTGTTGCAGCTCTAATATATATATATATATATATATATATATATATATATATATATAAATAAATAAATCAGACATTAGGTTTGTTTTATTAAAAAAACACACAAAAACAAGCAAACATTTACACTGACTCCATTATCAACTTGACTATGCCCGTTTTAAAATTACCATCAGAGCACCTACATTTGTAAACACGGTGTCCATGGACTCAAAGCATCAGCAATGGGGTTGTAAGGTTCCATCTGGACACCATGAAGGAAGTAAGGGAAGCGGCTTCAAAGATGTTCTTGGTCTGTTACCGGGACGCTGCAGAATGCCTACACTATGATGTCACAGAAGCGGGGCTCCTGGTATAAAAAAAAAAGTTAAAGCGCAGGATCATAATTATTTATGGACACCTGCAGCTTGGAGTTTCGCCGGCAATATCCTCCAACAAGTGTAAGGCCACGGCAGCTCTTTACATGCTCTTATTTATTAAAGGATTTAATTTTAAACACTACACCTTCACAAAGAGTCAACATTGGCTATTATAACAAATTGAGTCTTCATAAACACAATACACACCCCACCAGCTCTCTGAGCTTGAATACTGGTGCACAAGCCCTCACAGCATAAGTGCGTATGCCACTGAAAAGAGTAATAACTTTTACTAGAAATATTTTTGCTAATGGGAAAATATTGCAGAAATGCTTCTACTAAAACCTGAAATGCACCTATGTACATTTTAGTTTTGACCGTTCTATCCATTTAAGACTATCAACCCTGCACTACTTTATACACAATGACAATTTGCGCACATTCCAAACAATTATACATTAGCAATTGTTTACTTGGTATCTTCGGATAAGTGCTTCATTCTTTTTCCTGAGAGCCTGAATCTTTTTGTCAAGTTCAGCATCTTTTTGTTCTTTTTGTCGTATTTCTCCATCCGATAAGGTGACCTGGTTTAAAAAAAAAAAAATCATGAAAAACGAATTGGCGAAAAAAAGCAGAGCTAATAAAAGATAATGACATTTGTTTTGAAGTACCATGTAATGAATAATCTAAGTTTATTTCTACCTGATAAATTAATTTCCTTCATCATGGTGAGAATACACAAGATCGTCACGTCTGCTATTCACTACCTGGTCACCAGGAGGAGGCAACCCCATCTCCCTTCTGCCCCTTCTCATATCACACATGGCAAAGAATTGCAAACAAAGCCAGCTTTACTAAAGCAAAGAGTAGGACTTTTGGACTCTCACCATCCTGAAGCATACATTTTGTTTTCCTTCAAAGAATGGTGAGTACACAGGATCTACCACATGTGGGCTCCTATACCCAAGCAGCGAAGTCCACAAGACCACCAAAAAACATAATGTATGTAAGAACTTAGCTGATAAATTAATTTCTTTCATAATGGCAAGAGTCTATGAGCTAGTGACGTATGGGATATACATTCCTACCAGGAGGGGGCAAAGTTTCCCAAACCTCAAAATACCTATAAATATACCTCCCACCACACACATACTTCAGTTTTAACGTATAGCCAAGTAGTGAGGTGTAAAAAAGCATACAAAAAAAGAGAAACTGGAAAATATTGTGCTTTTATACAAAAACATATAACCACCAAAAACAGGGTGGGCCTCATGGACTCTTGCCATTATGAAAGACATTAATCAGGTAAGTTCTTAGATAAATTATGTTTTCTTTCATGTAAATGGCAAGAGCCCATGAGCTAGTGACGTATGGGATAAAATACCCAAGATGTGGAAGTCCACAGAAGAGTCACTAGAGAGGGAGGGATAAAATAAAAACAGCTATTTCCTCTGAGAAATTAAATACAAACAAAAAATATTTTTTTCTCATAAATTACAAGAAAAAAACTTAAAATATAAACAGAAGAATCAAACTGAGACAGCTGCCTGAAGAACCTTTCTACCAAAGACTGCTTCTGAAGAAGCAAATACATTGAAATGGTAAAATTTAGTAAATGTATGCAAAGAAGACCAAGTTGCTGCTTTGCAAATCTGATCAACTGAAGCTTCATTCTTAAAAGTCCAAGAAGTGGAAACTGATCTAGTAGAATGAGCCGTAATTCTCTGAGGTGGAGACTGCCTCGCCACCAAGTAAGCCTTGTGAATCAAAAGCTTTAACCAAGATGCCAAAGAAATGGCAGAGGCTTTCTGACCTTTCCTAGAACCAGAAAATACAACAAAAAGACTAGAAGTCTTTCTGAAATCCTTAGTAGCCTCAACATAGTATTTCAAAGCTCTTACCACATCCAAAGAGTGTAACGACTTCTCAAGAGAATTCTTAGGATTAGGACACAAGGAAGGAACAACAATTTCCCTACTAATGTTGTTAGAATTCATAACCTTAGGAAGAAATTTAAACGAAGTCCGCAAAACAGATTTATCCTGATGGAACATCAGAAAAGGAGACTCACAAGAGAGCAGATAAATCAAAAACTCTTCTAACAGAAGAGATAGCCAAAAGGAACAATACTTTCCAAGAAACAAAATTTATGCTTACCTGATAAATTTATTTATTTCTTGACACGGTGAGTCCACCGAATCATCCATTACTGTTGGGAATATCAGGAGTCTATGAATATCAGGAGTCTATGATTATGGCAAATCTATGCTAAAACGCGTAAGACTGATCTTATTTACTGCTTTTGTAAATTTTTTGATGCTGCTCTACTTGTTTTTATATCGTTGTACTATGTGTACTTAAAAAATGGACAGTTGGATTTTTATAAATTGAGGGTCGTTGCCTTCTTGGAAACCTGTTTTTTCTGTTGGGAATATCACTCCTGGCCAGCAGGAGGAGGCAAAGAGCACCACAGCAAAGCTGATAAGTATCACCTTCCTACCCACAATCCCCCAGTCATTCGGCCAAAGAAAAGAAGAGAAAGAAAATAACACAAGGTGCAGAGGTGTCTGAGGTTAATATAACAAAAACTGTCTGAATAAAACAGGGAGGGCCATGGACTCACAGTGTCAAGAAATAAATAAATTAATCAGGTAAGCATAAATTTTGTTTTCTTTCTAATGACACAGTGAATCCACAGAATCATCAATTACTGTTGGGAATCAATACCCAAGCTAGAGGACACAGATGATAAGGGCACCACTGCTTGAAGAGCCTTTCTCCCAAAAGAAACCTCAGGCGAGGAATCTTCTTTAGACTTACACCAATAAAGATATAACGCCATATCTTATGGTAAATCTTTCTCGTAACAGGCTTACAAGTCCGAAACATTGTCTCAATGACTGACACAGAAGACCCACGCTAGACAGAACTAAGCATACAATCTCCAAGCAGACAGCTTCAGATAATGCAAACCAGGTCCTGCAAGGCCACGCAGGAGCTATTAGAAACACCAACGCTCTCTCCCGCTTGATACGAACAATACTCATGGAAAGAGAGCCATCGGAAGAAAGGTATACCAACCTGAATTCCACAGAAACCGCCAGATGATCCCTTCATTTTGAATCTTACCTTTGCAGCTTGGCATGTTGTTGAGACGCCAACAGAACCAGCACCGGCACCCCCCATTTGAGGGCTAAGTTAGAGAACACTTCCGAATGGAGTTCCCATTCCTTGGAAAGAAAAATCTATCCGCTACCCAGTGTTTCCTGGAAAATGGATGGCAGACGGACAACAATTGTGAGCTCCCACACACTGAAACAATCCAAGTCACCTCCTACATGGCTAAGGAACTCCTGAGTTCCTCCCTAGTGGTTGATATACACCATTGCGGTGATATAGCCCGATTAGAACCAGGTTAAGGATGACTGAGGCCAGGCCATCAGAACATTGATAATCACTCTCAACTATCAGATGTTTTAAGAGTAGAATAGACACTTCCGAGTCCCAAATTCTTGCGTCTTAAACAATACCTAGACTGCTTCCCAGCCCAGCAAGTAGGCGTCCTAGGTCACAACATCCAGGAAAGTCTCTAGAAGCACACGTTCCGAGACAGATACTCCTGAAAAACTATAAGAGTACAGTATAGGGAAGGATGTCCATGGTTCCCTCCCAAGGACTGCAGAGAAGCAAAAGAAATAAATCCTTGATCATCTTACCTCTGTTAACAATCTTCTAGAGAATCTATTAGGGTCTCCAATAAGCGACCTTGCTTCTCCGGAAAATTTCCCATCTATGGGCAAGAAGATCAAACAAAAACTCTTGAAGAGAGTTTGCTTGAGCAAGGGTGACACTTGAACCATATATTGTCCAGAAACACCCTTGAAATAATCCAAGACCTAAAGTCTGTCTAGGGTGCCGAAAACTCAGAAACTTGAGTACATCCCATATCAAGGGAAAAATAACACCTGCAGGGCTATGTCCATTTTGAACAGACCCCCTGAAACAAAGGAGAAAAGATACTACTTTGAAGGTTAGAATCTGAGTTACTTGAGGTAAGTACCAAAATCCCTTTCCCAAAACTGGGACTGGAACTATCACTCCCAGAGAGGAAGATCCTGAATCCCGTTCAAGGAAAGTCATCATACCTGATTTGCAGATACTCTAGAAAAAGAAATCTGCCCCTGGAAGGAAAACTGAGGTTGAACTCCAAAGTCATGACTGACCCTGAACAAAGAAGGAAAGGAACTTCCTTTTAGTCTTACTCTCTTGACGTGAGGTAGGAAAACCCTTTTTTGTACTTTAAGTCAGATGATAATTTTGTTAGACCCAGTCCAAACAAGATCTCATTCTCAAAAGGAGACGCCCAGAATGTGTATTTGGAGAAACCATAAGTATTGAACCTGTAACTGCCGAATTAAACAGCATAGGCTATATTACAAAATCACAGAGAGGCTTCACAGCTGAACGAGGATTCGGCCACAATGCCCGGTGGAAAGTACAGCAAGTCTAAAAAGACAGACATAGCTCTAAATGAGCAATCAAACCTCCAGCTACATATCCATGGATCCGGAAAGGATCAGCTACCCTGCATAGGGAACCAAAAACCCTAAGCCATAGTAAAAAAGTTGACTTTACTTAGGGCATTTTAATGGGGACAACAGGAAAAATCTTTAAAAGACGGAAGCCAGGGGAAAAAAGGTATTCCTAGCTGCTACACCTGCGAAAATGTACTCTAAAAAAATTCTTAAAGGAAGTAACATTATAAAATGATCAGCTTTACAAAACTTCCAAGAGTTGACGACAGGGGTATCGATGTCGTCCAAAGAGCAAAAACCTCTTTTAACAGTACAGGTGGTGTGCAAGCATACATCTGAAGGCAATGACTTTGGCATCAGATGAAGGCTTTATACTGACCAGTGAACGTCAGTTGCCTGTGTTGTCCAAGGGCTAAAACCACCCTTAACAGTACCCGAGGTGTGTGAGAATAAATCTGAAGGAAATCTCTTCAGCATCAGATGAAGGAATTATACTGTCCAGATCTGAAAATTTCACCCTGAAAAACTACCGGCGAATCCTCCTCACCAGACTCAGGAGAAGACCTACCTGAGTAGCAGAATATGAAGCAGAAACCATTCTATCTGAAAATGTAAATGTCCTCTTGCATTTTCCCTGTAGATAAGGAAAACAGACAAAGCCGCAGATACCGCTGAGTGTACCTAAGCCGCAATTCTGTAGGCAAATATACTCCTCCAGGAGATTGAGAGGAATTGCAGAGCAATGCATGTGACGTCATAGAGGCTTGGGACATGAAAGGAGAAAACTGTGGCATTGCCTGAACAGTAACATCCTGGGAGACATAAGGCTCTTAAGGCAATATCGATCTGTTGCTACACATACACCACAGAAAAGTTTCATTTTGTAAAAACGAAATTCAGTTTCCCTGTGCCAAGTCAGTGTTAATAAAAACCTTGCTAGAGACCGTATTTTTTTAAAGGTTGTGAATGTTTAAACACATCTTGTCTTTTCAGCCGCTTTGCATCGCCGGCATGCAAAAATTCAGTTTTAAACTTTTCCCTCCGTCTAGAGGCGATTCTACAGACATCACACCCTGGAATTGAAATTCATTACAAAGCAGCCTAATAACGCTGCTCCGCTCTCAGGATTAATATCTACTGCCGGAGAGCGAGGCAGAATAAAACTCTTAACAACATACCCCAAAAATGGCGCTGCACCGCTTCACCAAGAAGGAGGCGGAGCCACAGCCCATGGGGGTAGATGGCGCGCATTGAATCGCACCCCCTCACGTATATGTTTCCCAACAAAATAAGCATACCGGTCATTGAGCTGACACCGCTCCGCTTACACTTATACAGCAGGAGAAACAGACATATTAGTTCCGTAAACTCATCAGAGAGACTAAAGGAATATGTTGCAATAAAATACCTAGAGTGTCTTAGCCCCATAGGAATAAAACACACTTTAATCTTAAAAACAATAATGAGCCCTCAATAGAGGGTTAACTCCTTCCTGCCTTGAAGGAGATTAACCCATAGTCTCCATAACATGTCAGACAGTGCCTGCTCTCTGCCGTAAAAAACCCTTACCCCTGAAGGATTTTGTGTCCCAAATGAATAGCAGGGAGCCTTAACCCCTTCAGTGCCGGCCTACTAGCCCCAGAAGACCAGAAAGGCACTTACCTGCAGTCTGGCTGTCCGGCCGTCAGACGACTCTCAAAGTATGAGAGGATGCAACTCCTCACAGAGACCTGTGTAAAAAGAAAGACAGAGTAAACTTACTCAGGCTTTCTATACCAGGGCAGCAACATGTTAAGAAAATGCAGAAAAGCACACTTTACAAATTCCTAACTGTTTTAATGCCACCACAGCCCTACTGAAGAGACTAACGTAGAGGAGTACAGCTAGACCCAAATTGTGATGGAAGGCCAGAGCCATCTTGCCCAGACTTCAAAATAAAAAAAAATCTTGAAAGAAGAATTAAAATCAGGACACCATATTTCTTCACCTCCTCCTTGAACTAGAGGCAAAGAAAATGACTGGGGGATTGTGGGTAGGAAGGGGATACTTTGCCTCCTCCTGCTGGCCAGGAGTGATATTCCCAACAGTAATTGATAATTCCGTGGACTCGCCGTATCATTAGAAAGAAAAGTAGTTTAATATCAAAAGAATGCATAGGCTCAAAAGGAGAAGCCTGCAAAACCTTCAAAACCAAATTAAGACTCCAAGGAGGAGAAATAGATTTAATAACAGGCTTTATACGGATCAAAGCCTGAACAAAACGTTTAAAAAGTTTAGCAATCTTTCTATGAAATAAAATAGAAAGAGCAGAGATTTGTCCCTTCAAAATACTTGCAGACAAACCTTTATCCAAACCGTCCTGAAGAAACTGTAAAATTCTAGGTATTCTAAAAGAATGCCAAGAGAATTTATGAGAAAAACACCATGAAATATAGGTTTTCCAAACCTGATAATAAATCTTCCTTGAAACAGACTTACGAGCCTGCAACATAGTATTAATCACTGAGTCAGAGAAACCTCTATGACTAAGCACTAAGCGTTCAATTTCCATACCTTCAAATATAACGATTTGAGATCCTGATGGAAAAACGGCCCTTGAGACAGAAGGTCTGGCCTTAAAGGAAGTGGTCAAGGTTGACAACTGGACATCCGGACAAGATCCGCATACCAAAACCTGTGAGGCCATGCTGGTGCTATCAGAAACACATGCAATTGTTCCATTATGATCTTGGAGATCACCCTTGGAAGAAGAACTAGATGCGGAAAAAATATAAGCAAGTTGGGAAGACCAAGGAACTGCTAACGCATCCACCATCTCCGCCTGATGATCCCTGGACCTGGAAAGGTATCTGGGAAGTTTCTTGTTTAGATGGGAGGCCATCAGATCTATTTCTGGAAGACCCCACATCTGTACAATCTGAAAAAAACAACTGGATGGAGAGACCACTCCCCCGGATATAAAGTCTGACAGCTGAGATAATCCACTTCCCAATTGTCTACACCTGGGATATGAATCGCAGAAATTAGACAAGAGTTGGATTCCGCCCAAGAAAGTATCTGTGATACTTCTTCAATTGCTAAATGCCTGTGAGTCCCTCCCTGGTGATTGACATATGCCACAGTTGTGATATTGTCTGTCTGAAAGCGAATGAAAAGTTCTCTCTTTTATAGAGGCCAAGCCCAAAGAGCCCTGAAAATAGCACAGAGTTCTAAGATATTGATTGGTAACCTCGCCTCTTGAGGATTCCAAACCCCTTGTGCTGTCAAAGACCCCCAGACAGCTCCCCAATCTGAAAGACTTGCATCTGTTGAGTCTACAGTCCAGGAAGGATGAACAAAAGAGGCCCCTTGAATAAAACGATGATGGTCTAACCACCAAGTCAGAGAGAGTAGAATGATGGGATTTAAGAATATCAATTGTGATATCAGAGTATAATCCCTGCACCATTGATTCAGCATGCAAAGCTGCAGAGGTCTCATATGAAAACAAGCAAAGGGGATCGCATCCAATGCTGCAGTCATGAGACCTAAAACTTCCATGCACATAGCCACTGAAGGGAATGATTGAGACTGAAGGTTTCGACAGGCTGAAACCAAATTCATTCGTCTCTTGTCTGTTAAAGACAGAGTCATGGACACTGAATCTATCTGGAAACCTAATAAGGTGACCCTTGTCTGAGGAATCAAGAAACTCTTTTGTAAATTGATCCTCCAACCATGTCTTTGAAGAAAAAACACTAGTTGATTTGTGTGAGATTCTGCTAAATGAAAAGATTGAGCCAGTTCCAATATATCGTCCAAATAAAGAAACTCTGCAATACCCTGCTTTCTGATTACAGATAGAAGGGCACCGAGACTCTTCGAAAAGATTCTTGGAGCTGTCGCTAGGCCAAATGTAAGAGCGACAAATTGGTAATGCTTGTCTAGTAATCTCAGAAACCGATAGTGGTCTGGATTAATCGGAATGTGAAGATAAGTGTCCTGTAAGTCTATTGTGGACATGTAATGACCTTTCTGAACAAAAGTCACCATCTTGAAAGTTGGGACCCTTACAAAACGATTCAAAAACTTCAGATCCAGAATTGGTCTGAATGAATTTTCTTTCTTTGGGACAATGAATAGATATGAATAAAAACCCAGACCCTGTTCCTGAAGCGAAACTGGTATAATCACCCCTGAAAGATCCAGATCTGAAACACACTTCAGAAAAGCCTGAGCTTTCACAGGATTTGTTGGAACATGAGAGTGAAAGACTCTTTTCACAGGTCTTATTCTGAAACCTATTCAATACCATTGAGAGACAATGCTCTGAATTCACTGATTCTGAATAGAATCTGCCAAAATGTTTTGTAATAATTTCAATCTGCCCCCCACCAGTTGAACTGGACTGAGGGCCGCATATTCATGCAGTCTTGGGGGCTGGCTTTGGCTTCTTATAAGGCTTGGATTTATTCCAATTTGAAGATGGCTTCCAATTGGAACCAGAGTCCTTAGGGGAAGGAGTGGTTTTCTGTTCTCTATTCTGACGAAAGGAACTAAACCGACTAGCAGCTTTAGATTTACCCTTAGACTTTTTATCTTGGGGCAAAAAAACTCCCTGGAAAGATAGAGATAGTAATCTTGATTTAGATACCATGTCAGCATTTCATGATTTAAGCCATAAAGCTCTTCTAGCTAAAATAGCTTAAGACATATTTAACATCAATCTTGATATCAAAAATAGCATCACAAAAAAAAATGATTAGCATGTTAAAGCAAATGAACAATGCTAGACAAATCAGGATCTGTTTCCTGATGTGCTAAGCTATCCAACCAAAATGTTGGTGCAGCCGCAACATCAGCCATAGAAATGGCAGGCCCAAGAATATAGCCAGAATGTAAATATTGTTTCCTTAGATAAGATACAATCTTCCTTTCTAAAGAATCCTTAAAAGAAGTACTATCTTCCATAGGAATAGTAGCACATTTGGCAAGAGTAAAAATAGCCCCATCAACCATAGGGACTTTTTCCCAAAACTCCAAATTAGCCACTGATAAAGGATATAACTTCTTAAATCTAGAAGGAGGAGCACTAGGTTTAGACCATTCCTTAGCAATCACATCAGAAACCACATCTGGGACAGGAAAAACCTCAGGAGTAATCACAGGAGGTATAAAAACAGAATTTAAACGTTTACTGGTTTTGTTATCAAGAGGATCAGGCTCCTCAATACCCAAAGTAACCAATACTTCTTTCAACAAAGACTGAATATATTCAATCTTAAAAAGATAAGAAGATTGATCAATTTCAATGTCTGAAGTAGGATCTTCTGAACCAGAGAGATCCTCTTCAGAGGAGGATATTTCAGTATGTTGTCCGTCATTACAAATTTCATCAGTTTTATAAGACCTTTTACGTTTATTAGAAGGTGGAATAGCAGACATAGCCTTCTGTATTGCATCAGCAATATAATTTTTCATATCAACAGGGATATCATGTACATTAGATGTTGAGGGAACAACAGATGCTGTACTAGTACTAATAGAAACATTATCGGCATGCAAAAGCTTATCATGACAACTGTTACATAATACAGCTGAAGATATAATCTCAGCTTGCTTACAACAGATACACTTAGCTTTGGTAGAACTGTGTTCAGGCAGCATGGTTCCTACAGTAGCTTCTGAGACAGGATCAGACTGAGACATCTTGCAAAATGTAAAAGTAAAAATATTTAAACAAAATATCCAATTTCCTAATATAGCAGTTTCAGGAATTGGAAAAAAATGCATATGCTAAATAGGCAGAAAAGCCAACAGCCTAGCCCTCTAGAATATAAAGAGAGCAGGGAGCATAAAGGAAGTGGGGTAATATAACCAAAAAAATGTGACGCCAAGTATGACGCACAACGCAAAGTGAAAAATGTTTGGCGCAAACCAACATCCGGAAATGACGCAACTCGCATCATAACCTAACGTCAATAAAGTCTTAAACAATGATACATACTTACACCCATCCATATATAGCAGACAGCCAAACCAGTACTGAAAACTATCAGCAGAGGTAATGTTATAAGAGTATATCGTCGATCTGAAAAGGGAGGTAGGAGATGAATCCCTACGACCGATAACAGAGAACCCTTGAAAAGATTTCCCATACATCCCTCTGACAAACACTGTACTCTGAGGAATTGTGCTTCAAAATGCTTAGACGTGCTTATTATAGAAGAAATCAAGCACAAACTTACTTCACCACCTCCATAGGAGGCACAAATTGTAAAGCTGAGCTGAATTATGGAAAAAGGAGTTCCCAGATCTTTTGTAAAGACTCTGGGAGCCGTAGCCAACCCAAAAGGCAGAGCAGTGAACTGGTAATGCTTGTCCAGAAAATCAAACCTGAGATACTGATGATGGTCCCAATGAATAGGGATGTGAAGATAAGCATCCTTCAGGTACAGTATATTGAGGACATGAACTATCCCTAAAGCACTAACAGAAGAATCGATCCTATGGTCTCCATCTTGAAGGATGGGACCCTCAGAAATTTGTTCAAAGTCTTTAGATCCAAGATCGGAAAAAAAGTGCACTCCTTTTTGGAACAATGAAAAGATTTGATTTTCCCTGATCCACTACAGGGACTGGAGTGATAAACCCTAAGTTCTCTAGATCTTGTAGGCACTGAAGAAAAGCGGTTTTCTTTTCTGTATGCAAGACAGTATAAACCTTCCTTTTAGGGGTTTGAACTGAAAGCCTATTTGGTATCCCTGAGATACAATTGCTATGGACCCAAAGATCCTGAATTGACTGACCCCAAACCTTGTGCAAAAGGCTTAGTCAGTCCTCTAAAAGAATAGAGTCTGGATAATAAGTTTTTAAAATAAGAGGAAGACTTCTTTTACGGTTTGGATTTATTCCAGACAGGGTTAGGTTTCCAGGTAGTCTTTTGTGATTCTGTCTTCTGGGTGCATGTAGAGCTCCGATTCCTTTTCTGACAAGAGAAAAAAATCAACCAGATTTCTCTTTTTGTCTGGACTTCTTGTCCTAAGGCAAAAAGCCAAAGTAAAAATAAAGACTTGGAGACTTTGAACGCCGACCATGACTTAAGCCAAAGAGCCCTTCTGGACAGAACAGCCAAAGCTGTATTCTTAGAATTAATGCAAACAATCTGTACAATTGGATCACAAATGAGAGTTTGCCATTTTTAACGCTTGAATTCTTCCCTGAATCTCCTCAAGAGAAGATTCCTTGGAGACTAGCTTTGATAAAGAATCACACCAAGGGGGGGCGAAGCTTGCCTTGTAACAGAGAGGACATGCTTTTACTGAGCTCCGGACACATAACGTGTAAAATATACACAAATCGATTGTACACATCTCCAAAATAATATATTTAAAGGTGGGTCTGTTTGCATTTGCAGTAGGAGGCAAATTTCATGGAATTCCTCGCCAGATAAAGCGCGATCAGCCCTTCTTAACTCCGGCGGTTGGCTGACCGACTACATTGCTACTACCCAGATTAGAGCCGGTCTCTCAAAAAACTCCCTATCGGGGGAGCCTACTGCCCATCAACTCTACGCCGCAAGAGAATTTTAGCTTCTACCAGATATGATCACGGACCTAGAATCTAAATTGGTGGACTTTGAGGACAGGTCATGCCGTCTTTAAGCTAACTATATACTACCTGTTTTTCCAGGAAGTTGAAGTCTTTACATAGCCCCTCTGAGTTTCAATCTAAAATCCGACAAGAGCTCACTCGCCACATATGTACAGTAATATAGATCCCAACCCTTGGTTAATTTTGCTTATTTGGAGGCTACATTATTAGTGTCACTTTTACCTTGATTCATACCGATACCCCTCGTTACTGAGAGTCCTTAGAACATTCCCATGAGTAAAATCTATAAAATATTTCAGAATAGTATTATCTTTGTTCCACCTTACTGTCCTGTGGGTTTACATCCATATCGGTTATTGATACTATTCTAAAGTTTAACTTGTACCTCTAGAGGTTGGTATGTCTCCATGTATATTACTTCAGCTTAGTCCAGGGACCCTATATAACCTTCAATGAGACCATAGGTTAACATATCTAGAATTACAAGTCACCAACCCGCCCGTTTTAAAACTTTGTAGTTCTCCCTTAAAGGGACATTGTAGTAAAAATGAATTCCTCATAGTTCAAAAGTATACCTTGAAATAGACATTTTCAATGCCCATCAGCTTTAAAATACTTACCGTTTCTAATCTGTCTCTGAAAAACTAATTTTGTCCAAACCCACTTACTTTCCGTTACCGATTTCCAATCCGGGCTGACAACTCCAGTTAGAAGATGGCGACTCTTCGACACGATGTGCATGTGCAAGCTAGCAAAACATCATTGAAAACGTCATTGTCTTATTTTCAGTTTGTCTGTGCCGCAATATGCGAATGCGAGAGTATTCAAATCCAATTGCGCATGTGTAAATTGATGCAATAGAATTATAATTAGATGCAAATACTCGCCATCCGATTGGTAAGTGTGTTATACCGTGGACGGCCCATATTGGAGGGTTGGATGAAGTTATATCATGAAGATAAAATAAAACTTTATTTTACTAATAAATGGAGCTTCGTTTCAACACAGAATAAGATACATTAGATTTGTGTGATAATTGTAATTGAAAATATATGGTCCGTTTTGCATATAAAAACCAAAAGTTAGTAATCCTTTAAGCTTAATTGTTATGTTGTGGTTTAACCATACTCCACCCCTTCTCTTTGTTCTACCTCAACCTGGATAGCCCTCATATTCCTTTGACATTCCCTCTTTAGTAGAGACTACACCCTGGCTCTGCTACAGGTGGAGATATATCAATACTATTATCAGTTGGCACCATACTTAATTTACACCCATTACTCAACTTACCCCTTTAACCAGACTCCCCATTTCTGGCCTCCACTTTATAACTTCTCCTGTAAATGCAATTTATTCTCATAATACACATATCCCACTCACTTGCCCATTACCTCACAAATTCCTCCCATCACTGGAGTGAGTATTCCTCTCTTCTTCTTCCGGCACCCCTTTTTCTTATTTACTATACCCTTAGATAAATTATAACATAAACCCTAACTACCTGCTTCAACATATAATTAATGACAACTCCCCATACCCAATCAGGGATATCTCCAAACTATATTGTCCTCTCCGTTACATTCCATTATCCATTACAATTGTTGGCTGCCTTTGAAGCCTTTTCATACTATCATTTCCCCTCCCACATCATACCCCCCCCCCATTCAAAAGCAGCTTTTGCCTGCTGATTCTACCTACTTAACATTACATATTACTACCAATTACGATTATTCCTCATTCATACCTGTGGGTGTAACTTACACCTACACCTTTTTATCCCCCAGCCCCAAGGCAGAACATACAGTGATGTGAGATGTCATCGCAGAAAATGTAGCATGTCTGCAGAAAGAACAGGACACAGGAACTGTTAGCGCTTGAACTTTGTAGTGCTGCTCCACATTAGACTACTCTCTTCAAACAGAGCTGTGCTCTTGCTGCATTGTGACAAAATCTCATCGCAGAAAGTAAAGAAAAGTTCTGCCTCTGGGTCCCCCAGTCAACTAAACGTTTCATTACATACATAAAAAGGAAAAAAATAGGCTTCACAGGTCACATCCAGGCTCAGGACATTGCCATTTTATGTCCTTCACCAATTTGAAGATGCTTATTTTGCTTGCATTCGTTTCTTGTATTTTGTTATATGATGACATTTGTATTGTTCTTTGGACATTTTTATATTGAGTCTGTGACTGTGCATTTTGTAACTATGTCTTCACTTGTCCCAGAAGCCCGTCCCTGGGTACCTAATCCGCCAACAATTCCAAACTCCTCAAGGAGAACAATGGAAACCAGCCTAACCCATCCCCTAAAACCAAAGGGGATAACAGGGACTTAAGGAGAGAAGCCAACACATGGACGGACTGAACCCTAGACTCCCCTCTCAGACCTACAATAAGATCCGAGAGACGGGGTCAGATTCCAGTAGTCAGGACCCGGGGCCACACGCCCCAAACCTGCCCAACAAGTTGGCAGACTAACTCGTAGAGGAAAAGAAAGACCCCGAACAGCAAGCACACCTCGGTTCTTGACCCCTAAGGGACATCAGAAACTACTGAAACACCAGAGGCAACCCCAGAGAACCCAGGGTGAGCTGCAACCTTCCAGATCCCATCAGAGCATCAAAAGCTCCCAGAAGCGGAGGTATTAGCAACTAACCACCTCAGCAGAACCAGACCTATACTAGCAACCCAACGGCACCTAGTCTCTAGGAGAAGCACCAAGGGCAGTCCAAAAGGGCCAAAACCGCACACAGCAGCAAGGACTGCACCCCTCAGGCCATGGATGCGAAGGGACACAGTGGGACCCCAGTGGCCCATGTCACTGGAGCAGACTGACACGGCCAGCCCAAGTGCTCCTTACATTCAGACCCAAAGGTCGCAAGGAAAAGTGTAGTTTATAAAAACAAACAACAAAAACAAGTGAGCCAGTAGGTCCCGCTGGACCAGACAGGCGCAACATGCGTCACTAACAATTAACAGTGCACACACCAACTCCGGATGAAAACACGGTAACGACTTCCTTGGAAGAACTAAAACCAAGCAATCCCAGTATTCCCGTAGGAAAAGAAAATAAAGTAAATAAATCCAACTCTGATAAAATAAACAAGGGCGCCCAAAGGCATCCGCCCAGAAGGAACTATGTCTCTGTAGGACCTGCCAAACAGAGACCGAAACCCTCAGAAAAAAAGGCTGGGAAAGCTCAAAGTAGACCGACCAGAGATAAGTTTATCCCCATTAATCTTTCCCAAAGAACCATGCGAGAACTGAGAAGTCCCTGGACGATAAAGGATCCCCCAACAGATCAAAAAGACGTCTTAGTAGGACACGCAGCCGCATAATCCTATAACGAAAAGAACAAGGGGGCACAATCACCCCCCCGGGGGAAACACTATTGTGCCATTCACGGTCTGAACACCCGTGATAGGCAGGCAGGCACATAACTGCAAGGAAACCTCGGGGTCTTGCAGACGAATCAGAGCCAATAAAATATTAAAA
The DNA here is from genome assembly GCF_027579735.1 of Bombina bombina. Classification (NCBI taxonomy): domain Eukaryota; kingdom Metazoa; phylum Chordata; class Amphibia; order Anura; family Bombinatoridae; genus Bombina; species Bombina bombina. Next base: position 243,826,322 of record NC_069499.1, on the reverse strand, counting down.
CGGAAATGTCCCGCCATCTCCGGGGAAAACAATCCACCCTGCGCAAAGGAGACATCACAGTCAGGGGCACCTGTGAAAACAAAAGGAGCGTGCGATTGGGAAGGCGCCTCCTGAGGAACCGAGTTCCCGGAGGCTGATGGCTCAGCAGACCCAAGGTCTCACGAGCCCGAGGGACCCGGCAAACCATGCAGGCACAAGAGTGGTAGACTTGCGACAACGTGGCCAAACGACAATCCTCGTCCGAGGATGACTCATAATCTGATAAGACAATAGTCCCGGCATCAGAATCCTCCATGGCTAGGACTAATATAAACGGACAATTTTGGAAAAAATAGACTGGCACCTGACACACAATGACAGGGGCACTCACCACCTCCTATGACCAAACCTGAGCAGAGCAGACACTTTCCTCCATCGTCACTCGGTCAGTAATGCGGAAGGGGAAGAAACCCCGCCCAAGTGTAAACACGCACAGTCAGCAGAAGCCCCGCGAAATCCAAAAAGAGCGCCACGAAAGGTCGCAAAACTAGGCCCAATGAAAGGATAAGCAAGTCTAAACCAACAGGCAAATACTCATAACCCCGAAAGTTTTTAGTCCTAGGCCACGCAATCACAAGTCCAGAAAAGGCCATTATGCACCGCATAGAGTAACGCTTCATGTCTCAGCCCGTACACACAAACCCAATGCAGGTTGAGTCAACATAAGTAACATGATACGAGACTCCTTCCCCGTTCACTAATCCACCCTAAGGAGGAAATATCCCATGATTCCAAGATATGTACTGAAGGTGCTTCAGCGAGGCCCATACTATACTATCATAATAAATCACATTACAGACAATGTAATAAAATTAAACGATCTTACCGGAATCTACGCCGTGGAACAGGAGCACAGCCCTTCAAGTGTGACGAATAGTAGCAGCGCCTCCGTCATGGACTCGAGAGAAGACAGCAGGTAGCGAAGCGAAATTAGACAACGCCAAGTGCTGAAAGGAGCTGTTATAACAAGTCAGGATGGTGTCGCAGGGGAAGCTCCCACTGCATCTCCGAACTCTAACTTTCGCCCAGGCCCTCCACGAGAGGCTAAAAAGACTACTTAAAACTCCTGTCCCATGTCGAAGGGTAGCACCCTCCATAAGGGACATATTTTTCTATTTGTTTACTTTTATTTATTGTTAATAAGAAAAAACTACTGACACTCGTCTGCCAACCTCTCGGGACGAAAGGCAAAGATTTACTTAAATACTCCTCTTTGGCTGGTGGGTCTGCCTCCTCCTGGTGGCCAGGTTCTTATTTCCCATAAGTAATGAATGCGGCTGTGGACTCTCTCATTAGGAAGAAAAAAGAATCACACCAAAAAGCAGTTCCTCCGGTCACCGCTGCAATACTTACTACAGGCTGAAATAACAAACAACCTTGCAAAAAAAGCCCTCCTAAGGTAACCCTCAAGTTTCCTATCCATAGGGTCACTGAAGGAAGTACCGTCTTCCAGAGGAATAGTCTTCCTCTTAGCAAATGTAGAAATCACACCATAAACCTTAGGTATGGTGCTCCACAGCTCCACATTAGAATCAGCAATAGGAAAATAGTTTTTTAAATGTTGTGGCTGAGATAAATAAAACTCCTTGTATATCCCTTTCCTTGGTAATGATTTCTGTAACTAAAGAAAGAACTGGAAACGTTTCCGGTGAATGTGACCTGGGTCTGAATATGAGAGCTAACTTGTGTACAGGTTTTTCCTCTGTTCGTTTAGAATCCAGAACTACTAGAGTTTTCAGGACCTCTTTTAGCAGAAAACAACAAGTATTCAATTTTTAACCGAAAGTCATATCCTCGGGTTCCTTATCTGAGTCGGAGGATGAATCCTCAGCAGACAGCTCACCCTCTGAAACAGAAGAAAGTCCCTCTAAATCCGAGCCTACGACAGATCTAGCACCAGGAGAAGAGGTGCGCTTGGATTCAGTAACACAATGTTTAAGCTTGCACTTACTTGGAGGCGGAAAAGAGTCCAGTGACTCAGAAACTGCCATAGTCAGAGAAACTTTAAAATACTCTGAAAAATCTGATGTTTCCTGACTAACATGTACAGTTGCTTTACTAACAGTAGGAGTAATACTGGAAGATGCATAATGAGTCTGGAAAACAACAGTCAAACATGCATTACACAGCTGTGCTGGAGGACAGACCACAACCTCCTTGCACAGTAAACATTTGAAGGTAAAACAATATCCAAGGCTGACTCCCCAGGTAATACTGGAGTACTTCCCAGTGAGATCAATTAAAAAGAAAAAGTATAGGGAACCCTTTAAGTAAAGGAAAAATCACAGTATACCGTGTTAGAAATGCTTCCAAAAATTAACAATATATAAATCCTGCTAAATTATCCCTCCGGAGCTCCAACAGAGTGTCTTACCCACTCATGAGCAAAATCCAACAGTGTAGTACAAGATGCACAGAACCACTCGGTATCTAGCCGAGCTAGGTACGTCCACTCATAGTGCACCTCATTTTTGACTAGGAGGAAGAGGCGTGACCTGAACCAAACGCTCCAGTGGCGCGAAAGGAGAGGAAACTTACTCTCAGCAGGAAACATGGAGTGTGACGTCTGCCCCGGTACACAGAGAACATGTAACTGGATCATTGAGTAAAACAGATGTTAAGAGAATGGGCAGTCAAATAGGTAAAAACACATACTATACACACCAGAAATAAGCTATAAACAGAGTAAAAACACAGAATAAACTTGCGCCCTTTAAATGCCCATATAATCAAATATACCCCAAATAGACTAACTAAGTCCATTACAGAGCAGGATTTGTAGAGGACCCTTGTACTGTGACTGACAAGATGTGGATCCAGAGCCAGAGTAGTAAACAAAGGCTGTAGCATACATACGGTCGGCAATGGAGGTGGCTTGGTAACTTCCCAGCTGCATGTAAAGACTTCATTCAAATAATTATATTGCACCAGCTCCATAAATACTAACCCTCTCTTCAGAGAACTATCCACTGAGGGTAATACAAAAAGTTGAAAAAACCTTCTAACACCTCTCTCTCCTTGACAAGGCAAATAATTACTAAGGAAGAAGGGAACATAGGAGGAATATATGAAGAGCTCTGGTATGGTGTCTTTACCTCCTCCGGTTGGCCAGGTGATGTAATTGCCAAGAGTAAGGATCTTGTGGACTCTCACTACCATTAGAAAGTTAGACTGTTAAAGTTAGACTGTTAATTCAGGCACAACTGTCTGCAGGATTTTCCTGTCAAAAGCTGCATCAAATGATGGTCTTCCATGCATACTTTCTTTAAATTCTAAGTAGTCGTAATGCAAATCTGTTCAAAAGTAGTAAACTATTTTCCAAGTTTATCGTCCATCCATGTGATCGAAGAAGATCGAGAAGTGACTCAATGTTCTTCCGTGAGACGAAAAGATGGTGTCTGTACCAAGATATCGTCCAGGTAAGGCGCTACTGCAATACCTTGTGTTCTGGCAGCGGCTAGAAGAGCCCCCAGAACCTTCGAAAATATCCTTGGAGCAGTAGATAGGCCAAACAGAAGAGCTATCAACTGAAAGTACTGGTCTGGAAAGGCAAACCTCAGGAGCTGAAAATGTTCCCTGTGCATCGGGACATGAAGGTATGCATCCTTCAGGTCTATTGGGGTCATAAACTGTCCTTCCTGAACCAGAGAAAGGATTGACCGTATTGTCTCCATCTTGAAAGAGTGAGCATTCAGAAACTTGTTTAAGCACTTTAGGTCCAGAATTGGCCGAAAAGTTCCCTCCTTCTTTGGAACCACGAAAAGGTTTGACTAAAACCCCAAACTTCTTTATGCTGCAGGTGCCTGGACAATTACTCCTTAGGTTGCATACGGGATCTCTCCTCTCTAGAAGGCAGCCCTCTTTTCTGGTCTTGTAGACTGGACAGAAGGAATCTTCCCCTGGGCGGATGAGACTTGAATCCTATCCTGTATCCATGAGATACAACCTCCAGGACCCAAGGGTCCTGAACATCCTGGAACCAAGAGTCTCAAAAAAAAAGAGATTCTGCCCCCTACTCAATCCGATCCTGGATCGGGTTGGATACAAATGCTTCTTTCAAAGATAGATCTGCAGATGCGAAACAATTTTCACGAACTTATACTTATTATTAGAGATCCATGCGCTCAAGGAGAAAACGATGCACTTAAGATGGCGGAGAGAGGGGACGATCTTTCGCTAAAAACAGAATTTATGCTTACCTGATAAATTTCTTTCTCCTACGGTGTGTCCGGTCCACGGCTTCATCCTTACTTGTGGGATATTCTCTTCCCCTACAGGAAATGGCAAAGAGAGCACACAGCAAGAGCTGTCCATATAGCTCCCCCTCTGGCTCCGCCCCCCAGTCATTCGACCGACGGTTAGGAGAAAAAGGAGAAACCATAAGGTGCCGTGGTGACTGTAGTGTAAAGAAAAATAAAAATTTTAAACCTGACTAAAAGCCAGGGCGGGCCGTGGACCGGACACACCGTAGGAGAAAGAAATTTATCAGGTAAGCATAAATTCTGTTTTCTGAAACAGTCAGGTAACCTAAACGGAAGGCACCACTGCTTGCAAAACCTTTCTCCCAAAAACAGCCTCCGAAGAAGCATAAGTATCGAATTTGTAAAATTTGGCAAAAGTATGCAGAGAAGACCAAGTCGCTGCCTTACAGATCTGTTCAACAGAAGCCTCATTCTTGAAAGCCCATGTGGAAGCCACAGCTCTAGTAGAGTGAGCTGTAATTCGTTCAGGAGGCTGCCGGCCGGCAGTCTCATAGGCCAAACGGATGATGCTTTTCAGCCAAAAGGAAAGAGAGGTAGCAGTAGCTTTCTGACCTCTCCTCTTACCAGAATAGACGACAAACAAAGAAGATGTCTGTCTGAAAACCTTTGTTGCTTCTAAATAGAATTTCAAAGCACGAACTACATCTAAATTATGTAACAAACGTTCCTTCTTCAAAACTGGATTCGGACACAGAGAAGGAACCACTATTTCCTGGTTAATATTCCTGTTGGAAACCACTTTTGGAAGAAAACCAGGCTTTGTACGTAAAACTACCTTATCTGTATGGAATACCAGATAGGGTGAAACACACTGCAAAGCAGACAATTCAGAAACTCTTCTAGCAGAAGAAATAGCAACCAAAAACAGAACTTTCCAAGATAGTAACTTAATATCTATGGAATGTAAGGGTTCAAACGGAACCCCTTGAAGAACTGAAAGAACTAAATTTAGACTCCACGGAGGAGTCAAAGGTCTGTAGACAGGCTTGATTCTGACTAAAGCCTGTACAAACACCTGTACATCTGGCACGGCTGCCAGACGTTTGTGCAACAAAACAGACAGAGCAGATATCTGTCCTTTTAGAGAACTAGCTGACAAACCTTTATCCAAACCCTCTTGGAGAAAGGAAAGTATCCTCGGAATTTTAATTTTACTCCAAGAGTATCCCTTGGAGTCGCACCAACAGATATATTTTTTCCATATCTTATGGTAAATTTTCCTAGTCACAGGCTTCCTGGCCTGAATCAGAGTATCTATAACCGAATCTGAAAACCCACGCTTAGATAGAATCAAGCGTTCAATTTCCAAGCAGTCAGTTGCAGAGAGACTAGATTTGGATGTTCGAAGATCCTGTCTCAAAGGTAGCTTCCATGGTGGAGCCGATGACATATTCACCAGGTCTGCATACCAAGTCCTGCGTGGCCACGCAGGAGCTATCAGAATCACCGAGGCCTTCTCTTGTTTGATCCTGGCTACAAGCCTGGGAAGGAGAGGGAACGGTGGAAACACATAAGCTAGATTGAACGAACAAGGCGCCACCAATGCATCCACTAGTGTCGCCTTGGGATCCCTGGATCTGGACCCGTATCGAGGAACCTTGGAGTTCTGACGAGACGCCATCAGATCCATATCTGGAGTGCCCCATAGTTGAGTTAACTGGGCAAAGACCTCCGGGTGGAGTTCCCACTCCCCCGGATGGAAAGTCTGACGACTCAAATAATCCGCCTCCCAGTTGTCTACTCCTGGGATGTGAATTGCAGATAGATGGCAGGAGTGATCCTCCGCCCATTTGATGATCTTGGATACCTCTCTCATTGCCAAGGAACTCTTTGTTCCCCCCTGATGATTGATGTACGCTACAGTCGTCATGTTGTCCGACTGAAATCTTATGAATCTGGCCTTTGCTAGTTGAGGCCAAGCCAGGAGCGCATTGAATATCGCTCTCAGTTCCAAAATGTTTATCGGGAAAAGAGACTCTTCCCGAGACCATAGACCCTGAGCTTTCAGGGAGTCCCAGACCGCGCCCCAGCCTAAGAAACTGTCGTCGGTCGTGACGATGACCCACTCTGGTCTGCGGAAACTCACTCCCTGAGACAGGTGATTCTCTGGTTACCTGGTCTACTTGAATCTGGGGGAGACAAGTCTGCATAATCCCCATTCCACTGTTTGAGCATGCACAGTTGCAATGGTCTTAGATGAATTCGAGCAAAAGGAACCACGTCCATTGCTACAACCATTAATCCTATTACCTCCATGCACTGAGCTATGGAAGGATGAGGAATAGATTGAAGAACTTGACAAGCATTTAGAAGCTTTAACTTTCTGACCTCTGTCAGAAATATCTTCATTTCTACAGAATCTATTATTGTTCCCAGAAAAGGAACCCTTGTGGACGGGGACAGGGAACTCTTTTCTATGTTCACCTTCCACCCGTGAGACCTGAGAAAGGCTAAGACAATGTCTGTATGAGCCCTTGCTTTGGCAAGAGACGACGCTTGGATTAGAATGTCGTCTAGGTAAGGTGCTACAGCAATGCCCCTCAGCCTTAGAACCGCTAGAAGGGACCCTAGCACCTTTGTGAAAATTCTGGGAGCAGTGGCTAAACCGAATGGAAGAGCCACAAACTGGTAATGTTTGTCCAGAAAGGTGAACCTCAGGAACTGATGATGATCTTTGTGGATAGGAATATGCAGGTACGCATCCTTTAAGTCCACGGTAGTCATATATTGACCCTCCTGGATCGTTGGTAAAATCGTCCGAATGGTTTCCATTTTGAATGATGGAACTCTGAGGAATTTGATTAGAATTTTTAAATCCAGAATTGGTCTGAAGGTTCCCTCTTTTTTGGGAACTACAAACAGATTTGAGTAAAAACCCAGACCTTGTTCCGCTGTTGGAACTGGGTGTATCACTCCCATCTTTAATAGGTCTCCTACGCAATGTAAGAATGCCTGTCTCTTTATCTGGTCTGAAGATAAGCAAGACATGTGGAACCTTCCCCTTGGAGGAAGTTCCTTGAACTCTAGAAGATACCCCTGAGAGACTATTTCTAGTACCCAGGGATCCGGAACATCTCTTGCCCAAGCCTGAGCAAAGAGAGAAAGTCTGCCCCCTACTAGATCCGGTCCCGGATCGGGGGCTACCCCTTCATGCTGTCTTGGTAGCAGCAGCAGGCTTCTTGGCCTGTTTACCCTTGTTCCAGCCTTGCAATGGTTTCCATGCTGGTTTAGGCTGGGAAGTGTTACCCTCTAGAGGCTGCAGAGTTAGGAGCCGGTCCGTTCCTGAAATTGCGAAAGGAACGAAAATTAGATTTATTCTTAGCCTTGAAAGGCCTATCCTGTGGGAGGGCATGGCCCTTTCCCCCAGTGATGTCTGAAATAATCTCCTTCAATTCTGGCCCGAAAAGGGTCTTACCCTTGAAAGGAATATTAAGCAATTTTATTTTGGACGACACATCCGCCGACAAAGATTTTAGCCAAAGCGCCCTGCGCGCCACTATTGCAAAACCTGAATTTTTCGCCGCTAATTTTGCTAATTGAAAAGCGGCATCCAAAATAAATGAATTAGCCAACTTTAGTGCGTGAATTCTGTCCATGACTTCATCATATGGAGTCTCCTTTTGGAGCAAATTTTCTAGTTCCTCGAACCAAAAAGACGCCGCCGTGGTGACAGGAATAATGCACGAAATTGGTTGAAGAAGGAAACCTTGCTGAACAAATATCTTTTTAAGCAATCCTTCCAATTTTTTATCCATAGGATCTTTGAAAGCGCAACTGTCCTCAATAGGAATAGTTGTGCGCTTGGCTAACGTTGAAACTGCCCCCTCTACCTTAGGGACCGTTTGCCATGCGTCCCTTCTGGGGTCGACAATGGGGAAAATTTTCTTAAATATAGGAGGAGGAACAAAAGGTACACCTGGCTTCTCCCACTCCTTAGTAACTATGTCCGCCACCCTCTTGGGTATCGGAAAAGCATCAGCGTGCACTGGGACCTCTAAGAATTTGTCCATTTTGCACAACTTCTCTGGAATCACCAAAGAATCACAATCATCTAGAGTAGCTAGTACCTCCTTAAGCAGGGCGCGGACATGTTCTAGCTTAAATTTAAATGCCACGATATCAGGTTCTGCCTGCTGAGAAACTTTTCCTGAATCAGAAATTTCTCCCTCAGACAGACCCTCCCTCACTGCCAACTCAGATTGATGTGAGGGTATAACAGATAAATTATCGTCAGCGCCAACTTGCTCATCTTCTGTATTTAAAACTGAGCAATCACGATTTCTGGGAAATGCTGGCAGCTTGGATAAGAGATTTGCTATAGAATTATCCATTACTGCTGTTAATTGCTGCATAGTAACAAGCATTGGCGCGCTAGATGTACTAGGTATCGCCTGCGCGGGCAAAACTGGTGTTGACACGGAAGGAGAGGATAATGAACTATCCCCACTACCTTCATTTAAAGAATCATCTTGGGCAATCTTATGAAATGTGACAGTACTGTCCTTATTTTGTTTGGACGCCATGGCACAATTTGCACATACATTTAATGGGGGAACCACCTTGGCTTCCATACACACAGAACATATGCTATCTGAAGGTATAGACATGTTAGACAGATTTAGGCAGGCTATTAATGCAAAAAATTAAATTTAAACAAAAACCGTTACTGTCTCTTTAAATAATAAAAAGAGCACACTTTGTTTCTGAAAGATCGAAAAACTATCAAAGAAACATCCGATCTTTATGAAAATTACACCCTAGTGTCTTAATGCCTTGAAAGTATTGCACCCCAAATTTCAAGTCTCTAACCCCAAAAATGAGCAAACCGGAGTAAAAAGTACAAATTACTGCTTTAACCACACTACAGTCCCTGCCACAGCTTTGCTGCGGCTTTTACCTTCCTTTAGGGGTTATTCTCCACAGTAATAAGCCTTTCTGATTCCTTTTCTGAGCTACAGGACCCTCTCACATGAAGCTGCATGCAATGCCTATGGAAGTAACTGCGCAACTGAGGCGCGAAAATGAGGCCTCCTCCTTCTGCATACCAGAGTGAAGGGGCCTTTCTGACTAGATTAGGCGTCTAACCAAATGCCAGGCGCAATAAACGTTCCCAAAAGTGTTTAAAAGTTCACAAAACACTCCAAATGTCACACAAATATGATAAAAACTAATCGATTTAGCCCACAATAGTGTCAACCAGCATAGAGCCCAATTTATAAGCCTTAATTCTGTTACTGAGTCTAAGAAAATAGCTTACCGATCCCATAAGGGAAAACTGACAGTCTTCTAGCATTACAATGTCTTGTTAGAAATTAGACTGGTCATACCTGAAGCAGATAAGTCTGCAAACTGCTCCCCCCAACTGAAGTTCTCTGTTTTCAACAGTCCTGCGTGGGAACAGCAATGGATTTTAGTTACTGGTGCTAAAATCATACTCCTCTTTTAACAGAAATCTTCTTCACTTTCTGTTGTAGAGTAAATAGTACAAACCGGCACTATTTTAAAATAACAAACTCTTGATAGAAGAAATAAAACTACAACTAACACCACATACTCTTTACCATCCCCGTGGAGATGCTACTTGTTCAGAGCGGCGAAGAGAATGACTGGGGGGCAGAGCCAGAGGGGGAGTTATATGGACAGCTCTTGCTGTGTGCTCTCTTTGCCATTTCCTGTAGGGGAAGAGAATATCCCACAAGTAAGGATGAAGCCCTGGACCAGACACACCAATGTAGGAGAAAAAAAACCCACAAACCGCTGCAAATATTGTTTTCCACACAGCTACTAAAACTGAGAGCTATTTGATACAGCCTAGGAAAAGCGAATTGGAACTGAACTCTACTTTACCTAAGTGGGAACCAGGTAATCTCTACAATGCAACTAGTGACGGAAATTGCCACGCAACGACACCATCCTTACACTGAACTCTCCCTTTGCTGAAACTCAGGATGGTGCGGCCAACCTCCTGATACATGGTGGTGTTAATGTCAACATAAGGAGTGTGGACAGCCAGCTACTGGTAGTGCAGATAGAAAATCTAGGTACCCAGCAAGGCAATACATACTATGTGTCACAATGGACGAAAGGTCACAAGACATTTGTTTCACTGGATCTGTTGAGTTGCGACGAAGCCAGCCGAATGATCGCAATCATCCATTGGCGGTTTCTTACATATTCAATCCAGACTCTATACCAATTTTACTTGCAAGCAATGACCCAGTTTGTAGCATCTGGTGTAGGCTGAGCAAAATGTACCTCCGGATCCTACTCAAATAATTGAGATGGTATACCGTCTGTTTATAAGGTTATGATATATGACTCTAGTTCCTGACTTTATTACTGTTTGTCTTTGCATGATTTTAGTTAGGCAAATATAAATCTATAATCTGTTACAATATTAGGTATAACGATAGCAGTAATTGGGAGAACTAGAGATCATAGCTGCTGATGCGCATGTGAATAATAAAGTAAGACTCTGTCTTGTCTAAAACATAACACACTATGATATCATTTAAAAATTATTTATATTTTCTCTCTCCGCCACAGATTTGTACTGTGGTAATGTTTCCTCTCATAATAGATACTCCCTAAATCTTTATATATAGCAAGTTGTTATTATACTATTATTTACTATATTATTACTAGTACATTCGTAGTGAGATTATCCGATGGCTGAACCTAGTATGCTTTTCTAGCTCCATATATCATGGGCTGATAACCTTACTATAAATAAACCTTATAGCTGAGTAATACTCAACTTTTACAGAAGCCCTTATCAACCACTATTGGTCATTTACTGTCTGTGAGTGTCATATTATATAGCAAGTGAAAACAAATACAGAAAGTAACACAAGAGCTTGATCTCACTCTCACAAAGATAAGCTGCTAAATATCTAATATAATTTACTAAATGTATTTAAAATGATTAATATTTTAGCATCTGATATATTATGAAAATATTCTAAGGTCCAAGAGTGACCGCCACAGTTGCTAATCTCCCTCATTTTCATATCGTGAGATCAGAAAGGTCCAAGAGAGGCCTTTAGGTGTCATGGGGTATTATCCGAAATGTAAAAAGGAGGTTTCACTTTTTAATATCCAGCTTTATTGTTAACATACTAGACAGCTATTGTTTACTGTGATGTTTAACTCACTGTATTATATTGGCAGGATATTTTTTATCATATATATACCACCCAGTCAAGGTTCACCCTGCATCTTTTGCATATAGATATGTATACTATGTTGTACAATCAATAAAAGATTTATAAACAAAATTTTTAAACTGCAGGTTTTTTTTGTTTGTTTTTGGATTTACTTTATATATTTTTTTATCAATTTGTAAAAATCGTATATTGATTATTAGCTCCAACCCCCATAATCTCCCTTCAAGCACTGATGCGACGTGCATTGCGGTCCTGCCCACTCTACAAGTCAGAGCTTCTGCACGCTCCCAAGAGGGTTACGGATTGGCCGACCATGCAGGAAAAAGTGGGCTGTAATGTGCATGCGTGTACAGCGCACAGACATAAGCCTGTCTAGCGACTCAATTATTGTATGCGTCAGTAAGGAACAATTTATTTGACAGCGGGGGGCCAGAGCGAGCTCGCAATCCAGCAAAAACAGAATTTATGTTTACCTGATAAATTTCTTTCTCCAACGGTGTGTCCGGTCCACGGCGTCATCCTTACTTGTGGGATATTCTCTTCCCCAACAGGAAATGGCAAAGAGCCCAGCAAAGCTGGTCACATGATCCCTCCTAGGCTCCGCCTACCCCAGTCATTCGACCGACGTTAAGGAGGAATATTTGCATAGGAGAAACCATATGGTACCGTGGTGACTGTAGTTAAAGAAAATAAATTATCAGACCTGATTAAAAAACCAGGGCGGGCCGTGGACCGGACACACCGTTGGAGAAAGAAATTTATCAGGTAAACATAAATTCTGTTTTCTCCAACATAGGTGTGTCCGGTCCACGGCGTCATCCTTACTTGTGGGAACCAATACCAAAGCTTTAGGACACGGATGAAGGGAGGGAGCAAATCAGGTCACCTAAATGGAAGGCACCACGGCTTGCAAAACCTTTCTCCCAAAAATAGCCTCAGAAGAAGCAAAAGTATCAAACTTGTAAAATTTGGTAAAAGTGTGCAGTGAAGACCAAGTCGCTGCCCTACATATCTGATCAACAGAAGCCTCGTTCTTGAAGGCCCATGTGGAAGCCACAGCCCTCGTGGAATGAGCTGTGATTCTTTCGGGAGGCTGCCGTCCGGCAGTCTCGTAAGCCAATCTGATGATGCTTTTAATCCAAAAAGAGAGAGAGGTAGAAGTTGCTTTTTGACCTCTCCTTTTACCTGAATAAACAACAAACAAGGAAGATGTTTGTCTAAAATCCTTTGTAGCATCTAAATAGAATTTTAGAGCGCGAACAACATCCAAATTGTGCAACAAACGTTCCTTCTTTGAAACTGGTTTCGGACACAGAGAAGGTACGATAATCTCCTGGTTAATGTTTTTGTTAGAAACAACTTTTGGAAGAAAACCAGGTTTAGTACGTAAAACCACCTTATCTGCATGGAACACCAGATAAGGAGGAGAACACTGCAGAGCAGATAATTCTGAAACTCTTCTAGCAGAAGAAATTGCAACTAAAAACAAAACTTTCCAAGATAATAACTTAATATCAACGGAATGTAAGGGTTCAAACGGAACCCCCTGAAGAACTGAAAGAACTAAATTGAGACTCCAAGGAGGAGTCAAAGGTTTGTAAACAGGCTTGATTCTAACCAAAGCCTGAACAAAGGCTTGAACATCTGGCACAGCTGCCAGCTTTTTGTGAAGCAACACCGACAAGGCAGAAATCTGTCCCTTCAGGGAACTTGCAGATAATCCTTTTTCCAATCCTTCTTGAAGGAAGGATAGAATCCTAGGAATCTTAACCTTGTCCCAAGGGAATCCTTTAGATTCACACCAACAGATATATTTTTTCCAAATTTTGTGGTAAATCCTTGAAAATATTGCACACCAAATTTGGAAGCTTTAACCCTTAAAATAACGGAACCGGAGCCGTTTTAAGCTTTAACCCCTTTACAGTCCCTGGTATCTGCTTTGCTGAGACCCAACCAAACCCAAAGGGGAATACGATACCAAATGAAGCCTTCAGAAAGTCTTTTCTAAGTATCAGAGCTCCTCTCACATGCGACTGCATGCCATGCCTCTCAAAAACAAGTGCGCCACACCGGCGCGAAAATGAGACTCTGCTTATGCTTTGGGAAAGCCCCTAAGAAATAAGGTGTCTAATACAGCGCCTGCCGATATTATTATATCAAAATACCCAGATAAAATGATTCCTCAAGGCTAAATATATGTTAATAATGAATCGATTTAGCCCAGAAAAGTCTACAGTCTAAATAAGCCCTTGTGAAGCCCTTATTTACGATCGTAATAAACATGGCTTACCGGATCCCATAGGGAAAATGACAGCTTCCAGCATTACATCGTCTTGTTAGAATGTGTCATACCTCAAGCAGCAAGAGACTGCACACTGTTCCCCCAACTGAAGTTAATTGCTCTCAACAGTCCTGTGTGGAACAGCCATGGATTTTAGTTACGGTTGCTAAAATCATTTTCCTCATACAAACAGAAATCTTCATCTCTTTTCTGTTTCTGAGTAAATAGTACATACCAGCACTATTTCAAAATAACAAACTCTTGATTGAATAATGAAAAACTACAGTTAAACACTAAAAAACTCTAAGCCATCTCCGTGGAGATGTTGCCTGTACAACGGCAAAGAGAATGACTGGGGTAGGCGGAGCCTAGGAGGGATCATGTGACCAGCTTTGCTGGGCTCTTTGCCATTTCCTGTTGGGGAAGAGAATATCCCACAAGTAAGGATGACGCCGTGGACCGGACACACCTATGTTGGAGAAATATAAATGCTAAAATGAAATGAAATTTATAATATACTTTATCAAGCAAAAATGTGCATGTCAGGTCAATTGGACACATACATTTAATAAACAGCAAGATGGGACACGGAGTTTACCATCACTTTAAGGCAGGTAAAGGTACTAAAAACAGAAGAGGCAAATGCATAAAAATGAGAACATTTGGTAAAAACAGAATTTATGTTTACCTGATAAATTACTTTCTCCAACGGTGTGTCCGGTCCACTGCGTCATCCTTACTTGTGGGATATTCTCTTCCCCAACAGGAAATGGCAAAGAGCCCAGCAAAGCTGGTCACATGATCCCTCCTAGGCTCCGCCTACCCCAGTCATTCGACCGACGTTAAGGAGGAATATTTGCATAGGAGAAACCATATGGTACCGTGGTGACTGTAGTTAAAGAAAATAAATTATCAGACCTGATTAAAAAAACCAGGGCGGGCCGTGGACCGGACACACCGTTGGAGAAAGTAATTTATCAGGTAAACATAAATTCTGTTTTCTCCAACATAGGTGTGTCCGGTCCACGGCGTCATCCTTACTTGTGGGAACCAATACCAAAGCTTTAGGACACGGATGAAGGGAGGGAGCAAATCAGGTCACCTAAATGGAAGGCACCACGGCTTGCAAAACCTTTCTCCCAAAAATAGCCTCAGAAGAAGCAAAAGTATCAAACTTGTAAAATTTGGTAAAAGTGTGCAGTGAAGACCAAGTCGCTGCCCTACATATCTGATCAACAGAAGCCTCGTTCTTGAAGGCCCATGTGGAAGCCACAGCCCTAGTGGAATGAGCCGTGATTCTTTCGGGAGGCTGCCGCCCGGCAGTCTCGTGAGCCAATCTGATGATGCTTTTAATCCAAAAAGAGAGAGAGGTAGAAGTTGCTTTTTGACCTCTCCTTTTACCGGAATAAACAACAAACAAGGAAGATGTTTGTCTAAAATCCTTTGTAGCATCTAAATAGAATTTTAGAGCGCGAACAACATCCAAATTGTGCAACAAACGTTCCTTCTTTGAAACTGGTTTCGGACACAGAGAAGGTACGATAATCTCCTGGTTAATGTTTTTGTTAGAAACAACTTTTGGAAGAAAACCAGGTTTAGTACGTAAAACCACCTTATCTGCATGGAACACCAGATAAGGAGGAGAACACTGCAGAGCAGATAATTCTGAAACTCTTCTAGCAGAAGAAATCGCAACTAAAAACAAAACTTTCCAAGATAATAACTTAATATCAACGGAATGTAAGGGTTCAAACGGAACCCCCTGAAGAACTGAAAGAACTAAGTTGAGACTCCAAGGAGGAGTCAAAGGTTTGTAAACAGGCTTAATTCTAACCAGAGCCTGAACAAAGGCTTGAACATCTGGCACAGCTGCCAGCTTTTTGTGAAGTAACACAGACAAGGCAGAAATCTGTCCCTTCAGGGAACTAGCAGATAATCCTTTTTCCAATCCTTCTTGAAGGAAGGATAGAATCTTAGGAATCTTAACCTTGTCCCAAGGGAATCCTTTAGATTCACACCAACAGATATATTTTTTCCAAATTTTGTGGTAAATCTTTCTAGTTACAGGCTTTCTGGCCTGAACAAGAGTATCGATAACAGAATCTGAGAACCCTCGCTTCGATAAGATCAAGCGTTCAATCTCCAAGCAGTCAGCTGGAGTGAAACCAGATTCGGATGTTCGAACGGACCCTGAACAAGAAGGTCTCGTCTCAAAGGTAGCTTCCAAGGTGGAGCCGATGACATATTCACCAGATCTGCATACCAAGTCCTGCGTGGCCACGCAGGAGCTATCAAGATCACCGACGCCCTCTCCTGATCGATCCTGGCTACCAGCCTGGGGATGAGAGGAAACGGCGGGAACACATAAGCTAGTTTGAAGGTCCAAGGTGCTACTAGTGCATCCACTAGAGCCGCCTTGGGATCCCTGGATCTGGACCCGTAGCAAGGAACTTTGAAGTTCTGACGAGAGGTCATCAGATCCATGTCTGGAATGCCCCACAGCTGAGTGACTTGGGCAAAGATTTCCGGATGGAGTTCCCACTCCCCCGGATGCAATGTCTGACGACTCAGAAAATCCGCTTCCCAATTTTCCACTCCTGGGATGTGGATAGCAGACAGGTGGCAGGAGTGAGACTCCGCCCATAGAATGATTTTGGTCACTTCTTCCATCGCTAGGGAACTCCTTGTTCCCCCCTGATGGTTGATGTACGCAACAGTTGTCATGTTGTCTGATTGAAACCGTATGAACTTGGCCCTCGCTAGCTGAGGCCAAGCCTTGAGAGCATTGAATATCGCTCTCAGTTCCAGAATATTTATCGGTAGAAGAGATTCTTCCCGAGACCAAAGACCCTGAGCTTTCAGGGATCCCCAGACCGCGCCCCAGCCCATCAGACTGGCGTCGGTCGTGACGATGACCCACTCCGGTCTGCGGAATGTCATCCCTTGTGACAGGTTGTCCAGGGACAGCCACCAACGGAGTGAGTCTCTGGTCCTCTGATTTACTTGTATCTTCGGAGACAAGTCTGTATAGTCCCCATTCCACTGACTGAGCATGCACAGTTGTAATGGTCTTAGATGAATGCGCGCAAAAGGAACTATGTCCATTGCCGCTACCATCAAACCGATCACTTCCATGCACTGCGCTATGGAAGGAAGAGGAACGGAATGAAGTATCCGACAAGAGTCTAGAAGTTTTGTTTTTCTGGCCTCTGTCAGAAAAATCCTCATTTCTAAGGAGTCTATTATTGTTCCCAAGAAGGGAACCCTTGTTGACGGAGATAGAGAACTCTTTTCCACGTTCACTTTCCATCCGTGAGATCTGAGAAAGGCCAGGACAATGTCCGTGTGAGCCTTTGCTTGAGGAAGGGACGACGCTTGAATCAGAATGTCGTCCAAGTAAGGTACTACAGCAATGCCCCTTGGTCTTAGCACAGCTAGAAGGGACCCTAGTACCTTTGTGAAAATCCTTGGAGCAGTGGCTAATCCGAAAGGAAGCGCCACAAACTGGTAATGCTTGTCCAGGAATGCGAACCTTAGGAACCGATGATGTTCCTTGTGGATAGGAATATGTAGATACGCATCCTTTAAATCCACTGTGGTCATGAATTGACCTTCCTGGATGGAAGGAAGAATAGTTCGAATGGTTTCCATCTTGAACGATGGAACCTTGAGAAACTTGTTTAAGATCTTGAGATCTAAGATTGGTCTGAACGTTCCCTCTTTTTTGGGAACTATGAACAGATTGGAGTAGAACCCCATCCCTTGTTCTCTTAATGGAACAGGATGAATCACTCCCATTTTTAACAGGTCTTCTACACAATGTAAGAATGCCTGTCTTTTTATGTGGTCTGAAGACAACTGAGACCTGTGGAACCTCCCCCTTGGGGGAAGCCCCTTGAATTCCAGAAGATAACCTTGGGAGACTATTTCTAGCGCCCAAGGATCCAGAACATCTCTTGCCCAAGCCTGAGCGAAGAGAGAGAGTCTGCCCCCCACCAGATCCGGTCCCGGATCGGGGGCCAACATTTCATGCTGTCTTGGTAGCAGTGGCAGGTTTCTTGGCCTGCTTTCCCTTGTTCCAGCCTTGCATTGGTCTCCAAGCTGGCTTGGCTTGAGAAGTATTACCCTCTTGCTTAGAGGACGTAGCACTTTGGGCTGGTCCGTTTCTACGAAAGGGACGAAAATTAGGTTTATTTTTTGCCTTGAAAGGCCGATCCTGAGGAAGGGCGTGGCCCTTACCCCCAGTGATATCAGAGATAATCTCTTTCAAGTCAGGGCCAAACAGCGTTTTCCCCTTGAAAGGAATGTTAAGTAGCTTGTTCTTGGAAGACGCATCAGCTGACCAAGATTTCAACCAAAGCGCTCTGCGCGCCACAATAGCAAACCCTGAATTCTTAGCCGCTAACCTAGCCAATTGCAAAGTGGCGTCTAGGGTGAAAGAATTAGCCAATTTGAGAGCATTGATTCTGTCCATAATCTCCTCATAAGGAGGAGAATCACTATCGACCGCCTTTATCAGCTCATCGAACCAGAAACATGCGGCTGTAGCTACAGGGACAATGCATGAAATTGGTTGTAGAAGGTAACCCTGCTGAACAAACATCTTTTTAAGTAAACCTTCTAATTTTTTATCCATAGGATCTTTGAAAGCACAACTATCCTCTATGGGTATAGTGGTGCGTTTGTTTAAAGTGGAAACCGCTCCCTCGACCTTGGGGACTGTCTGCCATAAGTCCTTTCTGGGGTCGACCATAGGAAACAATTTTTTAAATATGGGGGGAGGGACGAAAGGAATACCGGGCCTTTCCCATTCTTTATTAACAATGTCCGCCACCCGCTTGGGTATAGGAAAAGCTTCTGGGAGTCCCGGGACCTCTAGGAACTTGTCCATTTTACATAGTTTCTCTGGGATGACCAACTTGTCACAATCATCCAGAGTGGATAATACCTCCTTGAGCAGAATGCGGAGATGTTCCAACTTAAATTTAAACGTAATCACATCAGGTTCAGCTTGTTGAGAAATGTTCCCTGAATCAGTAATTTCTCCCTCAGACAAAACCTCCCTGGCCCCATCAGACTGGGTTAGGGGCCCTTCAGAACCATTATTATCAGCGTCGTCATGCTCTTCAGTGTCTAAAACAGAGCAGTCACGCTTACGCTGGTAAGTGTTCATTTTGGCTAAAATGTTTTTGACAGAATTATCCATTACAGCCGTTAATTGTTGCATAGTAAGGAGTATTGGCGCGCTAGATGTACTAGGGGCCTCCTGAGTGGGCAAGACTCGTGTAGACGAAGGAGGGAATGATGCAGTACCATGCTTACTCCCCTCACTTGAGGAATCATCTTGGGCATCATTGTCATTGTCACATAAATCACATTTATTTAAATGAATAGGAATTCTGGCTTCCCCACATTCAGAACACAGTCTATCTGGTAGTTCAGACATGTTAAACAGGCATAAACTTGATAACAAAGTACAAAAAACGTTTTAAAATAAAACCGTTACTGTCACTTTAAATTTTAAACTGAACACACTTTATTACTGCAATTGCGAAAAAACATGAAGGAATTGTTCAAAATTCACCAAATTTTCACCACAGTGTCTTAAAGCCTTAAAAGTATTGCACACCAAATTTGGAAGCTTTAACCCTTAAAATAACGGAACCGGAGCCGTTTTTAACTTTAACCCCTTTACAGTCCCTGGTATCTGCTTTGCTGAGACCCAACCAAGCCCAAAGGGGAATACGATACCAAATGACGCCTTCAGAAAGTCTTTTCTAAGTATCAGAGCTCCTCTCACATGCGACTGCATGTCATGCCTCTCAAAAACAAGTGCGCAACACCGGCGCGAAAATGAGGCTCTGCCTATGATTTGGGAAAGCCCCTAAAGAATAAGGTGTCTAAAACAGTGCCTGCCGATATTATTATATCAAAATACCCAGATAAAATGATTCCTCAAGGCTAAATATGTGTTAATAATGAATCGATTTAGCCCAGAAAAAGTCTACAGTCTTAATAAGCCCTTGTGAAGCCCTTATTTACGATCTTAATAAACATGGCTTACCGGATCCCATAGGGAAAATGACAGCTTCCAGCATTACATCGTCTTGTTAGAATGTGTCATACCTCAAGCAGCAAGAGACTGCTCACTGTTCCCCCAACTGTAGTTAATTGCTCTCAACAGTCCTGTGTGGAACAGCCATGGATTTTAGTGACGGTTGCTAAAATCATTTTCCTCATACAAACAGAAATCTTCATCTCTTTTCTGTTTCTGAGTAAATAGTACATACCAGCACTATTTTAAAATAACAAACTCTTGATTGAATAATAAAAACTACAGTTAAACACTAAAAAACTCGGAGCCTAGGAGGGATCATGTGACCAGCTTTGCTGGGCTCTTTGCCATTTCCTGTTTGGGAAGAGAATATCCCACAAGTAAGGATGACGCCGTGGACCGGACACACCTATGTTGGAGAAAGTATGCAAAGAATACCATGAAGCTGCCTTAAAAATTTGTTCAATGGAAGCAGTAATTCACTGGGGGAACTTCACCACTGCCAAGTATATTTTCTGAATATTAGTATTGAACGGTTTCATGCTTTTAGAAACTTTTTACATATTTAGCCATATATTTTTTTTATTTTAAATCTTTCAGATAAATGTTACGTTCTATAACTGGAATTTACACCAATCACTTTATACACATAATACTAAGGGACCATAAGTGCTTCCATACGTATCCTTTTGTGTGGTTATCAGACCATATGTACTTAAATTATTTATGGATGTATAGCACCCATGACCTGAGATAAGATATGTAAATAATTTAAAGGGGATTTAGTTTTGAGTATAACAAAGGAAGTGCCATTTGTCACAATTTAAATAAACTTCTATTGCTATCACTTGATCCGAGAAACTTCTCTGAGACAAGATTAGGCATTTAATCACAATTCCATCATATTGAGAGATATGAAATATTGATGATAGAAGGGACCTTGAAAGAGGTCTTTCCTGGGAAAACACCAAGGCTGGCTGGAGGACATTTGTACAATAAGTACATACCAAGTCCTGCAAGGCCATGTCAGAGCAATCAGAATCATAAATGCCCTTTTTGTGTTTTATCCTGGATAGTAACACAAAAGGAAGAAAGATGTACATCAGATGGAACAACCAGGTAACCGCTAGAACATATATTAGAGTAGCTTGTGGATCTCAAGATCTTGACCAGTACTAGGGAAGCTTGTGATTCAAGCAAAAGGCCATGAGGTCTGTCTGCCGATCCCAATGACTAACAAACTGGTCGAATACCTCCTGATTCAGGAACCATTCACTGGAGTATTAAAGGGACTGTCTATTCAAAAAAAAACTTTCATTATTCAGATAGGGCATGCAATTTTAAACAACTTTCCAATTTACTTTTATCATCAAATTTGCTTTGTTCTGTTAGTATTCTTTGTTGAAAGTTAAACCTAGGTAGGCTCATATGCTAATTTCTAAGCCCTTAGAGACCGCCTCTTATCTCAGTGCATTTTTATAGTTTTGTACAACTAGTCATCACTTGTTCTTGCGTGCCATATAGATAACATTGTGCTCACTCCCGTGGAGTTACCCAGGAGTCAGCACTGAAAAAAGGGGGCACTCTGCAGAGGCTTAGATACAAGGTAATCACAGAGGTAAATATTGTATTAATATAACTGTGTTGGTTATGCAAAACTGGGGAATGGGTAATAAAGGGATTATCTATCTTTTCAAACAATAAAAATTCTTAAGTAGACTGTCCCTTTAACTTAGAAAGTCCACTCCACAGTTGTCCCCATCTGGAATTTGGATTGCTGAAATTATGCAATGAAGGAATTTTTTTCCATGTCTGAATGCCGGCTACCTCTATCATCTAAGGAGCTTCAGGTATCACTGTCAGGAACCTACTGGAAGCAACCAGCCCCTCTGGTCTCAGCAAACAATAAAATCACCTTCTTTATCTTAGCGTCCCACATGGAGGGACACCAATACTCCAACTTTCCTGCTGCTTCCTGCAGTCCTCTAGGCGAGCGCAACCACACGCTTCCTAGATTTTAAGGGGCCATGTCCTAATTATAGGAACTTCCACCTGGAGGACTCAGGTGTGGGAGTTCCTATAAAAGCTCACCCAGCCCATCACTCTGAGCTGAGTTAATACCTACCTTGCTTACCATGCTCCTGAGACCAAATCATACTTAACTAATACCTGCATATGCTCATCTTGCTCCTGAAACCAAGCATACTTACCTGATACCTCCATATGCTCGCCTTGCTCCTGAAACCAAGCATACTTACCTGATACCTGTGTATGTTCTCCTTGCTCCAAGAGACTAAGCATACTTACTTTGTACCTGCTCTATGCTCACCTTGCTCCAGAGAACAAGCATTAGCATGTACCTGTGTATGCTCACTTTGGTCCAGAAACCACATATACTTGCCTGATACCTGTGTATGCTCCCCTTGCTCCAAAGAACAGGCCTACTTACCTTGCACCCCTACGTATGCTCACCTGGTTCCAGAAATCGCAGCAGAACAACCTTATATCAGTGTATGAATATGAATATATAAAGCTTGACGCTCCAAAAAAACAAACACCTGAGCATGCACCTCTACGATAGCTAGGCTTGTCTTATTGTGTTCCACTATTTTCACTTCCTCATTTGAAGCACAGGATCAGAGCATGTGTGTAATCTGTGTTACTAAGAGAGCGCGCCTATATTATATCTATGGGTGAGGTGCTCGATCTTCACCTTATTTGCCAGACCATACTGTGACTCACTGCAAATGGCTTTGCTTAGAACATAGAATTTGTGGGCAGTTTGAAGAAAAGAAAACTATGGGGGGAATTAGAAACATAAACAGTACTTCTAAATCATTTTATTTCAATTACGCTGCATAATATGTGCATATGCAAAGATGGGGAAATTGTATACATTTATTCTGTGACTGACAAATAAATATGTATCGTCAGGCACTGCAGCTCACACGTGATTCCTCTAAGCATATGTAACAGACAATATGCTGTGTGTGTCACGTGACTGCATCATGACCAGTGACTACTCTATCCCTGTAAGTTACGTTACAATATGGCAGCTTACATAGGAGAATCAAGTCATTCTACCGAGGAAGAAGGAACAGTAGAAGAAATATCAGGGTGAAAGGTGCCAGAAGAATAATAAGGACACCCCACAAAAAATTACGGGTGGGGAGCTGTGGACTCTTTCCATCAGAAGAAAAGGAAATTATCAGGTAAGCATAATTTATGTTTTTCTTCTTAAATGGAAAGAGTCCACAGCTGCATTCATTACTTTTGGGAGAACAATACCCAAGCTATAGAGGACACTGAATGCCAAGACGGGAGGGTACAATAGGCGGACCAGGCCTGAACCTCTACCCAATAAAAAACCCTGCTTCGTCCGAAGCCGAGAAAAACCTTTAAGGAAAAGCACCAAGGACACTGAATCGCAGCTAGTCCAGAAGCCAAACCAGAGACCGCAACGGACTCGACTGAGCCAACAGGCCTCCAGGAGACACCGTCGCCCAACAGACGGTTCCCACAAATAAAGGAGACACCAGCCAAAACCCCCCAAGGGGAACAAGGCAAAGGAGAACCCCTAATACAAAAAAGAACACCTCCAAGAGTGAGCCCAGCTCACAGAGACTCAAAGGGGCCCAAACAGGGAAAGGAGGCCACGCCTATACCAGAAGAAACCCGGGATAAGACCGGGCACAGAGACAGAACAGACATCTCTCCAACAAGCAAGCACGGAATGCAACTGAAGAGGCAAAGTCCTCCCAGTGTCTGATCATAGAAAACCAAAGCATTCGACCATGAAAAAGTGTGCAATACACCCAGGTGAAAAACCCCAAGTTAGAGAAATCAGAGTCCATAACAGTACGATACCGAGGGTACATGCGAGGAAGAAAAAGCAGTCGAGCAAGAAACAGACCGCAAAAGCGAACCCCGGACAGAGGGCATGCTCTAGGCAACCTAAGTCGCTGGACCTAAACAACTAAAAAGGGGAACACAAAACCTCAAACAAGGCCCCCCGAGGAGGGGATACCCTCAGAACCCGAAGGAAGAGTAAACCCTCTTCTGAAATCAATGGAGCAAGTTGAAAGGAAAATCTATACCCTAGCACACTGAGCTAACAGGATAGACTCAATAAGCTCACACATCCAGAGGAGACTGCGAACCAAACGCAGCACAGACCGATCGGCCATCCTGACCTGCAGACCCAGACCCACACCCAGCTGGACCAACCCAGCCTCAGGGATCCAAGACAGGGGAACCAAAGAATTCTGAAACAGGTACAGGACCGAGCGTAAGGACAGCACAGCCATCCCCACAAAGCACAAGTACAACCCGACTCTGAAAACAAACAACAAGGCTATAAACCTAAGGATCTATCAAAATAAAGGCCCAACAAGTCTGACTTGGAGCCAGCAAGTCCCCAGGGGGAACCAATCCCACCTTGCCACCTCCCATCCAGGAAAAGCCCCAAGCAAGGACTCCATCTCCATAGGGAGGAGAATATCCCCTGAAGAAAAAAGATGATGCCGGAAGGGAAACAACTGTCCAAATGGGAAGAGAAATTCCCAACACAGATGTCCTAGAAAAGGACCCCCCTACAAGTAGCTTGCCAAGCAGAGGTACAGCCAGGGCCAGCAGCTGGGACATCAGCGCCAGCAGCTGGGTATGAACCAACAACCCTTAAGGCGCAAGTCACACAGATAACCGCCAGATGACATGGGATACTTTGTGGCAAAGAGTAAAAAAATACTCAGAAAACCTAGCCAACCATGACCAGGTCAGGTAGATGGAGTAAGGACATAGCCCAAATCCCATTACCGTGGAATACCCCGACCAGCCCTGAAATCCAAGATTTCAAAACCACCCAAAACTGGGTCAGGAAAAACGCCAAGCGAAGCTTCCACGACCAGAAGGGGGAAAAAAAAGTCCGGGCACCTAATAGTTCAGGCAAACCTTACCCTAGAACTAAACACCCCAGCTGGCCAAAAAGCCAGAGACAAGGAATATGGATGCATATCCAGAGAATCCGAATAGAGAGAAAAACTTGAAAGCCCCGACCAAAGGAAGGGACCACCCCTAGCTAAAGTCCAACGCTCCAAGGAGCAAGGCTAGAAGTCTTATGAAGATACTTCTCAGAGCCTCAGGACAACCAAGGGATACCTTGAGGTCAAAAAAATCCTACTAGCAGGACTAGTCTCCCTATCACCTCCGCACAAGCAGAGGACACAAGGAAGAGAAAGGCACTAAACTTACCCAGCTCCGGAAAACCCAGAGCTAAACATAGTCCTTGCAGGGAACAACCATCACCCGGAAACACAGATCCCTAAAAGGAGATCCAACTCACCCGGAGACAATGGAAGAAGACCCAAAGGTCTCTTATAACTCAGACAGACAGTACACGTCAAAGAGTAAGAGCTGCATCTAGTACACTATAAACAGCTTACACGTACACCTGCAAGGTGTCATGAGCTGCAACTGGTTTCAAATTGCAAACCCTCCACATGCTAAACAGCTATCCTGAACAAGCTGTTGGATCAAGCCCAAAAGGACAAATCCAGAGGCCTAACTAAAAATGAAGGCCAAACCGCTCACCTGCGGTAAGGGGCGTCAAGCCCTCCAACCCTCCACCACACGGGGGAGGAAAACTAAGTTCTGATGAAATCAGAATGCGGAAAAATCCCCTGTTCGGTCATCTATGACTTAAGGCTATAAGGACTGAAACAATCCTTCCCGCCTTACGGACCCACGGGTCCTCTCTAACGCTGAGTTGAACATGAAAAAACAGAATTTATGCTTACCTGATAAATTTCTTTCTCTTGTGATGTATCGAGTCCACAGATTCATCCATACTTGTGGGATATTCTCCTTCCTAACAGGAAGTGGCAAAGAGAGCACCCACAGCAGAGCTGTCTATATAGCTCCTCCCTTAGCTCCACCCCCCAGTCATTCGACCGAAGGCTAGGAAGAAAAAGGAGAAACTATAGGGTGCAGAGGTGACTGAAGTTTTAAAAATAAAAATACACTACCTGTCTTAAACAGACAGGGCGGGCCGTGGACTCGATACATCACATGAGAAAGAAATTTATCAGGTAAGCATAAATTCTGTTTTCTCTTGTAAGATGTATCGAGTCCACGGATTCATCCATACTTGTGGGATACCAATACCAAAGCTTTAGGACATGGATGAAGGGAGGGACAAGACAGGGACCTTAAACGGAAGGCACCACTGCTTGTAGAACTTTTCTCCCAAAAATAGCCTCCGAAGAAGCAAAAGTATTGAATTTTTAAAATTTGGAAAAGTATGAAGCGAAGACCAAGTCGCCGCCTTATAAATCTGTTCAACAGAAGCCTCATTTTTAAAAGCCCATGTGGAAGCCACAGCTCTAGTAGAATGAGCAGTAATTATTTCAGGAGGCTGCTGACCAGCAGTCTCATAAGCCAAACGGATGATGCTTTTTAGCCAAAAAGAAAGAGGTAGCCGTAGCCTTTTGACCTCTCCGCTTACCAAAGTAAACAACAAACAATGAAGATGTTTAATGGAAATCTTTAGTTGTTTGTAAGTAGAACTTTAAAGCACAAACCACATCAACATTGTGCAACAGACGTTCCTTCTTTGATGAAGGATTAGGACACAGTGAAGGAACAACAATTTCCTGATTGATATTCCTGTTAGAAACAACCTTAGGAAGGAATCCAGGTTTGGTATGCAAAACCACCTTATCTGGATGGAAAACAAAGTAAGGTGAATCACACTGTAAAGCAGATAACTCAGAAACTCTTTGAGCCGAAGAGATAGCTACTAAAAACAGAACTTTCCAAGATAGAAGCTTAATATCTAGGGAATTCATAGGTTCAAACGGAACCCCTTGAAGAACTTTAAGAACTAAGTATAGGCTCCATGGTGGAGCAACAGGTTTAAATACAGGCTTGATCCTGACTAAACTCTTGAATGTCAGGTACATTTGCCAGACGTTTGTGTAAAAGAATAGACAAAGCAGATATCTGTCATTTTAAGGAACTAGCTGATAATCCCTTCTCCAATCCTTCTTGGAGAAAAGACAATATTCTAGGAATCCTAATCTTACTCCATGAGTAACCCTTGGATTCACACCAATGAAAATATTCGCGCCAAATCTTATGATAGATTTTCCTGGCGACAGGCTTTCTAGTTTGAATCAGGGTATCGATAACCGACTCAGAGAAACCACGCTTTGATAGAATCA
The DNA here is from genome assembly GCF_027579735.1 of Bombina bombina. Lineage (NCBI taxonomy): Eukaryota > Metazoa > Chordata > Amphibia > Anura > Bombinatoridae > Bombina > Bombina bombina. The sequence goes on along the minus strand of NC_069499.1, from coordinate 243,799,299 downwards.
GGCGTTCAATCTCCAAGCAGTCAGACGCAGAGAAATTAGATTTGGATGCTTGAACGGACCTTGGATTAGAAGGTCCTGCCTCATTGGCAGAGTCCACGGTGGAACAGATGACATGTCAACTAGGTCTGCATACCAAGTCCTGCGTGGCCACGCAGGAGCTATCAGAATCACTGAAGCTCTCTCCTGCTTGATTCTGGCAACCAGACGTGGGAGGAGAGGAAACGGTGGAAATACATAAGCCAGATTGAAGGACCAGGGCACTGCTAGAGCATCTATCAGTACCGCCTGGGGATCCCGGGACCTGGACCCGTAACGAGGAAGTTTGGCGTTCTGACGGGACGCCATCAGATCCAATTCTGGTGTGCCCCATAGCTGAGTCAGCTGGGCAAATACCTCCGGATGGAGTTCCCACTCCCCCGGATGAAAAGTTTGACGACTTAGGAAATCCGCCTCCCAGTTTTCTTCTCCTGGGATATGGATTGCTGAGAGATGGCAAAAGTGATCCTCCGCCCATCTGATTATTTTGGTTACCTCCATCATCGCTAGAGAACTCCGAGTTCCTCCTTGATGATTGCTATAAGCTACAGTCGTGATGTTGTCCGACTGAAATCTGATTGAATATCCCTGTGCTTTCAGGGAGTTCCAGACTGCACCCCAGCCTAGAAGGCTGGCATCTGTCATTACTATGAGCCACTCTGGCCTGCGGAAACACATTCCCTGAGACAGGTGGTCCTGAGACAACCACCAGAGAATCTCTGGTCTCCTGGTCCAGATGCAGTTGAGGAGATAAATCTGCATAATACCCTTTCCACTGTCTGAGCATGCATAGTTGCAATGGTCTGAGGTGTAGGCGGGCAAAAGGAACTATGTCCATTGCCGCTACCATGAGTCCGATTACTTCCATACACTGAGCCACTGATGGCCGAGGAATGGAATGAAGAGCTCGGCAAGTGGTTAAGAGCTTTGATTTTCTGACCTCCGTCAGAAATATTTTCATTTCTACCGAGTCTATCAGAGTCCCTAGGAAGGAAACTCTTGTGAGAGGGGAGAGAGAACTCTTTTCTATGTTCACCTTCCACCCGTGAGATCTCAAAAAAGCCAACACGATGTTCGTGTGACACTTGGCTAGCTGGAAAGTCGATGCCTGAATTCAGATGTCGTCCAGATAAGGCGCCACTGCTATGTCCCGCGGTCTTAGAACCGCCAAAAGGGACCCTTGCACCTTTGTGAAAATTCTGGGAGCCGTGGCCAACCCAAAGGGAAGGGCCACAAACTGGTAATGCCTGTCCAGAAAGGCAAATCTGAGGAATTGATGATTATCTCTGCGAATAGGGATGTGTAGATACGCATCCTTTAAGTCCACGGTAGTCATATATTGACCCTCCTGGATCAATGGTAGAATGGTCCGAATAGTCTCCATCTTGAATGATGGTACTCTGAGGAATTTGTTTAGAATTTTGAGATCCAAGATTGGTCTGAAAGTTCCCTCTTTTTTGGGAACCACAAACAGGTTTGAGTAAAACCCTAGCCCTTGTTCCGCTTTTGGAACTGGGCAGATCACTCCCATGGTATGTAGGTCTTCTACACAGCGTAAGAACGCCTCTCTCTTTGTCTGGTTTGCAGACAATTGAGAAATGTGAAATCTCCCCCTTGGGGGGGAGTCTTTGAAGTCCAGAAGATATCCCTGGGACACAATTTCTAAACCCAGGAATCGTGAAAATCTCTTGCCCAAGCCTGAGCGAAGAGAAAGAGTCTGCCCCCTACTAGATCCGGTCCCGGATCGGGGGCTACCCCTTCATGCTGTCTTAGAGGCAGCTGCAGGCTTCTTGGCCTGTTTACCCTTGTTAGAAGCCTGGTTAGGTCTCCAGACTGACTTGGATTGGGCAAAATTCCCCTCTAGCTTTGCAGCAGGGGAAGCTGAAGCGGGACCACCCTTGAAGTTCTGAAAGGAACGAAAATTATTTTGTTTGGTCCTCATTTTGTTTTATCCTGAGGGAGGGCATGGCCTTTCCCTCCAGTGATGTCTGAAATAATCTCTTTCAGTTCAGGCCCAAATAGGGTCTTTCCTTTGAAAGGGATGTTCAAAAGTTTAGATTTTGATGATACATCAGCAGACCAAGACTTAAGCCATAACACCCTGCGTGCTAAAATGGCAAAACCTGAATTATTTGCCGCTAACTTAGCCAGTTGGAAAGCGGCATCTGTAATGAAAGAATTAGCCAACTTAAGGGCCTTATTTCTATCTATAATATACTCTAATAGAGTCTCCATCTGAAGAGCCTCTTCTAGAGCCTCGAACCAGAAAGCAGCTGCAGTAGTCACAGGAACAATGCACGCTATAGGTTGGATAAGAAAACCCTGATGAACAAAAATTTTCTTCAGGAGACCCTCTAATTTTTTATCCATAGGATCTTTGAAAGCACAACTGTCTTCGATAGGTATAGTTGTACGCTTAGCGAGAGTAGAAATAGCTCCCTCCACCTTAGGAACCGTCTGCCAAGAGTCCCGCATGGTGTCAGATATGGGAAACATTTTCTTAAAAACAGGAGGGGGAGCGAACGGAATACCTGGTCTATCCCACTCCTTAGTAACAATATTCACAATCCTCTTAGGGACTGGAAAAACATCAGTGTAAACAGGAACCTCTAAGTATTTGTCCATTTTACATAATTTCTCTGGAACCACTATAGGATCACAATCATCTAGAGTCGCTAATACCTCCCTGAGCAATAAGCGGAGGTGTTCAAGCTTAAATTTAAAGGTCGTCATATCAGAATCTGTCTGAGGAAGCATCTTTCCTGAATCAGAAATTTCTCCCTCAGATAACAAATCCCTTACCCCTACTTCAGAACATTGTGAGGGTATATCGGATACGGCTACTAAAGCGTCAGACGGCTCAGCATTTGTTCTTAACCCAGAGCTGTCACGTTTTCCTTGTAAACCAGGCAGTTTAGAGAAAACCTCTGTGAGGGTTGTATTCATAACTGTGGCCATGTCTTGTAAAGTAAACGAATTTGACGCACTAGAGGTACTTGGCGTCACTTGTGCGGGTGTTACTGATTGACACACTTGGGGAGAGCTAGATGGCAAACCCTCATTTCCTTCTGTCTGAGAATCATCTATAGCTATATATGCTCTTTATAATTTATAGACATATCAGTGCAAGTGGGACACATTCTAAGAGGGGGTTCCACAATGGCTTCTAAACACATTGAACAAGGATTTTCCTTGATGTCAGACATGTTTAACAGGCTAGTAATGAAACAAGCAAGCTTGTAAAACACTTTAATCAAAGCAAATAATACTTAGAAAAAAACGGTACTGTGCCTTTAAGAGTAAAAAAGATGCACAAACTCTACAAAACAGTGTAAAAAAGCAGTAAATGTTTCGAAATTTTTACAGTAGCATCATAAAGCTTTAGTAAGATTGCACAGCTAGACAAATAAACGATTAACCCCTTAATGTAAAAACCGGATTGACAAAAACGTCGAAAACCGGTAAAAACACGTTCAGCACCTTGCCACAGCCCTGCTGGGGCTCCTACCTGCCCTTTAGGAAAGATTTGTGGGGGGAAAAAACTTCTTTAAGCCCTCAAACAACAGTAGGACCCTCTGGAGAAGCAGCTGGATGTCTCTGAGTAAAAGAAACTGCGCAAATGAGGCGCGAAAATAGGCCCCTCTCACCTCACTCAATGTTATGGGTTTCCCAAACTAGCCATGTGGGTTGATAACCCTTAAATAAGCCACAATGACCCCTTAAAGTTTTTTTTTTTTACCTAACAGTGTCACCAGTAACCAATGAGCCCTTTATGCAAGCTGGGATTCCTACTAAGTATCAGAATACAGCTTACCCTTCCCTCATGGGGATATTGCCAGCCTTTTTCTAGAATTATCACAGTCTGTCTAGAAAAAAATAGACTCAACATACCTCAATGCATCTTAGCCTGCAAACCGTTCCCCCAATTGAAGTTTTCCTGTACTCTTCAGCCCTTGTGAGAACAGCAGTGGATCTTAGTTGCAAAGTGCTAAGATCATCATCCTCCTTGCAGAAATCTTCATCCCTTTTCTACCAGAGAGTGAATAGTACACACCGGTACCATTTAAAATAAACTTTTGCTTGAGAAAATAAAAACTAACATTTTTGTCACCACACTCACTTTACCCTTCCTAGCAGTTAAGCAGGCAAAGAGAATGACTGGGGGGTGGAGCTAAGGGAGGAGCTATATAGACAGCTCTGCTGTGGGTGCTCTCTTTGCCACTTCCTGTTAGGAAGGAGAATATCCCACAAGTATGGATGAATCCGTGGAATCGATATATCTTACAAGAGAAATAATGATAACCTTAGCACTCGGCGCTTCTACTGGACCAGTCGAGCAGAACAGCGTCATGTGTCTGAACAGCCACAAGACCGAACGAACCCTACAGGACCAGCCTGCACCTAGGGTCCTAACCGGCAAGCTGCATACATTCTCCCACATAGGGGAAAAAACTGAAAACAGACATTTTTAACATAAGACTAAAATGTCCTAAACAACTTCCGAAAAAGTAATAAAGAGTATCAATCCCAGAAGGTTCCCAAAGGAAACAAACAAATAAAAGGCATCCCATCGGATATAAATAAAATATAAGGCAAACCGGAGGTTAATGCCCAAAGAGACACAGGCCTACCCGCAGGACCAGCCAAATGGAGCCCTATCTTTCAAAAACTGGAAAAGATCTCAAACAATTGACAATCAGGAGATTACTTCATCCCCACATGTCTAATGAGATGCGCCATTCGAATAAGCAGACTGAAAATCCCTGTATCTGGTAACGATAGGGTCATTCAATAACTGAAAAACATATCTGAGCAATACGCGAAGGCGCGCAATCCTGTAACCAAAGGCACAACACTCAAGGACAGTTACACCAGCGGGGAACTGTAGAGGCTCTCCCCAAGGCGGAAGGCCTGGGACAATAGGGCACGAGCACATTCTGGACGTCTGGACTCTGCAGACGAACAATCGCCAACATTATATGGAAGTGAAAACATGCCACCCTGCATGGAGGAATCAGAAACTGAGTTACCCGCATAAGTAGAAGTATGAATTGGTAGGAAACTCGCCTCTCGGAGGACAGGACCTCCAGAGGCAGATGGCTCAGCAGTCCCTTGATTCCCTGAGCCCGAGGAATCAGGCGCACTGAAATGGCATACGGAACAAAACTGGTTGACATGTGTCAACGAGGCCAATCCGGATTTGTCACTGGACACAGAATCTGAAATCAAAATAGTCTCAGTATCAGAATCCTCTGCAACTAAATCTGAAATTAGCACAGTCTCAGCATCAGAATTCTCCATAACTGGATAGAGGATATATAAATATGGACTACAGTAGTAAAAACAAAAACGATACTTGACAACCCCAATGGCTGGGGCACTCACCACCTCCTATGACCAGACCCCTGCAAACTAGAACATTTCCTTCGCCACATGGTCGGGAAAGCGGAAATGGAAAACGGAACGTAACCACGCCCGAACACAAGGTGAACCGTACAGTCCAAAAAAGTGCCCCCAACCAAAAAGCCACGTCCCTTCCAAAGGCCTCAATGTTCCAAACTACGAGCCCATAAACATCACAGATAAGGAAGTTAAATCACATAACATACATGATTATAAACCCGCTATTCAATAACCCCATAGGAGATATTAACCATCGATTCCAAGATACTACAAGAGACTCACTGAGACCCTTATGATAAGTTAGACCTGCAAGGTGGTAGCCTCTCAGGAAAACATTCATATTACAGTACATTGATGAAGTAAAATGAAACAATCTTACCCGAATCTACGCCGTGGAACAGGAACACGGCCTTTCAAGTGTGACGGATAGCAGCATCGCCTCCGCCATGGACTTGAAAGAAGAAAGCAGGCAGCAGAGCGAAGTTCGACAACGCCAATTGCTCGAGGAGCAGTTATTCTGAATTGGGATGTTCCGTAGAAAGACTCTCCCTGCATCTCCGGACTCTAACTTTCATCCAGGCCCTCACTGAGAGACTGACAAGACTACTTAAAACTCCTGTCCCATGCCGAAGAGTACTACCCTCCATAAGAGACAAAACCAAAAATTAAAAATTCTGACACTTCTCTACCAACCTTCTGGAACGAAAGACAAAGAATGACTGGGGGATGAGGGGAGTGGGAGGAGTATTTAAGCATTTGGCTGGGGTGTCTTTGCCTCCTCCTAGTGGCCAGGTTCTTATTTATTTCCCAAAATTAATAAATACAACTGTGGAATTTCATCAGGTGTTGCATGTCCCTTTAAATCCCACATGTGATGGCTTGTGCACTCTCACCATCTTAAGAAAGAAAGAAAACAGAATTTATGTTTACCTGATAAATTACTTTCTCTTGAGGTGTATCCAGTCCACGGGTTCATCCTTTACTTGTGGTATTTTCTCCTTCCTAACAGGAAGTGGCAAAGAGAGCACACAGCAGAGCTGTCCATATAGCTCCCCCTCTAGCTCCACCCCCCAGTCATTCGACCGAAGGTTAGGACGAAAAAGGAGAAACCATAGGGTGTAGTGGTGACTGTAGTTTAAACTAAAAAATCTACCTTACTAATAGCTAGGGCGGGCCGTGGACTGGATACACCACAAGAGAAAGTAATTTATCAGGTAAACATAAATTCTGTTTTCTCTTGTAAGGTGTATCCAGTCCACGAATTCATCCTTTACTTGTGGGATACCAATACCAAAGCTTTAGCACACGGATGAAGGGAGGGAACAAGACAGGTACCTTAAACGGAAGGCACCACTGCTTGTAAAACCTTTCTCCCAAAAATAGCCTCCGAAGAAGCAAAAGTATTGAATTTGTAAAATTTGGCAAAAGTATGCAGCGAAGACCAAGTCGCTGCCTTACAAATCTGTTCAACAGAAGCCTCATTTTTAAAAGCCCATGTGGAAGCCACTGCTCTGGTAGAATGAGCAGTAATTGTTTCAGGTGGCTGCTGGCCAGCAGTCTCATAGGCCAGACGGATGATGCTTTTCAGCCAAAAGGAAAGAGAGGTAGCAGTCGCCTTCTGAGCTCTCCTCTTACCAGAATTAGATAACAAACAATGAAGTTGTTTGTCTGAAAGCCTTAGTTGCTTGTAAATTGAACTTTAAAGCACGAACCACATCAAGATTGTGTAACAGACGTTCCTTCTTCGAAGGAGGACTAGGACACAGAGAAGGAACAACAATTTCCTGGTTAATATTCTATTAGACACAACCTTAGGAGGAAAACCGGGTTTGGTACGCAAAACTACCTTATCTGCATGGAACACCAAATAAGGTGAGTCACACTGTAAAGCAGATAACTCTGAAACTCTTCGAGCAGAAGAGATAGCTACCAAAAACAAAACTTTCCAAGATAAAAGCTTAATATCTATGGAATGTAAAGGTTCAAACAGAACCCCTTGCAGAACTGAAAGGACTAAATTCAGACTCCATGGCGGAGCCACAGGTCTATAAACAGGCTTGATTCTGACTATAGCCTGAGTAAACGCTTGAACGTCTGTGTTACGGTACCAACAGGATACCATGGGTTAATACCAGGTGAACGATGTCCTGAATGTGAGATCAGCAACTCACAACCCAGTTAATTTCCCCCTCAAACATGAGACCAGGCTCCACATTGAAGGTTAAAACAGAATGCACTTTATTGAAGGCCATATGCCCAGTATTTATGCAGGTCTGACCCCAGATGGGGGGTTGAAAGAATATTGTACATTAGATAGAGGGAAAACGCCCTTTGACAGGCCACAATAGAATTACATTACTTAAGCAGATAAACAATTTAAACACAAGAAAACAATCCTTATCACCAACAGTCTGACTCTGGAGGTGATTAAAGAATGGGAATGTTTATCACTAAACTTAATTACAACACACAATAGCCGATGCCAGCAGCCTTGTATTTAGAAAATAGCTTCTTAAAGCTGAACAAAGTTAACTCTTTCAGTTCTGACAGAAGGGTCTGTCACAGTCTGGTACCTCCGCCAGACGTTTGTGTAAAAGAATAGACAAAGCAGATATCTGTCCTTTTAAGGAACTAGCTGACAATCCTTTCTCGAATCCATCTTGGAGAAAAGACAATATCCTGGGAATCATAATCTTACTCCATGAGTAACCCTTGGATTCGTACCAACAAAGATATTTTTGCCAAATCTTATGGTAGATTTTCCTGGTGACAGGCTTTCTAGCCTGAATCAGGGTATCGATAAACGACTCAGAGAAACCACGCTTAGATAGAATTAGGCGTTCAATCTCCAAGCAGTCAGACGCAGAGAAATTAGATTTGGATGTTTGAAAGGACCTTGAAGTAGAAGGTCCTGCCTCATTGGCAGAGTCCATGGTGGAACGGATGACATGTCCACTAGGTCTGCATACCAGGTCCTGTGTGGCCACGCAGGCGCTATTAGAATCACCGACGCCCTCTCCTGCTTGATTCTGGCAACCAGACGAGGAAGGAGAGGAAACGGTGGAAACACATAGGCCAGATTGAAGGACCAAGGCGCTGCTAGAGCATCTATCAACACTGCCTGGGGATCCCGGGACCTGGAACCATAAAGAGGAATTTTGGCATTCTGACAGCACGCCATCAGATCCAATTCTGGAGTGCCCCATAGCTGAGTCAGCTGGGCAAATACCTCCGGGTGGAGTTCCCACTCCCCCGGATGAAAAGTCTGACGACTTAGAAAAATCCGCCTCCCAGTTGTCTACTCCTGGGATGTGAATTGCTGAGAGGTGGCAAGAGTGATCCTCCGCCCACCTGATTATTTTGGTTACTTCCATCATTGCTAGGGGACTCCTTGTTCCCCCTTGATGGTTGATGTAAGCTACAGTCGTGATGTTGTCCGACTGATATG